>NC_134850.1:59790485-60393695 GCF_965363235.1 Mytilus galloprovincialis | reverse complement strand
ACAAACAAAAACAATTCTATGCGTATTGATCAAGACTACAAATAACAATTCTATACATATTATTAACGCTTCTCCTCTACAGAGAGAGTCTGTATACAATATCTTCAGACATAAATATTGTGCGAATCTATAAATTATAGAAATACATGTATGTACACACACGCAACAACTGATATATTGTATACATTTCCTAAGAAAATGTACAATTTTATGAATATAAAGAAATATATATATGTACTTTATTTTATACATCACAAATCTCTGTAGTACACAGTTACATGCAACTCATATTTTTATGACTTATATTTACTGGTTTTAGTGTATGCTTATTTTATTGATCATTGTAAGCACACATGATTTATACAAAAAAAAACTTGAAAATTTCAACATGGAATATCAATGGTTATATAAGTAAGGGATTTAACAAATTTGAAGATGATATTTTTGTTGACAATCTTTTACAGCAAGACATTTTTTGCTTGCAAGAAACCCACTGTGATCTGGATAATTGTTTAGAACTTCCAAATTTTCAAAGACCGGTTCATCTTATAAGACCTAGAACCAAACCTAGTGGGAAAAGACATGGTGGCTTGTCAGTATATATACTTAATACAATAAGACCGGGTGTTAAATTTTTAGAACATGCCACAAATGATTTTATATGGTTAAAGTTAGACAGAACATTCTTCGGGTTTCAGGAAGATTTATACATTTGTTTTGTATACAATCCACCTGAAAATTCTTCCTACTATAGAAAATTGGATTATAATATTCTTGAAATGATTGAAAATGATATAGTAAAATATTCCCAATCAGGAAAAATCATGATAGCAGGAGATTTAAATGCAAGAACTGCTTGTGAAATTGATCATATCCAAATGGATTCAGACAAACATATTCCATTATTTGACAATTACAAATGTGATTCTAGTCTAATTCAAAGAAAAAGTAAAGATAGTTCTATTAACACTAGGGGCAGACAACTCCTATCTCTATGTATATCTTCATCATTGCGTATCCTTAATGGCAGAACAATGGGTGATTTAATGGGTGCACACACTTGCTTCCAACCTTTAGGAAGTAGTGTTGTTGATTATTTTTTAGCATCTGAGGAACTCTTACCAAATTTCACATATTTTCACACTCATAATTTTTTACCTGATTTCTCAGATCATTGTCAGATCTCATGCATGTTAAAATGCAACACAAAAATTTATGAAAGAAACTTAAATCTAGCTTTAATGCCAGATAAATATATATGGGATGATAACTCAGTCTCAGCATTTCAAGATGCCATAAATTCAAATGAAATCAAAAATTTTATTAGACAGTATAAAGATAAAATTTATGACCAAGATTCAATTAATAATGCCGCAGAAGATTTAAATAAGATTTTTCTAAAAGCCGCAGATTTATCACTAAAGAAAATTATTAGAAAACCTAAAAAAAGCAAGAAGAAGAAAATTAAAAAGAATAGAGAATGGCAAGATCAAGATATAATGAATTTAAAACAAAACTTATATCGAAAATACAAATTAATGCAAAATCACAACACAGATCCTTATATACGAGGGTCCTTTTTTAAATGCCTGAAATCATATCGAAAACAAAGAAGAGCAAAAATAAGAAAATTCAAACAAGACATCATGAATAAACTCGATAATTTATATGATCAAAATCCCAAAGCCTATTGGCAACTACTAGATAAAATTAAAAATATCTCAAATAATAGTCAAAACAAATCTGAGAATACTATCGACCCATCTGAATGGCAAGAATACTTTCAAAAATTAAATAAGAATGAACAATATAGTGATGATTTGATTAAGAAGAAACTTGAATCATTCCATAATGAAAATGTTTTTAATGAACTTGACTACTTAATAACACCTGAGGAAATAGAAAAAGCAATAAAAAGTCTTAAGAATTCTAAATCGAGTGGATTCAGCATGATCTCGAATGAAATGATAAAATATAGCCAAACCGTTTGTATCCCTCTAATACAAAAACTCTTTAATTTAGTATTTTCCAGTAGTATTTATCCAAAATTATGGGGCCAAGGCTTTATCACCCCCCTTCACAAGTCTGGATCTAAACATGATCCATCAAACTACAGGGGCATTACTATTGCAGATAACATAGGCAAGTTATTTAATTCAATTCTAAATAACAGGTTGACAAAATTTTTAAAAACTAGAAATATAATTAGAAGTGAGCAAATTGGTTTTACTAAAGGATGTCGCACAACAGACCATATGTATGTGTTAAATACCATCATTCAAAAATTTGTGAAAAATAATTCGAAGCCTCTGTATGCATGCTTTGTAGATTTTAAGCGTGCATTTGATTCAGTTTCACATCTCCACCTTTTTTACAAACTTAAATGTATAGGTGTTGGAACAAAATTTTATGACATTATAAAATGTATGTATGAAAACACAGAAACTTGTGTGAAAATAGACCAACACAGGACAAACCTTTTTAAATCAAATATAGGAGTAAGACAATGGGATAATCTCAGTCCCTGTCTCTTTAATATATATTTAAATGATTTGCCAACCTATTTTGACCAAACATGTGACCCAATCCCATTAAATACACATCCTCTAAATATTTTAATGTATGCTGATGATGTAGTTCTTTTATCATCATCAGAGCAAGGACTTCAAAATTGTGTTAACAAATTAAATAAATTTACAGTTGATTATAAAATGACAGTTAACATAAAAAAGACCAAGGTTCTTGTATTTAACAAATCAGGAAGACTTAAAAATATTAAAATATCATTAGGAAACCAGACTTTAGAATGTGTACAGAACTACACATACTTAGGTATAAATTTTTCATCGTCTGGGAGTTTCCAAATAGCAAAGAAAGAACTTTATAACAAAGGAATGAAAGCATATTTCAAATTAAGGAAGACCTTTTCAGTGGAAAGCCCAAAACCTAGTACTTTATTACACATCTATAACCATACAATCCGACCAATCTTGTTGTATGGATCTGAAATTTGGGGTTATATACCACATAAGAAACAAATACATTTGGATAACTTTATATCAAAAGAAACTGATTATCTTGTACTAGAGAAAATTCATACTAAGCTTTGTAAATTTTCACTTGGAGTTAATATAAAAACATCAAATATGGCATGTAGAGGAGAACTAGGTTCACTCCCTACACTGTATTATGTAATAATGAATATGGTAAAATATTGGATCCATCTTATGAAAGATATTGAACCTTCAAATATTATTCTAAGGGAAGCCATAAATCTATCTCATTCTATGGACAAACATAACCAGGAATCTTGGATAGGAAGCATTAAACATATATTTAAATTTCTAGACTTAGAATATCTATTTGTTAACCAGTCAAACTTTAAACAAAACCATATTCTAAAAAAAGTAAAAACATCTTTAACTATTAAATTTAAAGAAAGCTGGTTAGCGAGTTTAGAAAGCAATTCTGGGAAGTGTACTAATTTACAATCTGGCAATAAATTAAGAACTTACAGAAAATTTAAAAATATTTTTATGTTTGAACCATATTTAAAAATGAATTCAAAAAAAGACAGGCAAATAATCACAAGATTTAGAACTAGCTGTCATGATCTTGAAATAGAAAGAGGGAGGTATATTGGAATTAAAGCTGAAGACAGAAAGTGTAAGCTATGTAAGAACGCAGTTGAAGACGAACTACATTTTCTTTTAAAATGTCCTGTTCTAAAAGATACTAGATCTCAACATCTATCTAATTTAAATTCTAAATTCAAAAATTTTTCAAGATTACCTGATGAAATGAAATTTGTTTGGATTCTTTCATCTGAAGATTTGCTTGTTACTTCAAACTTATCTAATTTATTGCACTCCCTTTTTGAAGAACGAAAGAAAATTATAGAAAATATTGTTGTTTAAAAAAAAAAAAAAAAATAGAAGAAAAAAATATATATTAGATACTTCCCTCATTCAAAAAAATATAAATTAAAATTGATCAGGAGTTGTCTCCCATAGACCTAGAACTATCCTAAAGATTTATGTAATTTCTCCAGGTCACAGTGGCACCCATAACAACTATGTTTTGTCAATAACTTGGTTTATATCAGGTTAATTAGTGTAAATGTGTATTCATGTGGTTTTTTGTTTAATTGTACTTTAATCATTCTAATCATTTTCTGTGCTTTATTTTGTAATTCATTTGATTGTATAGCTCAAATTTTGGGCACCATGATTGGTTAATAAAATTATCTTATCTTATCTTATTGATCATGACAGAATTCTAGGATAATCTCTTTCTTTTCATATTGTCATTAAAACTATCTCCATATAAAAATAGTTAATTTCGCTAGTCAATCATAGTCCAAGACATCATCACATGGGTAATAAACATATATATATATGTAAGTGCAGCAATGTCATCGACTATTTGAACAACAGATGTACGTCCAGAACAACAGACGGCAGACAGAATTATTTTACTTACTTAATCCTTTTGAAATATGTATAAAAGTCAATACAAAAATGCTACGAGTAATTAGTTTCCGACAAGTATTCATAAAAAAGTTTACTCCAATTCAAAAATTCTGTAATTCCAAAGTCCCTCCCAATTTGCATAGTTTTAAATCGTTACCATCATTAACCAATCCGGCAACGTCTTAGATGTTATCACGTGGGAAGTAAACCTACATATGTCGGTACAGCAAAGTCGTCGACAGTATGAATCCTATACAACAGAACTATTTCACTCACAAATATATAAGTGTCACAAACTTTTCGAAATATGAATTAAAGTAAATAAAAAGATGTTATTTAGGTTCTGACACATGTACATAAACAAAATCTATATTTGTTTTGCATATTTCAAAATCTTGACATGAACCATCATTGACCAAAGACTAGGATGTTATCACATGAGAAATAAAAAACATACACATGTTAGATCAACATAGCCGTCAACTATTTGAAGCTGACCATGAGAGGGCTTACCATGCAGCCGGACAAGGTTGTTACCTCATATCCGATTTTTCCGGTTTGCTGCTGAATAAAGAAGAGCTAATGTTTCTATCATGAAAAACTAATGAAATATACTATTCGATAAGGCAGTAACCATTTGATTTTCTGGGGGGGGGGGGGGGGGGGCTATCGTTTTTTTTTTTTCTGGACAAATTATTTTTTTCGCCTGCGGCGAAAAACAATCTATTTTTTTCGCGACAAGTCGAAAACAATTTTTTCTTTCAATTTTAGCATTACATATAGTGGCAGCTGAGGGTGAAACAAACAATTTTTTTTTCTCAGAATCAAAAACAAATTATTTTTTTCTCCAAAAACTGGAAACAAACTTTTTTTTCCAAAAAAAACCATAGCCCCCCCCCCCCCCCCCCCCAGAAAATCAAATGGTTGCTGCCTAAATCGATTCTCCGATTTTGATAATATTGGTACACATTAAAGTATCAGATTCTCGACAAAATATAAAGCTTTTCTTAACTCGTTCGTTGCGCTTGTCCGACAAAAAGCTTCATCTAGTATGACTTATTGTTTTATGCACAGAAAACCTGATATTTGGTATTTAGAAAATATACCATGGCGTCTTGATTTAGTACCCAGTCGGGCGTATCGGCAAAATAAGACTCTTCAGTGACGCTCGTATTAATAATATTAAAAATCGTTTTGGGGGGATTGAGGATGTTAACTACTTAGACCAACTTCCGTGTTTCAGAAGAGTTTCTTTTTTTAGTACATATGTACTTACTTAATCATATTATTATTATATTGGATCTAAAATTTTTATATCCGACGGCATCCCTATTTTGGATGTTAAAATGTGTTTTTGTTATATAAATCACCATTATGGCAGAATATAGAGAAAAACATAAATCGATATCACGATATTGTTTGTATAAAATAGTTGTTAGGCAGCATCTTTTAACGTCAATATTCCATTCCCTAGTAACTAATGAAATTACCAGAGATAAAAAAAACTAATTCCGACCGGTTATTTTGACATCAATGATGTAAAAGTACGAGAGACTCGAAATAACCTTGACTAAAATCGTTCAATGATCGATGTTCTTGTACTCAGATTGTGAATAATTATGTCTTATTTGCACTGGCTATTTTACTGTTAACCAATAGCATCATGGCAACGATCGTGAAACATCACAGGGAAGATCAGCTTTAAAATAGAAAAAGTAATATTGAATAAAATATTCTTGGATTATGGTTGAATAGTTATATTTGATCAAAAAGATGATTGCTGCTTTTATTATTTATATTTATATAGATAGGAGTTGTCTTAGATTCAATTTCTAAAACAAAGTAGTCAGAATATAGAAGACGTTAGTTTTTTTTAATTTTTTAATATTTGATCAACTTGAGGTCTGTTTATAGCCAACTATAATGATGGGTATTGCTCATTGTTGAAGGCCGTACATCACCTATAGATTCTTACATTGTCCTCATTTGGTCTCTGGTGGATAGTCATCTTATTGACAATCATTACGCATTTGCTTTTTTAAATATTAACCAATATCTGGATCTATTCATGTCTCATTTTGATACAGTACAGTAACATTCAGGAAAATCTTGACTAAGTAAGGTAAAAAGTAAAATCACAAAAATACTGAATTCCGATGAAAGTCCCTAATAAAAAAATGGCAAAACCAAAAGCTTAAAACACCATCACGTCAAATGGATAACAAACAACTGTAATATTCCTGACTTGGTACAGACATTAAAAAAAACGCATCATGAACACCAGGTCCCGACACGGTGGTTGGTTGTGTTTGGTAGAAAGAGGACTCGAGTGACACCAGTGGCGTAGCTTGCCTTCTGATTATACCGAGGCAGGGGTGCGCCCCCCTGAAGCTGTTGAGGTTTTACAATTTGAACAAGAAAAAAATCAATGTTATTTCATCATAATAATGTTAATTATATGCTTTACTATCTATACTCAAAGCTATAAAAAATAACAAAATACGGGAAGGTATCACATTAGACAACCAATGACATGTCGGTTTCCTGACTTGCTAGCAGTTACAGAAAGCAGGAACATATATATCATGTATATATTGACATACTGTTCCCAGCAGAAAGCCAGCGCAAATGCCTAATGCCTCCCAATATATTTCCAAGCTGTAGTACACTCTAATATAGTTGGCTGTACCTCACTGTGACATGAGTTAACCTCATATCACAAGAAATCATGACCTTGCTCGGTGGATCTAGACGAAACCTGTACAAAATGTTCAATACAGAAAAAAAAAAACAAACGCAAATAAAGAGGGGTTTATTTGTAATAAGTTTTTGTGATGATCATTTAGTTAGTCGTAGGTCACGAATCAACGAATTATAGATAATAACCAGGGGCGTAGCTGCCGTTAGGCTGTTTAGGCACGTGCCTACACATAATTTTTTCACAAATATTTTTTTTTTTCATTAAAAAAAAAATTTACAACGTTATATGTAGATGAACTCCAGTGAAGTTTTCACAACTCTAATTATCGAATGTCATGTGTACACTAGTCTCTCGTCCTTAGTGAATGGAATATTGGATATAATTGAATGGTTTTTTTTATGTGTGTACCTTATATAGAAACTATAGACTAGAACTTTGGTTCAGATCATTTCAATTCTATCAACAAAAACTTGAATGAACCTCAACTTAGACACATGAATTTTTAATTAGTTGTTGCTAGTTTTCAACTAGCTTTCCACTTTGTCTTCACCCGACTTGCCAATGTTGGTCGTCCGTTTGGTTGTGCAGGATGTATAAATACGTAGTCACGTCTGGTCAGAATGGGGACATTTAATCTTATGCCTAGTTGTAGAGAGAATGCCACTCTTTGAGGAGTTCGTAGCTGGTCTACTAAAAGGCAAAGTTTCTGCTCCTATCCAATAATCCCTCATTTTCCAATGCATGGCATTTTCAAATTTCCAGACCTTCGTCCTGTACAACACCTATTACAGGACTAAGCTCCCTGTTGTGTTTATTGTAAATAATCATTTTTTTTGTTTTTGTTCTAAACTTGCATACATATTTTACACTGGATGTTTAAAAATCAATCTATCAACTAGCTTCCAGTAGTTTTGAGTATTCTCAGATCTACGTGTAATGACCACAATTACTCAAATTCCTAAGCCGGTAGGGATTTTACAGTAGAGCGGGATATAAAGAAATACGAATTTCTTGAATTTTGTTACGTTAGTATGAACAGAACAGAACTTTTGCATTAGGCATCGACTATGTGTATATGTGTTTGTGTGGCTAGGGTGAAGGTTGAAGAATCAAAAGATTGATGGTTGATGTCTTTCTAGCCAAAAGGATAGTGTTATTATATAGTAATATCAGTGTTTACGTGCACGTGCCTATTTTTTTTTAATGAAGGATCGTCAGATCGTCAATATGTACTATCAACTAAGTTAAACGTATATATCGATCATAACGGAATAGATTTGAAAAATAACAAACAGGGTGTACTGCTTAGGGGACGACCATTTGATATTCTGGCCTGGGGGGGGGGGATGGGGGCAGGAGGATTTTTGCAAACTAAGAGGACAGATTATTCATTTTCTGCACTATTGAAGCAAGATTTTTCATTTTCATTAAAGCAAGGGACTGATTATTCATTTTCACAACTGTATTTTTGATATTCGAAAAACATACAATTTTTTAAATGTTTTGTTTATAAATAATACATATAGTATAGTCAAGTCATTATGTAACATTTAATTAGATTAACCATCCCCCTCTACAGAAATGAATCTTTTAAATTCCCAACTGCATATACACATAGTATTAAGTTTAGTTATAACTAGGCACTTTTAAATGTTTTGGCAAACCTAGTATGCCGAGCGGATCGAGGCAAAAATTTTTTTGAAGTGTTTTGGAGCCACTGAAGGCCCAAGAAGCTATAGAACAAATGATGCAAAACCATGCTTTCTGGGTGTTCGGAAGACCCTTTCATAATCTGAAAATGAAGTTTTGTTTTAATAATTTTTTGACAATATTTTGGTCTCAAAGCAAAATGTATAAATTCAGTGTGAGACTGAAGTTTCTAGGGAAAACATCAAAAGACCAATGTGCATGATAAAGCAAAAATGGAATTCACATAGTTAAGCCTGTGGCTGCTGTTTTTTTAATTTAAACTCATGATCAAGTTCATAACAAAATTACTAGATTACAAAAGGAATGCAACACTAACAGAATAAAGAAGGGCAATCAATGAACAAAAGACAAATAAATAAGAAACATTGATCCCCAAAAATCAGGGCTATAAGTCTGAGGGAAAACAGAACTTTCTTCTTGCAAGGCCGTGAACACAATTTGATATGGAGACAAGCGTTTGGTTTTGAAATTTCCTACATGGAGTTACGGCCCTGTTAAAATAAAGGTGAGGTAAGGTTTTCTGAGACAATATACTTCAAGTTAAATGAAACCAATTTTCAGACATTTCAAGTATATTCAAATAATATTTATACTTTTGTTATTAAAAAATTTGGGAAGTGTTTCCCGATTTTTTTTGGGAAAAAAAGATGAATTTATGAAGAATCTGGTGCCATCTCATATACTTTCGATTAGACCTGCTGAGTTATTTATTTTCTATACATTGCAAGTCAGGTAATTTATTTTCAAACTACCACAGAACAAACCATTTATTTTTGTGATTATCAAGGCTGAGTTATCTATTTTCAAAATCCTCCTGCCCCCCCCCCCCCAGAATATCAAATGGTCGTCCCCTTAATTAAAGGGATACGCGGAACTATGCTGGGCAGTACATATTGTAAATATATTTTTTTTTTATATTCGTTTTTCCAATTGTACTGCATTATTTAATTCACCAATTAGATGTTATGGTAAATTAATCATAATTCTTCGAACTTATCATGTATATTATAATTATCATGATTAAATAAAATTTTGCAGCCAAAACGCGTTTTCCGTCGGGGGGCTTCGCCCCCCTGAACCCCCTACCAGGGCTCTGCCCTGTACCTGCTGGGGGCCTTAAGCGGCCCCAGACCCTCTGCCGATTTGTGCCTACAGTTGAATGAATACCTAGCTACGCCCCTGATAACCACAAAATGACAGCTGGATTGAACAAACGAATTTCAGGATAAACTAGGAGAAAAACATATGCTACATCTAAAGTGTAGCACGGCACTTGTTTTAGTAGTGTATTCCTTCGAAGGTCTTGAAATTATATATTGAATGATTTTTAACTTGTTTTTCATTCACGATCAACATGACAACCGGCGAATAACTAACTTTTACTTTATTCTGAAGTCTTCATTTTAAATGAAGTATTTGGTTGATTTTTTTTTATATATATAAACTGCCATTATGTATTAACTTACAGACATATTTCTCTGGAATTAGTGATTCCTTTGAATATTTTAAATTTCCTGCTTGTGAAAACGTACTATGAAATTAAAATAGCGAGAATAAAACTTGAGAACCACAACATATAAATTATTTTCTGTGCACTATGATATATAGATGCATATTTTGTTTTGTTTGGTACCAGAGTCAATGAACATAGTCGTAGGGGAACATGTCAACGGTTATAAATGAGGGTTTGATTTACAATGGGATTATCAAATATTTATTTTCTATTCATTGTCGCCCATAATTTGATTTTCGTTTATTTTATAATTTAGCACCATTTTAAATCCATATTCTTTTAAATTTAAATTAATTTCATGACCAATTTTTCTGTTTTCTCAAAACCTCACCAGGCCCTCATATACTAGAAATTATTCTGACACAAAATTAACTAATTGACCTAATTCAATGGTAAAGTGATTTGATCGGGTGACTCGTGAATTAAATCCTCATCTATTCTACCCACTGTTTTCGCTTGAAATGGGGTAGGACGAAATAAATA
Organism: Mytilus galloprovincialis; assembly: GCF_965363235.1. Taxonomy (NCBI): domain Eukaryota; kingdom Metazoa; phylum Mollusca; class Bivalvia; order Mytilida; family Mytilidae; genus Mytilus; species Mytilus galloprovincialis. Next base: position 60,382,816 of record NC_134850.1, on the reverse strand, counting down.
TGTTGTCAATTTCCGTTTACTCTGACAAACTTGAATTACAGAAAAGCTACCGTACTTGAAGGGTTTTTCCAAGTAGAGGAGGGAAAATTAATTCAAATGATCCCATACGTCTTGAATAATTCGTAAAGGGTACGAATCAATAACCTCGCCAACAAAACATAACAAGTTGCTATATTATTGTTTAGTAGCCAGTTTGCTGCAATAATCATTTGAAAGAAAATACAGTGAAGGATTTGTTTTTTTTTACCCGGTTGCCTCAACGTAAGCTACGCCTCTGGACACTATATTACACGTAAGTAGAAAACGTTATTTGTAAAAGTACACGTTTAACGTATATGTTCAAATTGTATTTGCTACAATCCCGTTCCCTTCTCTCTCCCCCTCCCCCGAATGTGACCTACCGAATAAGACTTATCACCGGGTTTCTACTTACACAAGCAACACTACTGGTCATGTGGAGCAGGAGCAGCATATCATTCCGGAGCACCTGAGATCACCCCCAGTTTTACAGAGTTCTTATTGCTGGGTCTTTATTTTACTATGTTGTGAGTTTTGTGTACTGTTGTTTTACTGTTGGTCTTCTATTTTTAGTCTTGGTGTCGTCAGTGCTTTTGTCTTATGTGTTTGAATGTTCCTATGATACTATTCGCCCCTCTCTTCCTCCATCCCTCTACCGCTTTGATATCATTCGCCCCTCTCTTCTTCCATTCCTCTACCGTTATGAATAATCAAATCCATGTAATAATTGTCACCGCGGATGTTAAACGAGCTATACAACCAATCTATTATTTTAGTACCTTTTATTATCTACTCTCTCAAAAGGACTCAAAAAACCATATTCAAATTGATAAAAAAGATGTATAATAAATGAATTATAAGCAGAAATTTTTACAAACAATTTAACGCAAAACAAAAATTCAACAAGAAACCATATTCGAATTGATAAAAAGGATATATAATAAAATTATCTGAATTATAAGCAGAAATTTTAACAAACAATTTAAAGCAATACAAAAATTCAACATAATCGATCTTTAACAAGAAACAATAAAAGTTGTGCTTCCTAATTGCAAAAAATCCTAAATAGATTTAACAATGTCACAACTTTTGTCAAGAGGAACGCAATTGCAAAGACAATGGAAACTGAAAAAAAAAGAGAATTTTCTTTATATCAAACAGTTTAACAGTTAAAAATGAGTGTTCATGTCCCTCTTTCTTTCTCTTTTAGACAATAAGCATATGGACTTCCACCAATCTGATGCAATACGCAATTTTTCGTTCAATTTTTTGTCAAAAGAATGTACATACGAACGTACGACGACACGTGAACACATTATTATAATTCGCACAAAACACCATGAAAAGACGAATTTAATCATACTTTCTCTGAGAACTTCTCTGGAGGAAACCTTCGCCCACCATCGGTAACCGACAACTCAAAACTTTGATAAGTTAAAAGAAGAAGTCTGCGTGGATGTTCGAATAGCTATTTAAGTCCTCATTAGTCTGTCTATATCAATATTGTTCCGCAGTATTCGATCCATAAAAACATGAAATATAAGAAATTATACATTTTTATACTTACAATCCATTAAAGAATGGATTTGTGTTAAAAAAATGTAAAGAGATATTCTCAGACGAAGATAAACTAAGACTATAAATGAGATTTCATGTTTCTAAAAAAATAATTGGCAGTCGGTTTAGAATTATATAATGATTTGTATAGTCTGTGAGAAATAACAACAGTTGACATACAAAAATGTCTGTCTCTAGGAATAATTGAATAATTTCAAAGTTCAAGTACTCTTCATCTGAGGTCATGGTCAAATAAAACACGAAATCAAATACCAAACTGAAAGATATATTGTAGTAATATTAGAAAAAAGACTGTTAACAAATGACCGTCCAATTTCCGTTTTTTACGATGCCGGAACCAAGTCATGTTTGTAGACATTTTGAAGAGATTGATTCTTCAACCTTTTATTATAATAGATATAGGAAGATGTGGTATGAGTGCCAATGAGACAACTCTCCATCCAAGTCACAATTTATAAAAGCAAACCATTATAGGTCAAGGTACGGTCTTCAACACGGAGCATTGGCTCATACCGATCAGCAAGCTAACTTGACCCAGTAACTTTCTTGAAAATAGCATTTAGTTATGGAACCTCTGTTGGTTATATTATCAATCTTCTGATGTATACTCAATATAAAGGCACCACTATTGTTACCACATATTAAGTATACATTCCTAAGAAAAGGATAATTGAAATCGCTTTTCTTTTGTTGTAAAGTTCTAAACCGAACCTCGTCGTCTATTTCTGGGTGTATGTCAAAAACAGACTTATAACTCGGTTATCCTTATTCCAAGTTCATACAATCACCAGACTGTCAACAAACTGCATTATCTAATGAAAAATCACAATCAATTATCAGTAATCGGGAAAGGAAATTAACAGAACAGAATAGATTTGTTTATTTTGTTTCCAATTTAATGATAAACAACGGTGTTTGGCCTATTCAATTTAGATTCTGCTCGGTGAGTCGTCCGACAAGGAATAGGAGAGGGAAATTTTCTTTGCCACTAGAAAAACGAGTAAATTGGATACAAGGGCACAAAGTTTGACCTACAACACGCCACAGCCGCCAGGATCCTTTCAGAGTTGGTGTAAACATTCAGTAACGTACCAACCATGGAGGCCTTTAATAGGTACTCGTATTAGATTTAAGTACCAGCAAGAATTTAAAAATAATCTTCTAGTCCCAATTTTTTCAAAACCCTAAAATGATAAACCATAATAATTAAAACCTTTATCGAAATTAGTTTTATTTTCAATGATAACCAAGACGAAATATACAAATCAATTAAGTATGAAATAAAGGACAGGTTATTATAATATATTTTTTGTGGGAAGTTTATATACACTCCATTAGATGTATTTCTGAAACGAAGTTGTTTGGTTAAACGACATATGAGATGTAACCTAGGACATTACACTTAAATAATTGAAGGATACAATTTTGTTACAGCCGATTTCATTGAGTGTATAGTCAAAGTTAATATCTTTGGTTAGCTTGCTTGTTAGCTGAACCGTGTAGTCAATATACTACACTCACTTCGAAGTAGCCTAGTCCAACAGACAAATAGATTGGTTATCTGCTGGACTAGTCTACTCTTAAAGGAAGGTAGTTTACCTGACCTAACAATGACTTCACGTTTCAGCTAACAAGCAAGCTAACCAAAGATATTACCTTTGGCTACACACTTAATGAAATCGGCTGTAAATTTTCTAACTAGAATTTGAATGCTGATATACATCAGATATGCATCTTACAATTTTGTATATGGTTAACATGAAAATAATAAGATGAGGTATGATTGTCAGTGTGACAACACTTCACCAGAAACCTAATAATTTTATCAGTAATAGTTCACCGTACGGCCTTCAACAATGAGTAAAACCCATACCGCATAGTCAGCTACAAAAGACCCCGAAATGACTAATGTCAATAAAAGTATAAAAATCCAACCATAGGGCCATTTATATCTGAAACGTAAAGAACCGGCAAAAGTAGGTTATCATTGTTCGTATCTCGTAAATCCTTTTTGAACATGTTTCCTTAATCTGGTAATAATATCTGAGGATAACAAGTATATCTTTTTATGAATCGTTTCATCAAGGGAATCTACACAATAACAACCAATATGTACTTGTTATGTTAGGTCCGACATCCTAAAACTATATAAAGGACATCTTATTTATAACCTGACCTTTCTTCAAAAAGAAAGAAAACGGATTTTCCGGCCTATCACGAGGATCTGTATGGGGGGTCTGTGTTTTCTGTATCTTTTAATTGTTAAGCCTATTTCTCTCTTTATTTCATTCCATTATTCTCTATTCATTCTTTTTTCAGATTTTTTTTCTATTCTCCACTACATATAAAAAGAAGGTGTGGTATGATTGCCAATGAGAAAACTGTCCACAAGAGACCAAAATGACACAGACATTAACATCTATAGGTCACCGAACAGGCCTTCAACAATGAGCAAAGCCCATACCGTATAGTCAGCTATAAAAGGCCACGATATGACAATATAAAACAATTCAAACGAGAAAACTAACGGCCTTATTTATATATAAAAAAATGTAACGAAAAACAAATATGTAACACACAAACAAACGACAACCACTGAATTACAAGCTCCTGACTTGGGACAGGCACATAAATAATGTGGCGGGCTTAGACATGTAACGGGAACCCAAACATCTCCCTAACATGCCCATTATTCTCTATAAACACCTAATCCAGACCCTCTTTCGTGCTCCAATTGAAGTTTTGGTGATAATCTGATTCAAGTGTTAAACCTAATTACCATATATATCCCATAAAATATATCTGAATATATAGCTGGTGTCTATAGATCGTGACAGCAGACAGTCGCTAAATATTCGAATTAAGTACAAATAAGTCAAACTAATAGTTACAAACGGATGTATGGTGCATCGTGATCCGAACATCGATCTGGTTCTTAGTTGACTAGCACTTTTTTCGTGGACAGTACACGCGGGTTCCAGTTCAATGTTAGCCTGTATCTAGGCCAAATTAAAAGATGCCGATCTACTTTTCAGACAAACAAGGTTCATTAGTCGACAGTTATAGCAGCAGTAAATCGGTTTATGTGACAAACCTTGTAGACAATGAGCACATATAAATGCAAATCAAGGTCATCATTATTATACATGATTTCTGTACTTGTTATTATCCCCTCGAGTCAAATATAGAAGTTATTTCATTATTAAATATAATGGCTTAATTTGTTCAATTAAAAGGTTGATCACATGACAAAACCTACATACATCATCAAAGTGATTGGAACCTGGTTCGTTTAAAGACAGTTATCTTTTACAACCAGGAAATAATCGTCTATTGTTTGGTCAATCATTTCATAATGGCGACCATCAAACTTTCAGCTTAGTCTTTAGTTTTCTATGTTGTGTCTTATGTACTATTAATTGTCTGTTTGTCTTTTTTATTTTTTGGTCATGGCGTTGTCAGTTTATTTTCAATTTATTAGTTCGACTGTCCCTCTTTCACACATATAGAAAGAGAAGTCTTTGTGTACCAATGTACATTTTCTTGACCTTCGAGATAAAATAATCTTCACGAATATCTAAAATTCATGTGGCTACCTACATCCTAACACAGTACATGTATATTCACAAATTGGTTGACCAACACGATATATATATGTCTGTGTCTCTTCTACAAATATGTAACTAACGATATGGTTTCGCTGTCTTTTATGTTGAGAAGCCAGAAAAGATTTGTTTTATTTTATGTTTAATTTACCGAGTGCACCGTCAAATTTCGACTGATTATAACTGATTCACGTGCATAAAAAGAACCGCATTCAGGACCTATCGACCAACACATCAAATCATTCAGGCCCTATCGACCGACACACCAAATCATTCAGGCCCTATCGACCGACACACCCAATCATTCAGGTCCTATCGACCGACACACCAAATCATTCAGGCCCTATCGACCGACACACCCAATCATTCAGGCCCTATCGACCGACAAATCCAATTAACCAGGCGCTATCGACCGACACACCCAATCAAGCTTCTTTTCTGGAATATGCAACTCTCTCTGATTAATTTTTTACCATAAGTTTGTGATATAAATTGAGTTATGAGATTTGCATATCAATAAACATCGGTTACTTCTCAACCCTTAATACTAGATAAGGCAGACTAACTTGGCAATGAAGCTGGACACTTTATTCTTTATACTTTTTGTTAACTAGTCATTAATTTGAATTCTAAATAAAGTATACCTGATGTAGAAACAGTTTAAACACTTTCAAAGTGACTTTGTAGTGTCTTTTGATTTGACTGGGTCAAGAAAGAAACATTTATAACTTAAATATGAGGAAAGCGTGCTAGACTACCACAACGTCACCGAATGTGTTCTTTCAATTATGATAAGATTTATTGAGTGTTTTCTCTACGCCACCTCATCATCTTTCAATAAAATGATACAATGTTTTAATTTTACTTTGTATTTTTTTTCCTATGCAGTGTTATGATAAATGTTATCTGTTTTTTTTCGTAGCTTTCGTGAACTTCAGCATTCTTTGGCTTATGATTTTTTCTTAATGTTTCAAAGAATTTGCTCGAAACAATATTCACTTTGTCAAATCACCAAAAGGTTGAATGCATTCCAATGACACAGCAAAACTAAAGGAATCTAGAGGTTGACACATGGTCTCCATGCTCTCCAACAATAGACCATTGTCACTTAGTTGAGTTAAGCTTAAATAGCCTCATCATTAAAACAAACCGTTATTTTTTTACAGAAGGTGTAACTACAGGAACTGCTAACGTTTCCGCAGCACTTGTGTCCACATCCGGGTTTTGTCCTAGTGTTCGATTCCAATCCTAATTTTTCAGGGTATTATTAAATGGGCTCGGTTATTTCTACATACATTATATGAAACATTTGGCTAAAACTAGATATATATATAATTCAGTGAGTTTTAACCATTTGTATTGGTAATAAGAAATAAAAAATAACACTAAATAAAAGACGATATACTGAATAGATTGCGTAGATTTATATTTTTCTTCATAATCTTGTCATCGTTGATTCAAACAAATTTATATAAATAAATAATCGTTGCATAGTTCCATTTGCATTATTGGTAAAACGCAAATCTTAGTTAGATTTGGGCATTCTAACAAACCTTGCAGAAACTGCTTGATTTTTCCTTGAAAGACAATTTTAATACGTTTAAACAAACTGTTGGTTTACAACAATTTAGAATGTCTATCGTCTGCCTATCCCAATAGTTATATAATATTGCAATAACTGAGCCAACCCTGAGAGGAATCACGTGACTGACTTGGGTGATCATGGCGTCCATCTTCTTCCGCTTCCGAATCAGAAGTTTCCACGTCTGATTCTACGTCCGAATCTTGATAATGTCTCTGAGCTAACTTTGGTACATAACGAGTGGACACTAAGTTTTCTTCGTCTATATCTCTCCTGAAAAAAAAAATGTAAGAAAAATCATTTGGGACGTGTTCAGCAAAGAACCCAGAGATTGATCCCGCTACTGCCGCATGATGGATGACTGTCCGCATAGCACTCTTGTTTTATGTCATAATGTACTACTCCACTGGAATCGGTGGTATTCCTGTGTGTGTATATATGCATATACAAAAGTTAACTAAGAAATACAGGAAATATTTTAGTAAACGGTAATTAGACATCAACCCAACGATAGACATAACTAAAAACATCCTGAGACCAACATACGTTATCAAATAGTCTTTTTTAAAACAAAAAATAGTTGATAGCTTGTTAATTTTCATACAGTAGCAAAAAGTATACGATGGGGTAACAAACGGCCAGATTCTGATGGTGCAATGTTTTTTGTTAATACGCCATAGAAAAAATGCCTTATCTGTTTAAAACACAATCATATATCACCATAGATGTAGGTTTATACATCTATCGTATAAGCTTTATGTAATTAGGAAGACCCATGGTTCCTTCTATATTTAGATTAGTCATCTACCCATGGTCACTGTGGTAGCCTTGGAAAGATAAGAGAACCACACAGTACGTAAAATAATAATGTCTGACAGAAATAGAAAAGTAGGACAACTTGTAATCAATCAGCCCAAACTGATACCAGGAATTCATTGGCTATTCAAGATTAATGACCTCTGTCAGTCGATAAAATCTTTATTGGTTTCGAGGAACATATTGTTCAGAAATATGTGTCAAGGAAAATGGCAAAAAAAAAAAGAGAAAGTAGAAGCAAAACCATTCCTCAGTGAAATCGGAGAAGATAAAATTTATTTATTATCCTCCTACTGATAAGAAATTCCTCTCAGGAATAAACAGAAAGATACAAATGAATTAATTATTAAGAAAAAGGAAGGTTAATAAAACTAGGTATTATTTAGTTTTAACTTAAAAGATTTATTTTTATGGATATAAGTAACTTTGATGTAACCTTGATTTTTATTGACGAGCTTTAAGAGCTAAGAGTTTTTTTTTATACAGAGGACTTGTGATCACATCTCCTTCAGAGAGAGGAGACAGTGTTCTTTGTCATCCGCAGTTGGTTTATTAGTCAACCTTTACCAGCTCCTGAGACATTTACTATCTGTAGTTTTGCTCTAATGAAAGGAGATGTTGATTAAACACCAATGAGACAGCAATCCGCCGACGACACCCATAGCGTAGACAATTGTCCATACCACTAGTCAAGATCTAACTTAATCACTCCCGCGAAACACCAACATACACAAACACAAATACTAACTGTTAAGGTACGCATTACAATAGGTACAGACATATATAAACTTCAATTTTGTTTTAAATTTCCACTCTGACAAGAGGTAGCACATTTTTTTACTTCTTTAATCTTAAGTTTACATTATTAACTAGAGGCTCTTAAGAGACTGTGTCGCTCACCTTGGTCTATGTGCATATTAAACAAAGGACACAGATGGATTTATGACAAAATTGTGTTTTGGTGATGGTGATGTGTTTGTAGATCTTACTTTACTGAACATTCTTGCTTCTTACAATTATCTCAATTTATAATGAACTTGGCCCATTAGTTACAGAGGAAAATATTTTGTTAAAATTTACAAAAATTTACAAAATTTACAAAATTTATTTACAAATTATTAAAAATTGACTATAAAGGGCAATAACTCCTTAAAGGGTCAACTGACCTTTTTGGTCATGTTGACTTATTTGTGGATCTTACTTTGCTGAACATTATTGCTGTTTACAGTTTATCTCTATCTATAATAATATTCAAGATAGTAACCAAAAACAGCAAAATTTCCTTAAAAATTTCCAATTCAGGGGCAGCAACCCAACAACCGGTTGTCCGATTCATCTGAAAATTTCAGGGCAGATAGATCTTGACCTGATAAACAATTTTACCTTGTCAGATAATCTCAGATTTGCTCTAAATGTTTTGCTTCCAGAGTTATAAGCCAAAATCTACATTTTACCCCCATGTTCTGTTTTTAGTCATGGTGACCATCTTGGTTGGTTGGCAGGGTCACGCCACACATTTTTTTAAACTAGATACCCCAATGATGATTGTGGCCAAGTAGTTTCAGAGGAGAAGATTTTTGTTAAAGATTACAAAAATTTACGAAAAATTGGTAAAAATTACTATAAAGGGCAATAACTCCTTAAGGGGTGAACTGACCATTTTGGTTATGTTGACTTATTTGTAGATCTTACTTTGCTGAACATTATTGCTGATTACAGCTTATCGCTATCTATATAATATTCAAGATAATAGCCAAAAAAAACGTATAATTTCCTTAAACTTGCCAATTCAGGGGCAGCAACCCAACAGCCGGTTGTCCGATTCATCTGAAAATTTCAGGGCAGATAGATCTTGACCTGATAAACAATTTTACCTCAGTTAGATTTGTTCTTCAGAGTTGTAAGCCAAAATCTACATTTTACCCCTATGTTCTATTTTTAGCCATGGCGGCCATCTTGGTTGATTGGCCGGGTCACGCCACACATTTTTAAAACTATATACCACAATGATGATTGTGGCCAAGTTTGGTTTAATTTGGCCCAGTAGTTTCAGAGGAGAAGATTTTTGTAAAAGCTAACGACGGATCGGACGACGATGACGACGACGGACGACGGACGCCAAGTGATGAGAAAAGCTCACTTGGCCCTTCGGGCCAGGTGAGCTAAAAAGACATATAATAATATGAACTATATCATAGACAAGTACGTGTATTGTAAACATTTTTTTTTTCACTGATACTTATTTTGCATTTAGCTCCTTCCAATTGATCTCGCGACGATTAATTTCAGTCCGGTTTCCAAATGTTCTTGGTGTTGTTTTTTTTTTAAATATTAGCGACGATTATTTCATTTCGCGATATTTTCTTACTCGCGAAATTCCAGCCCGGGATTCTGGAGCTTTGAACAGGATACATGTACCTGGCTACCGAAAATCGCCAGTGAAACTGACAACTCGCTCGCAAAATAACTTGTCAAACTAAGTAAAGTAAAACCATAGATACATGACGTATTATATAATATCTCTAATGAAAAATAGTAAGCAACTATAGATTTTATTTTGGACTATCACTATGATGATGGAAGTTTTTAACGACATTGATTTGGGAAAAAAAGGGGGCTATCACTAATACCCTTTTTGCATTATTTATAACTGACTTATTACGTAACCCTTATCGCAGTCCATTGATCTGTAAATTTCCCTTTTTGTCTGTTATTTATACATGCCATGTATACAGATCTCTGTAAAGAACTTTTTACGGAGAGTATGATATAACAGTATGCATTTGGCTTTTATAATGTACTTTTTTGTCAAATAACTGTAGCTCTTCAACTGTTTCGTTTCTTATACATCATTTGCTTTCAAATATTCGGCTTTTAGCATTCCTGAGTGAAGGTAAAATAAAAAAGCGCTTTAGACGCAAGCAATTAATAACGTCTTGTTTTCATTTTTTTTTATGACGGAGTCCACTTCCTGGTCAGGTTATACCTACACACTTAGACCAACCAATAAGAAAATGTTTAATTAAGACTCCAAGAACATTAATGTTCTAACTCTGTCATTTAATCCTATCATCACGATTATCACATGTGGATGAATTTACATCACATCTCAGTGGCAAATATTAACATTATAAATTCTTTTCTTGATCTTAATTCTTTTTTGTTAAATATTCATCTGTTCGACTTTGTAATTATTTAAAACATTTTCCCGTGTTATTATCATGCGGACATCTGTCCTTATATATATCAAGGATTTGTATAGTATCCTTGTATATATAAACAGGCATTCATTAACATTCTTTTCAAAACGATAATCTGTTGGGTACCATAATTCATTTGTTTGATTTAAAATTTCTCAATTAACAGTGTATTCATTGTAGGTGTATACGAATCAATGGGGAAAAGATAAGCAATAAGTGTACACCAATTGGTAGGAAAAAGTATGGGCAATAAGTGTACACCAATTAGTAGCAAAATGTATGGGCAATAAGTGTACACCAATTGGTAGGAAAAAGTATGGGCAATAAGTGTACACCACTTGGCAGGACAAATATGAGCAATAAGTGTACACCAATTGGCAGGACAAGTATGAGCAATAAGTGTACATCAATTGACAGGACAAGTATGAGCAATAAGTGTACACCAATTGGCAGGACAAGTATGAGCAACAACTGTACACCAATTGGCAGGACAAGTATGAGCAATAAGTGTACACCAATCGACAGGACAAATAGGAGCAATAAGTGTACACCAATTAACAGTACAAGTATGATCAATAAGTGTACACCAATTGGCAGGACAGTATGATCAATAAGTGTACATCAATTGGCAGGACAAGTATGAGCAATAAGCATACACCAATTGGCAGGACAAGTATGAGCAATAAGTGTACACCAATTGGTAGGTCAAGTATGAGCAATAAGTGTACACCAATTGGCAGGACAAGTATGAGCAATAAGTGTACACCAATTGGCAGGACAAGTATGAGCAATAAGTGTACACCCATTGAAAGGACAAGTATAAGCAATAAGTGTACACCAATTGGCAGGGAAAGTATGAGCAATACGTGTACACCAATTGGCAGGACAAGTGTACACCAATTGGCAGGACAAGTATGAGCAATAAGTGTACACCAATTGACAGGACAAGTATGAGCAATAAGTGTACACCCATTGAAAGGACAAGTATAAGCAATAAGTGTACACCAATTGGCAGGGAAAGTATGAGCAATACGTGTACACCAATTGGCAGGACAAGTGTACACCAATTGGCAGGACAAGTATGAGCAATAAGTGTACACCAATTGACAGGACATGTATGAGCAATAAGCATACACCAATTGGCAGGAAAAGTATGAGCAATAAGTGAACACCAATTGGCAGGACAAGTATGAGCAATAAGTGTACACCAATTGGCAGGACAAGTATGAGCAATAAGTGTACACCAATTGGCAGGGAAAGTATGAGCAATAAGTGAACACTAATTGATAGGAAAAGCACACTAAATAAATTCTACATAATTACTTAAATTAAATAATTAGAATTTAGATTTTTGTTTAGAATGCCCTTACAATACATTTATTGGAACACTAATAAAATTTTGCAAAAATCAAAATAGCATGTATGAGCTTAACAATGACATATACAAGTTAATCACATGTTTGGAAGTAGGCTAAAATGCTATAAAAAATTTTGATTGAAGATTGAAAATAAATGTCAAAGTTGCTTTACTTGTTACTGGGTTAGATGTCAGCATGATTTGTACAGATATGAAAATACATCTTGACACCTAACTATTTCCTGCTGATCAATGATGTACAATGTTATTTATCATGTCTTTATTATATGTATATTTATTCTTGTTCGTCACAGCATACATGTATTAGTTCATCAATATATATTTACAGCATCATCCAGGCAATTAAACAAATCCAACCATGGTTTGACCATGGCTCTATAATCATTTGGTCAACCATTGGTGCATTTTGACAGGGGTAATGTCACATACCCAAAGTTGGATGTTACTAGAAAACACAAGCTGAATAAATGTTTGTACATCTTCTGAATTCTAGAGCTTTTATAGTACAAGCAGTTCCTCAACTGCGATTAACATATGCAGGGTTACATCTCACTAAGGATTTTTGAAGTCCAGGGACTAATCTTTGCTAATAGCAATCCTCTATGTCCTTTATTATATTCTACAGTGATATCCATTTACAGCCCCCAAAAATGTTAGTCCTGATTATAAACAATTTTCCTTTTGGAAGATAGCCAGAAAATATGAATATTTATTATTGGAATTCCAATTTTGGTTTAAATCATTCAAGATGATATTTAGTTATTTTGAGAGAGTATTTGTTTAACATGTTACAGAAGCAGAGAAGCACATTTTACACTAATATATAAGGAGTCTGGATGTTCTTCAATTATATATTTTCTATTTTTTTCAAGCCTTTTTTCTCTATTCTGATAATAATAAATTTTGCCCTATGATGTTCTAACAGGGTCATCAAACATATGTTTATATAGATACCCTAATGATATTTGTGGCATTTTTTACCTGTTTTTTCAAAGTAGATTTTTGCAAAAGTTTAATAATGGACAGAGAGGAAGAAATAAGATAATAGGTAAAAATAATGAGTTCAAAGATCAGTAAATTTCAAGGAATACTTTTTAAAGATCTTTCAAAATGGAATAAACAATATTTATTGGTTAACAATGTGATAAAACGAAATATTGGACTTAAGATATCAATGATACAGTAGCATATAAAACCCACAAATTTCATAAAAAAAAAAAAAATCTGGATTATCATCTTGTAATTAAGGAATGACTGTAATATTTTTTCTGTCTATGAAGAAATAACATAAAAAATGTGGTGCACACTGAATAACGCGCGTAGCGGGTTATTTAACAGTGTGCACCACATTTTTTTATGTTATTTCCAATAGACAGAAAAAATATTACAGTCATTTCTTATAATTTAATTCGAAATTTCATTTTAAACCGTGGAAAACCATGAAAAAACGTTGATGACGTCACGGTCACATGACCAAATTATGTCTATGGGCTGATAACAAAATAACGTCAGCCAATCAGAAGACGCGTTACATTCAAAATTAAATTATTCACTCTGATTAATAGACAATTCCTTTCAATAGATCACTGTAATGTGTATTCTAAAAAGGGTGAACTTAATTATCATTTTCAACACATATTTAAGGACTGACCTTTCTAACAAGAATAAACTTTTATCATCTACAAGAAATATTTTAGGACTGTTACCCACTTTTATTATCTGCAACAAATGTTAAGGTACTAATAACCTTATAAGAAAAGGTTAAGTTACATGCTACAAATAATAAAGGTATGTATTTACTGATTCAGTTCTAAGGTATTAAAAATAAATCTAATATAATATTTGTATATAGAAACTAACTGCGTCACTAGTACTGCCTTGCATAAAATAATTATAAACTGAAGGTTAAATATGTAACCTTTATTAACTTGTACTGCAACAGGTGGCTTTATATGTCGGTTATTTTAATTCATGTTCTTTTTTAAAAATATCAAGAATTAAATAAATCTGAACTGGTTGAGAATGATACATGTACAGAAACAAAACTTTGGTCATGAGTTTTATATTCTCATGTTAATAATATAAAAATAAAGAGATATAGACAATAGACAATATTTTATTCGCACAAACACATCTATACTATTAAACGAGAAGACCTCATTTTGGGTGTCGCTTCTCTTCTTTCCACAATGAATTAATCAACACTCCTCTGTGTCCTATAGGTACAGTGCAAAGTCGCATTTGTCATCCATTCATATGATTATTCAGATTGAGTTATTTTGGGAGAAAAACGAGAAAAAAGGCATCCGGATATTGTCCCGTCATTGGACAAAATTTTAAGTCAGATTATACTTCCGGTTTCCGTTTTTCTGTATACATTGAACATACATATACTACGAATAAAGTGTATTTTCAGAATTCTATCTGCTATCATTTCCAAGTTTCTATCCACGGCGGTCACAGAGTTTATTAAATAAATAGAGAGGGTCTTATACTATATCAATGACCACCATGGATCGATTAGAAAAATTAGAATTGAAAGTAAATACACTTATTTATATAGTAATGGATGTTCATAATATACAGATAAGCGCTAAAATTATTCATGTGAACTTTTGATACCTTTTCTGAAATTCTCCAGTCATTGAATCTTTTACAAAATTCAATGATTACCAAAAAAAAAAAGAAGATGTGGTATGATTGCCATGTTGACAACTCTCCACAAGAGACCAACATGTTCATAATATACAGATAAGCGCTAAAATTATTCATGAGAACTTTTGATACCTTTTCTGAAATTCTCCAGTCATTAAATCTTTTACAAAATTCATTGATTACAAAAAAAAGAAGGTGTGGTATAATTGCAATGTTGACAACTCTCCACAAGAGACCAACATGACACAGAAATTAACAACTATAGGTCACCATACGGCCTTCAACAATGAGCAAAGCCCATACCGCATACTCAGCTTTAAAAGGCCCCGAAATGACAATATTAAACAATTCAAACGAGAAAACTAGCGGCCTTATTTATGTACAAAAAAATGAACGAAAAACAAATATGTAACACATAAACAAACGACAACCAATGAATTACAGGCTCCTTACTTGAATGTATATAACATACTGCAGAGGCGGATTTAGGGGGGGGGGGGGCGGGTCCCCCTTTTTGGGAAAAAATTTGGTTGCTTATATAAGGGAATCACTGAAGCGTGACTGGAGCGGGCCCCCTCATAGGTCAGTCAGTGGGCCCCACTTATGAAAATTTCTGGATCTGCCACTGATACTAAATGTATGTTCATATTGAAATTGATAGAAAACCAAAAATTGGGAATTTTGAAAATAAAGGAGGAGGGATAAAAAAAAAACATTTTCCTGTCCTCCATAACCTATGACTTATGATACTTTTGCTGAAATTCTCCAGCCATTCAATATTTTACAAAATTCTTCCAACAACACTTTACAAACTTTAAACAACGCTCTGAATGCCCGCGATTTCGCGGGTGTGTTCTAGTTTACATTAAATGGTTATGGCATACAAAATTAAGGCAATAAACTGACAATAGTTAAATTGATTATAATTATATTAGAGTGACAGTGGTATTCACAGCGAAGAAGAAAAAGGCTATAAATATCAACAGTTAACACATTGTTAACATATGTGGCATGAGTTCCATTGACACAACTATGGAGGGCTTATACAATGGTCCAGTGTGGAAATTAGCCACTACTAAGTACTAACAAATATAAACAAAGGGTGATAACTATTATTATCTCCCCTTGACCACTGATTCTTTCCTCATGCATTTGAATTATTATTATTTTATGTTTCTTTAATCACTCTGTAATGTTTATGTCATGTTGTAATTAATGTTATGCTCTTAATGGGCCCTTTAATTTGGAAAATAAAAAAAAATATTTAAGGAATGACTGTAATATTTTTTCTGTCTATGAAGAAATAACATAAAAAATTTGGTGCACACTGAATAATGCGCGAAGCAGGTTATTTAACAGTGTGCACCACATTTTTTATGTTATTTCGAATAGACAGAAAAAATATTACAGTCATTTCTTATAATTTAATTCTAAATTCCATTTTAAACCGTAGAATACCATAAAAAAACGTTGATGACATCACAGTCACATGACTTAATTATGTCTATGGGCTGATAACAAAATCACGTCAGCCAATCAGAAGACGCGTTACTTCCAAAATTAAATTATTGTAATATCTATTGTAAATAACTCATCTCAATATATTGATTTAGAAATGATACACAATGAATCCATGAAAATTCCTATCCAACAAAAAATAATGAATCCACAGTATGCTAATTATATATCGCTCATTTCAATTAGGAAAAAAAAAGTTTGTTAGAAAACAAATTGTAGGCAGAGATTAAAATCTATATAGGATTGTTTAAATGATCTAATTCAAAATTAACAAATAATAATTTTGATAGTTCGTTGTTCTACAAATTAACAAATTTTAATTGACCTTTACCTTTCCTACCACTAGCCAGAGGATTGTTAATATGGAGGGACCATATTTGGTTCCATCAAATAATATACTGTTATTATTAATTAGAATACATTCATACTAAAGGATAGGTAAATTGCTACCTGTAACTGTGAAACCAGTGTATATCAATGTCAGTAGAGGAGTGACTTAACTGTGAAACCTGTATATTAATGTCAGTAGAGGAGTGACTTAACTGTGAAACCTGTATATTAATGTCAGTAGAGCAGTGACCTAACTGTGAAACCTGTATATTAATGTCAGTAGAGCAGTGACCTTTAAGGTCCTATAATTGAGGTCAGAAAAAAGTGACCTTTGAGTTCCTAATTGAGGTCATTAGAACAAGCCATATTTTAATGTCAAATTTAACTACAGACAGATGATTAAGTTTATTATTTGGCTGAAGTATAAATTTACCAGTGGACTTGAAGCTTTAATGGCTAAATAATTTTTCTAAATGTAACCAGAAGAAAACTGTGCACTGCCTCTTAAAAAATTCCCACTGATCTTTTGTAGTAAATTGTGTGTGCTCTTTCCAAAATATTATAGTTAGTTTATAGTGCATTTCTTTCAGACAATAAATGTGAATTAAAAGAATACCTCATGATCTATCTCAAAAGATTTTTTTGGTATAGTTTACCAACTATGATTTTTGTATGCCCTACAGCCTCTGAAGATAGTTACAGATCTCCTGAACTAAACTGAGTGAAACACTTCCACTGAAAATTATGTTTCCTGATCTTAAAAATAAAGTGTGCAATAAAATGAGTGCACACTGTAACTGGAAATAGTTTCCAGGTCCTCAATTAGGTCAATAAAGTGAAATTCTATTATCACTTTTTCAATTCTAATAATTCCAAAAAGAAATCTTCAATTATCAAAGTGATTTAAGGTAAGCATTGTAGCAATATGTTAAATGATATAATATGTATAAATGTGTATTCATTCTTATAAAATCTGTTTTAAAATGCTTTACCAGTAACTTTACTAATCCCAAACCTTGTCCAAATATAATTGAAACATATTAGAACAGCTTATACTCTGCTTTGCAGTTAATTAAATTACCTGATTGATTGATTGATTGTTGGTTGCTTAATGTCCAGTGGCAAATATTTCATGCATATTCAGGACGAGAACAAGTTTACAATAAGTACAATAGGTATAGGTCTTGTCATAATAGAGGCCATAAGGAATGATGGTCGGGGAAATTCCGACTGCCACTGGAAAATGAGGGTATATTGGATAGGGACAGAAATTTTGCCTTACAACAGGCCACCTACAGGCCCTCAAAGAGTAGTTGTAAGGGTTCTTAACGTGCAAAGAGCTTGGCACTCTCTTTACACGAGACATCGGATTTAATGTCCCCATTCTGACCAGACGTGACTGCGAACTTAATACATCCCATACAGCCAAACGGACGCCCCACTTCGGCAAGCGTTTTACTGCCGGTCGGGAGAAGACCAAGTGACCATATTTCTATTCCCCAGTCACCCTTGGGGGATTAAATTACCTGATTGAGTCCCTTAAACAATTATTATGTTATAATTTTAATAATTTTAATAGGTACTTGTTAAACTTACTCTGGCTGAATGCACCATAATAGCATTATTTTCTATATCAGTGCTCAAACCAGCTTTGGTTTAAAATAACTTTTGCATGATTATATAACATAATGCAAGTACACAGGCACTCAGTATAAACAATATTATTTGTCCTTGCACATTGAATTAGTTTATGGTAATACAGATAACATAATGATTCAATAACAAACAAGGTCTGCAAATATCCAGGTGAATAAAACAGGACACTTTAAAACTAGATGTGTTGAAACGACATGAATGGCCCTGTCTCAAAAAGTTCAAACATCTACAATTCCAACAACACATGTGGACACTGTCAACACATATTTGTTCCGCCTAACAGAATTTTCAACAGAAACTTTGTTATAAACATTGTCATATTTATATCTGTTCCTGTTGGAACAAATATTCTATACCATTTATTCCGTTAGGAACATATACTGTAATATTAATTCCTGTGGAAATAACATTTCAGAATATTTTTTCATTTTGGAAATTATATTAGGAAGGAACCTGTATTCCGCGACAACACAGATGGTTTAGTGTCACATATCAACAAGAGTGCACACACTGAAATGTCTCGCCTTCTATACTAATCATTGATATTATGTTGATAGTCCTAAGTATAAAGCTAAGCTTTAATACAACTGTCACATAAACTTAACATTAACCAAGATAACTAAACAAAGACCAATGAACCTTGAAAATGAGGTCAAGGTCAGATGAACCATGCCAGGCAGACATGTACGTAACAGCTAACAAAGCTTCTATACAACATATATAGTTGACCTATTACTTATAGTTTAAGAAAAATAGACCAAAACACAAAAACTTAACACTGTGCAATGAACCGTGAAAATGAGGTCACGGTCAAATAAAATCTGCGTGACTGACTAAAAGATCATAAAATATTTCCATACACCAAATATAGATGACCTATGGCATATAGTATTAGATAAAAAGACCAAAACTCAAAAACTTAACTTTGACCACTGAACCATGAAAATGAGGTCAAGGTCACATGACATCACCCCGCTAGATAGGTACACCTTACAATCATTCCATACAACAAATATAGTAGACCTATTGCATATAGTATGAGAAAAACAGACCAAAACACAAAAATTTAACTATAACCACTGAACCATGAAAATGAGGTCAAGGTCAGATGACACCTGCCAATTGGACATGTACACCTTACAGTCCTTCCATACACCGAATATACTAGCCCTATTGCTTGTAGTATCTGAGATATAAAGTTGACCACCAAAACTTAACCTTGTTCACTGATCCATGAAATGAGGTCGAGGTCAAGTGAAAACTGTCTGACAGACATGAGGACCTTTCAAGGTACGCACATATCAAATATAGTTATCCTATTACTTATAATAAGAGAGAATTCAACATTACAAAAAATCTCAACTTTTTTTTCAAGTGGTCACTGAACCATGAAAATGAGGTCAAGGACATTGGACATGTGACTGACGGAAACTTCGTAACATGAGGCATCTATATACAAAGTATGAAGCATCCAGGTCTTCCACCTTCTAAAATATAAAGCTTTTAAGAAGTTAGCTAACACCGCCGCCGCCGGATCACTATCCCTATGTCGAGCTTTCTGCAACAAAAGTTGCAGGCTCGACAAAAATCAGCTCAAAATCTGAAGTCATACATATAAAAAAAAGTCCATATAACTGAGATTTTCAACAATTTTCAAAGTGGTAAACCCTTAATTTCAGCAAAAAAATGGAGTGGAATTAAACTTTAACTTGATCTGTAACTCATCATGGTTAACTGACATACCAATATCTAAAGGCCTTTAGAAAAAAAGTCTGTATAACTGTGGTTTTCAACAATTTTTCAAAGCCTGATAAATTAAGATGGAAGTTTGATGTTTTTTACTTGTATTTTCTACTAAAAAATATTATAAACTAACAAAAAATAATAGTTAGTTGTACAATTTGTTACAATGTATGATCAGACAAACAAAAAAATATGGAAAATTCTATGTAGGGGGTTGAACTTCAATAGACATTGTTCCTATTTTGGAATCAGCCATATGTGACCCTACATTTTTCAAACCATTTAACAATAGACTGTTGCGTCAGACATTTTTCTAATTATAATTAGAAATATTCATCGGAAAGTATGTGATCAGGATCAGGCGTATGACACCAATCAACAGATCATTAACACATTTATATACTGATAGTTTGCTGTCCTTTCATACTGATTATATAGGTCAAACGTATGAGGCCATAAATCTTTCCATCACAACCATATATGGTTATCTCTTATTATGTACATGTAAAGGTATAATTTAAGAATGGATATTCCAAACTGTGAAAGCTTGTTAAAATGTCAGTGGAGTAGCACTGCTAAGCTGTGAATATCAATTTAGTTAAATGTTACATGTACTGGCCCTAGTGAGAAGTTAATTCATCATTACAGCTTAATAAAGTTTTTTATGGCCCCGAAATGAAGTTGTAGGTGCCATATAATTTTACCCTTATCCGAAATTCCGTAATTCCGATATTCCCTAATTCCGATATTCCAAAATTCCGTAATTGCGTCATTCTGTCATTCTGCAACAAACCATTATACGGAGTTTTTTTTCTAAACGCCTTCAGATATTGAGCTGATATTTGGTATGTGAGTTAACCATGATGAGTTACAGATCAAGTTTAAGTTTCATTCTGCTCCACTAATTTTTGCCGAAATTACAGACTTTGGACTTTGAGAAATTGTTGAAAATCACAGTTATACAGACTTTTTTCTAAACGCCTTCAGACATTGGGCTGATTTTTGATATGTGAGTTGACCATGATGAGTTACAGATCAAGTATAAGTTTTGTTCCGCTTTGCTAATTTTTGCTGAAATTACAGGCTTTGGACTTTAATAAATTATTGAAAATCATGGTTATACGTTTTTTTTCCCTATAACCCCTTCAGATTTTGAGCTGATTTTTGATATGTGAGAATATACCCATCATGTTTGTGTCCACATGTGTTATTGAAATTGTAGATTTTTCAACTTTTTGGGACAGGGCCATTCGTGTCGCTTTGACACATCTAGTTTTAATATAACATCTGTGTGGAAGATCTACATTAGATGTCAAGGTCATTAAATAGACAAGGTTGTCAAACACCTCCCTAGTAGTTAAATCTCCATCTGTCTAAGATCCATAGTTATGATACCAGGTCATCAAATAGACAAGGTCATCAAATACCTCCATCTCAATAGCAGTTGAATATTCATCTGTCTGATATTCTCATGAGATGTCAAGGTCATTAAATAGTCAAGGACCTTAAACACCATCTCAATAGCAGATGAAAATCCAAAGTCAAGGTCAAGGTTGTCAAACCCCCTTCATAGCAGTTCAATGTTAAATATCCATCCTTGAGAGATCTTTATATTATGATGAGTCATGAAGGTCATTTTATAAGTTTTTATATTTTTTTTAGTAAAGAAAATATGTTTTGATTGAGTCAAAACATGGTTTTTCATCAGTATGACAAGATGGATTTATATTTGGACCCCAGTGTCACATATTAAATGGTTAGGGAGCTACCAGTTGATTTTTATGGGGAGGGGACTAGGTTGAAAAAAATTGTCATACACTTTTTTAGTTGTAATCTCTATCCTCCTTTTTTATCTTCATTCTATTCAGACCTGCAATTATTTTTGCAACATGTCTCATCCTGCATTTTTATTTTAATCAAAACTGTCCTGCCTTTTTTAATTTTTTTTTATCCTAGCCTCCCTTGGGGATATGATTAATCTGTAATCTGAGCGTGGTAAAGTTAACATGGTAAGAGTTCAGTCATGTCATCCTACCTGGACAACTTGTGACTTCAGCAGTCTGTGCTTAAATAACTCTTATTCCAAAATCAGAAAAAAAAACATTTTCAAATACCCTGAATTCTAAAAGAGTTATGAATAAATTAAACAGAAACATGTAATCTATAATATCTGCCATGGCAATACCAAATTCTCAAAATACGAAGCACCTCCCTGCACTCTATGTATAATTAGGACATAACATAGGCAATTACCTTACACTTTTAACAGTGCCTTAATCTAGATAACACATAGCTAAGATGTGCATAACTACTTAACCTCTGTATCATAGTCTGCACAGTTCAAATGCACTTTTGCCTTATAAATACTATACAGTTGATTAATTAACAATTTTTGCAACTTGGGAGTTGTTTTTGAAATAAGAAATAAAAAAAAAGAATGTAAAAGTTTTGGGGACAGAAGAAATTAAAAAAAAAACTTCTTTAAATTTACCAGGGAATTATTTTTGGTATCTTTTGAACAATATAAAACTTAGATTAGTCAGTCTCCAAGTCAAATGTCCATTTCACTGAACTGCAGTATACATTAATGAAGCCCTATTTTGGGTGAAGGATTTTCTTGCTGTGTTGAAGACCCATTGGTCAGGCATTGTCCAGGGCTGTTTTCTAGTCAGGATGTTACTGCATGCAGTCTTTAAGGCATTTCCCAGTTTCCTTTCTCAGTTCTAAATTTTTTGATTATCTGCTCAATTAAATTTATTACAGCTTTTTAAATATATTCTGTTAGATAGGGGACTCAATTTAATGAGGATCATTTTAATCATTATATAGATTATTAAGATGTATCTGAAAGAAACTTTGTATATAATTCACCTGGTTAAATAAGCTGTGTTTTATATATAGTAACATATCTCCTTATATTATATTCTTTTAATGTTTTGCAGAACATGGAGAAAATAGAACTTGACATTCAGTATCGATAAGATTTTGATGTAAGAGTATGAATTTCATTGTTGTTGGGTTGTTTGTCAATAGCTTTTCAAGTTAGATGATTTTCAAACAGATCAAAGCATGAAAAAATGAGAATTAAAGGTGAATTTTCATAAAACACAAGAAAAGTCACACTAAGGGGGTTTAATTGCAATTTTTTTTATTTTTGTTCTTTTTATGGTATTTAGTTATTCCATTGACAACCATACCACAACATCAAATTGCGTTTTATATTGTGTTCCAACATAAATGCACTGTGACCTGTTTGCTATGATGTACTGTTACATGTCCTTTAAATCGTACATTCAACTTCCTTACAAACAAATTCTAGGACTAATAATCAACCAATGAAATTCCTTGACAGAATATGTCCAGACGTGACAAGTATATTACATACAGAAATCCCCTGCATCCTATTCTAATTATTGCAGACATTCTTTTATACTGTTTCTTGCTGCGTAAGGTGCAAATTTCAATAATGTCTTCCAATTCAATTAATTTTTTGTCTCTATTTTTTGTCCATCTCGAGACTAACGTCTTTAATTTTGTCGTTTTTAGAACAAACCAATGTAATCTCATCTTCATTTCAAGATAAATTATTGTCAAATATATATCATCAGCATTTTTATTGAGTTTAATAGAATTTGATTACGTAATTGAACAGACTGCAATGTAAGCAATTGAGCTATATCTGGTATATTTTCTATTATAAGAATCTTTAAAAAAGATAAACTATATGAATTTTATAAAGGGCAATTACGAAAATTTCATCAGATCACAACCATGAAATGACTGCACCATTAATTTCAACCATTTTGTATTAAAGAAGCTGAAATACCTTTATATATATATATAATTTATAGATTAAACTTTACTAATTAAAGAAATAAGACTTTTTGTGTATAGGATGACATTTGTGCGGTTTATGTACATAAAATTTTAAAATAATATTGGAATTATAATATTTGTCATCTCTATAAAAACTAATTGTAATTAAATTAACAAACATGTTAGTTTTTTTTGTATCACTAATTTTCAATAAAAACAATATTTTTTTTCATGATCGTTCATTTTGAAACCATGTTTTTAATAGAAATTTCAAACAATTTCTCTTCAAAAGTCCAATTAAAAGCTCCCAGTTAAAAGATCAAAAAGAAGGTTGGACCATCTTAACTTCCACCAATAAAAATTGACAGCCAAGAAAATAAAAATGATAGTACTGAAAGTGACATTTAAGGTGGTACCTGATACTACAGGGAGATAACTCTGTAAAATCAGCTAAATGTTTTAATTACGTTGTGTTTTTAAGGAAATATTAAGCTTCTCAATGATCAAAATAAGTGTTTGTCAAACTGCTTTATAACCAGTGTAATTTTTCTGATAAAACGGTTGGTTCAAATTTAAAAAAAAAATTTTTTTGTCAAAGAGTCAAAGTGAATAAATACTTTGTCCAACTATTAAAAGATACATGGTCAGTCCCTATCATGGAAAGCTATTATATGCAATATAATAATATGAAGGGTAAAATTTGAAAACAAAGTTTAATTGATGCAACAATTAGGACCAAAACTGCTCTGATGGCTGACAGCCTACTAAAATTTCCTATGGCTGTTGGATGTCAGATTGAACAAGTCTTAAAAAGGCCAATAGAACAATCTAAGGAATGAATGCCAAAAATACAAGTCACTTCTTGTGCTATTTTTTAAGAAGGGATTAATAAAAACTGACAGAGGTTACAGACGATATCATTAATTCAAACATTATCCTTTGGGATGTTTACAGGAGAAAAATGAACTAACATGGCCATTGAACTGAGTTAGCATGTACTGCCCTAAAAGTACTTAAATTATAAAATGATTGAAAAAAAAACCCATTGATTTGGTTTATGTGATACATATTTTATTTCCCACCAAACATAGAAATATTGATCGAGTATAAAGTGTACTCTTATAGTGGTGATTCTCTGAGACAGATAATCTGACAGGAAACAGCAATTCTGCAAACACTTATTAGTTCCAGTGTACTTTATAGAGATGTACTTCTCAAGAAATATGACCAAGTTATTGGAAGAATATTGATATTAGTTTAAAATAATTTAGGTCCCTCAATTCAACTTTTATTAGGTTTAAAAAGATGTGGTCATTAGACAACTCTCCATCCAAGTCAAAATTTATAAAGGTAAACCATTACGGTATATATATTTGAACATGACTTTTTAAAAGGGAATCAATATACATGTCTGGAAATGTATGGATTTCAACAGATTCATATGTTGGTAATTTTTTTTATCAATTTTAAGCAGAAATTATAGAACTTGTTTGCTTCATAATTTTCAAATTTTGAAGGTGTCAAATCACAAAAATACTGAAAGCTAAGATCAAATTAAGGTTTAAGGTATTTTCTGTTAACTCAACCGTCGGTTACGACATATCTATATAAATAGGGTGCAACACTAATCCACCATTCTGCCTCTGATGAAGGTCCTTTTTGGACCAAAACGGGTCAGGCTATGACACATCACCAGGCGTTGTTTATTATGTGTATTGGTAAATATACTATATTTTTATGCTTTTACATTTTTCTCACTGATACACATAGTTAATATGGCTTCTACTAACGAAAGCTCCATTTGGAGTTAATGTGTTTAGAGACTACTTATGTCAGTACACCTTTCCTATATTGCCTATTTTCTTTAAGCAGGAATTATAAAACTTGTTTTTTTTCATAATTTTTTAATAAGGAAATGGTAGGACAATTTGCCTTTTCTTTTTCTTATTATATATTTTTTGTGAAACAAATGTGGATGAGGTTCACAATCATAGATCTAAAATACTAAGTTTCATACATATTTCAAGTTATTGTGTCTAATTGACAAGATAAATTACTACTTTTTGAAACAACAAACAGAAAATAGCTGTATACAAACTTAGCAATAGTACTACAAACAAAAAATAGCTATCACAAACTTACCAATAGTACTACAAACAGAAAAAAGCTATCACAAACTTAGCAATAGTTCTACAAACAGAAAATAGCTATTACAAACTTAGCAATGGTACTACAAACAGAAAATAGCTATTTCAAACTTATGGCACTAGTACTACAAACAGAACATAGCTATTACAAACTTATAAATAGTACTACAAACAGAAAATAAATATCACAAACTTAGCACTAGTACTACAAACAGAACATAGCTATCACAAACTTATAAATAGTACTACAAACAGAAAATAATTATCACAAACTTAGCAATAGTACTACAAACAGAAAATAGCTATCACAAACTTAGCAATAGTACTAGAAACAGAAAATAGCTATCACAAACTTAGCAATAGTACTAGAAACAGAAAACAGCTATCACAAACTTAGCAATAGTTCTACATACAGTAAATAGCTATTACAAACTTAGCAATAGTACTACAAACAGATAATAGCTATTACAAACTAGCAATAGTACTACAAACAGTAAATAGCTATCACAAACTTAGCACTAGTACTACCAACAGAAAATAGCTATCACAAACTTAGCAATAGCACTACAAACAGTAAATAGCTATTACAAACTTAGCAATAGTACTACAAACAGTAAATAGCTATCACAAACTTAGCACTAGTACTACAAACAGTAAATAGTTATCACAAACTTAGCAATAAATAGTACTACAATCAGAAAAAAGCTATCACAAACTTAGCAATAGTACTACAAATAGAAAATAGCTATCACAAACTTAGCAATAGTACTACAAACAGAAAATAGATAACTGAGAATTGAAGGCAACATAACAGCTATCTCAAACTGAGAAAGATTGCAACATACAGAATAACAACTATCACAAACTGAAAAATGAAGGCAACATACAGAATCATAGCTATCACAAACTGAAAATGATTGTAACATACAGAATAACAGCTATCACAAACTGTGAAATGATTGCAACATACATAATAACAGCTATCACAAACTGAGAAATGATTGCAACATACAGAATAACAGCTATCACAAACTGAGAAATGATTGCAACATACATAATAACAGCTATCACAAACTGAGAAATGATTGCAACATACAGAATAACAGCTAGCACAAATTGAGAAATGGTTGCAACATACAGAATAACAGCTACAACTAACTGAGAAATGATTGCAACATACAAAATAACAGCTATCACAAACTGAGAAATGGTTGCAACATACATAATAACAGCTATCTCAAACTGAGAATTGAAGGCAACATACATAAAAACAGCTATCATTAACTGAGAAATGATTGCAACATACAGAATGACAGCTATCACTAACTAAGAAATGATTGCAACACACAGAATAACAGCTATCACTAACTGAGAAATGGTTGCAACATACAGAATAACAGCTATCACAAACTGAGAAATGATTGCAACATAGAGAATAACAGCTATCACTAACTAAGAAATGATTGCAACATACAGAATAACACACTGAGAAATGGTTGTAAGATTAATGACTGTTACAATACAGAAATATACAGAAAACTCCTATCACAAATTTAGAAACAGAAAACATGACTATTCTATGTTGCCCTAAACCAAGGAAACGACTCCAATCCTATAATGAAATAAATCCAACTGTCTTATAAAGAGATGAAATAATGTAGAGATTGAAAAGACAGAGTAATTAACATTTGTTTTATTTCATACAATTTAGTTTAGTGGTGGCCATTTGTATACCTGACTTTTGTCTCAAGTTTCAAATTTTGCTCAAGGTAAATTCTCTATCCATTTTAATTTCTTTTAACTGCAATACTGGAAACACCCATTACTATAAATTGACAAACAAATACCCTTGAAATCATTGACTCCAAGGTCTGAAGGTGGTAAATTTGCAATTAAACCCTTGAAATCATTGACTCCAAGGTCTGAAGGTGGTAAATTTGCAATTAAGAGCAAGGCAATGTGATATTTTATCCATTTGTTCAAATTCAATGACCTTGAAAAATGTATGCAATTTACAGTGTACTTAAAACATTTTGATGATTAATTGCTAAAAAATTGACATTAATTGTAACATTCAATGCATTTGTACTATTAAATGAAATAAAATCTTTATATAGATATTTATTAAAAGCCGATTTATTGGTGCAATATCCATCAAAGGCTACTGTTCAATGTATCAGCAATCAATGATTGAATTTCACCATTGCCAGAATGCTCTCAATGTTATGTTTTCTTGTACTTATTCAACTCACACTACATTTAACCACACAACAGGATAAATCTGTCTAAAAACAGCATCGACCTTGTTTCAATTGAGCACTTCAGACAAAAGTACATCAAATAAAATAGTTATAGATCACAAGGGTACAGTAACATTTCATGTAGGGCATTAGCCTATGGTTTTGTAACCGAGATAACTGTTCATTTGAAAAAAAAGATATTAAAGATATTAATGAAATTCTGATTAATATCAATCTGTTAATGAACATAATTCAAAGTCGTACAATTCTGCCTTAAAAAACAGTTATTTTCAACAAAACCCTTGCAGTTTCAACAACCCTCAGTAACAACCTCACATACACTTCACTCATCACCATTTCATGACACAGAAATTTTTATCTGCCTCCCAAATATAAAAAAAATAATCTTCATTTTAACAGAAACATATATTATATGACAAGAATGACTTCAAATATTCTTTTTTATTTTACTATAAAACCTGTTTAAAATTGGATTTAAAAAAAAATGTTTTCAAGGATTTTTTTCTATTATGATATCGATCAACATATGGTATATCAATTTAAAATTATTTAAAACTATTGAACTAAATGAACTGTTGATTTATATAAAGATTTTTTTTACAAGATTACCTATATATAAAATTCTAGTGTAATTGGAATAAAATATTTTGTGGTTATTAAATTTGTGCAATAAATAAAATCTTAAAATATCAGCACATTAAAGGTCATATTTCAGACTTTAGAAGACTTTCAGAAGGTTTAATTGCAAATATTTATTGAGTTCAATGTACTTTCTTTTTGTGCCATCTTCAATTTATATAAATTTGTAATAGAAATATTAAATAGGTGTACGTGACCAGGATTAAGTCAGCAGACAACAGAGAGAACTTGCAGCTACAATAGAGCTACCTAAATTTCAATCTCTATTTGACATTGTCAATTTGTATACTTTTATTTTTTTTCAAATTTATTCATCTTTTGTTCATTGCCACATTATACTCTCATAATCAATCAAGCACAGATAAGTTCAGACCATTTGGTCAAATGGGAAATAAAAATGGCTTTTAAATGATAAAGAAAAATATCTTGAAAAATATATCTATTGCAAAATGTAACAATTGACAAAAAATCTATATGATTGATTGACTGTTGTTGAATGCTTCTTTCAGCACTGTAACTTTAATAATAATGCTACTTCATGGCAGTCAGTTTTTCTTGTTTGAGGAAGAACACTTCCAACATTTAGAAAAAAAACCAACCCTTAGTAAATTAAGATTGGAGTCTAGCTCAACTGCAACGTGTGGGATTTGAACCTGTGAGATTTGAATGACACATGTGATCATGAGTAGTTCCACTTCTATTACTTATACCCAGCCACTAATGATCTCTACCTTAATAACAGGTTTAAAATGGTCCTGTAAATTATGAAATTGAAACTTAATATTCAGTATATAACAGTACAAAAAAATTATGCATCTTTTGCTATTAATTATACAATTTTCTCTTTAAATTATTGATGTGGTGAAATATGAATAAAATAGTAAGAAATTTTTTTTTCTAATGTTGGAAATAATGAAAACATGATGAACTCATATTTTTTTTTATAAAATTTCTTTTGGAAATATTGCATCATGCATTAATTACAATTATTTCACCTACATTATATAAATGTTCTACTTATAAATTGAGCAGGCAATGACCTAGTAATGCATCGATCCATCTTATTTAATGTGTGAGAGTCACCTACTGAAAACATCAACTTTTAACTCAATTAAAAAATAAGTTGTTTAGTATGACAAATCTTAACATCTCTGTACTTATAAGAATTAATTCTTTTTAAAGTATTGATTCCAACTGTTACAATGAAACATACAAATATCTCATATCTCATATATTGACACTGGGTCATAAGCTGGTATATATAAATGATTCGATCGTCTAAACATCAGTCCAACAATGTAGATCTGTAAATTTGCTTTTACAAATTTTTTGTTCTTGACCCTCACTGGGATATAAACTCATGCTACTAAGATATCGTGGCATCAAATTGCCTTGCATTATGCCCAACGCTCTAGTCATATATAAAAATAGAGTGCCTTGAAAATCACCCGAAAGATTCTAGAGTCGATTGTAAACTTTACTTCCCTGAGGTGGACTGGAACCTTCACTTTATATTTCTCACTTCTACAACACTGCTAAGCATTGGACTGAAAGATCCCCTTTCTTAATTATTCTGCATTTACAACAACATGCATCTTGGTGCAAATTAGGTTACCCCATTCATGTTTAAACACCCTAATGGTGTATCTTATACACCAATTCTTATTTAAAGTTGGATACATACAGCTTAAATTTACTACAATTAATATGGGTTCTGCTTCAATTAACAGTTTGAAATTACAGATGCTCATATATAGTTACAAATTTTTATCTTCCTCCTTTCAACTCTGGTGAATATTTGTCTAGTTGTCAATCGGTTTATAAGCGACTTCTTTTTACATATTTATATTTTATACAGAAAAGGTGACTGATGAAAAATCCTACACCAATTAATAGCAATCATGTATCAAAAAAGTATGGAATGTGTATACAAAACTAGTATCTCAATTGTTTGTAAAACAATTGAATTGTCTTTCCTGTAAAAGTGATGTTTTTGTAATGTACTTTGTACAACCTTTCGTTTGAAATACGATAAGCATACCTTCTGAAAACTTTTCGCTTTTTACACTTGATGACCTCAATTGCCTACATTTTTGAGATTAGAAGTCTGATATATGTAGCATAGACTTGATCTTTCATTTGATATGCGACAATGCCATGTTCTAGAAAGTTTGATTTTTGCACTTAATAACCTTATCCAACTAATTTTTGGAGGTCAGGAATTTGATATTTCAAATGTACACATCATGACCTTTCATTTGATATACAACACCCCTATCTTAAAAGAAAAATATTTTTTTTGCACTCAATGACCCCATCCAACCCATTTTTGGGAGACGTCAATTTGAAATTTGAAATATATGCTTTATGTTCTTTCCTTTGATATGCGACAACCTTAACATCTAAGAAATTTGAATGTTTTTGCACTAAATGACCCCAACCATCCCCCTGGGATGAAAAGGGGGTTTCATTTTTTTTTTTTAAGTAGAGTTTATTTAGACCTTCAACTTGATATATCAGATGACCCCATTTGACAAAGTGCAAAAATATGATGCAATATCAACTATATAAATAGAAGTTATGAAACTTACAAAGTCAATGCAAAACATGATTTTTTGGTGGGTTTTTTCCAAGGAATGTTTTTGGTATTTGGTCAAACATATACCTATGTTAACCTCTTCAATTTCTTAAACATTTTAAGTGTCCGTGGTAAGCTGTTGTTGAATGAGAAATACATGCCTCTGCTCGCAAAAATTCAAACTGTATTATCTCTAAAACAACAATAGATATCTCAATTCTGTTAAATGATAAATGATCTACAGTTGAAGGACAACATTATAGAAAAAAATTGGGACAATATCAAAGTTCATCAAGGTCACAATTGATCATCAAATATATCATGCAATACCAAACTTGAGAACTGGAAGTCGTAAAGACATGGGACTACCACCATTCAACTCAGGACCACTTGACCTTTCAAATATCACAAGGTCAAGGTCATAGTATACTGTGAAGGTCAAGGTGAAATTTCATCATGACCTAACATTGACCTCAAATTGAAGGTCTTGAATTACTGATCATCTTTGCAGTTTATAGTAGGTTGATATCTGTTACCTTTAAAAAGATATGCACACAATACTATACTTTTAAGAATCATCCCATTGTAACTTTTGAACAGACAATCGGACATATTTTAGCTTAATGTATAAAATGTAGGGCTTGTCGAGAGGAACATTTTTTATGCTGTATGTTTTATATGCAGCAAAGTCTTATCGTTTTCCTAATATGTAAGCCTGAAATTGCAGCGTAATTGTTTTTTGCACTCAATGACCTTTAATTGACCTTGGGTGCATATTAAAGGTCACATGAATTAAAGATTATTGGTGAAGGTTCCAAGTCTCTATGACTTCCGGTTCTCGAAATAGAATTTTTCATAAATTATTTATAATTTTTAAAGGAAAATAACTCCTTATAAGGGTAAGTAACAAATCAATTGTTTATGTTTATAATCATTGCCATCTCTTCTTGTATATACATGCTGTCATTTTCAATTAAATTCTATCTCAAATACTTTTTGAGAAAAATGCAAATAAAAGAAATTGCTTCAAGGGGATATAACTCTCCAAGGGGATGATGAAATCTGATGCAGCCTCATATGGTAATACGTCATGATGAGATTGTTCAAATAAGGTCATGATATCTTCAAAAACAACAAGAGGGGGCCATGTTGAAAAAAAAACAATAAAAGGGGATGATGAAATTCTTAACAGGGTCATCTGTTTATACCTCATGATGAGGTCTATCGATGGTCCATATTTGGTCTTGATAATTTCAAAGGAAACATGGGGAGGCCATACCAAAAATTTGTTGGAAGAAAAAAAAGAGAAAGAAAAAACATTAGAAAAACAATAAGGTCTTTCCTCACGTAGGGGAAAGACCTTAAAAAAAAACAAAAAAAAAACATTAGAACAAGAGTGCACACGCTGAAATGTCTCGCCTTCTATACTAATCATTGATATTATGTTGATAGTCCTAAGTATAAAGCTAAGCTTTATTACAACTGTCACATAAACTTAACATTAACCAAGATAACTAAACAAAGACCAATGAACCTTGAAAATGAGGTCAAGGTCAGAGAACCATGCCAGGCAGACATGTACAGCTAACAATGCTTCTATACAACATATATAGTTGACTCATTACTTATAGTTAAAGAAAAATAGACCAAAACACAAAAACTTAACACTGTGCAATGAACCGTGAAAATGAGGTCACGGTCAAATAAAACCTGCGCGACTGACATAAAGATCATAAAATATTTCCATACACCAAATATAGTTGACCTATGGCATATAGTATTAGATAAAAAGACCAAAACTCAAAAACTTAACTTTGACCACTGAACCATAAAAATGAGGTCAAGGTCACATGACATCTGCCCGCTAGACATGTACACCTTACAATCATTCCATACAACAATTATAGTAGACCTATTGCATATAGTATGAGAAAAACAGACCAAAACACAAAAATTTAACTATAACCACTGAACCATGAAAATGAGGTCAAGGTCAGATGACACCTGCCAATTGGACATGTACACCTTACAGTCCTTCCTTACACCGAATATACTAGCCCTATTGCTTATAGTATCTGAGATATGGACTTGACCACCAAAACTTAAACTTGTTCACTGATCCATGAAATAAGGTCGAGGTCAAGTGAAAACTGTCTGACAGACATGAGGACCTTGCAAGGTACGCACATATCAAATATAGTTATCCTATTACTTATAATAAGAAAGAATTCAACATTACAAAAAAATTAAACTTTTTTTTCAAGTGGTCACTGAACCATGAAAATGAGGTCAAGGACATTGGACATGTGACTGACGGAAACTTCGTAACATGAAGCATCTATATACAAAGTATGAAGCATCCAGGTCTTCCACCTTCTAAAATACAAGAGTGCATACGCTGAAATGTCTCGCCTTCTATACTAATCATTGATATTATGTTGATAGTCCTAAGTATAAAGCTTTATTACAACTGTCTCATAAACTTAACATTAACCAAGATAACTAAACACAGACCAATGAACCATGAAAATGAGGTCAAGGTCAGATGAACCATGCCAGGCAGACATGTACAGCTAACAATGCTTCTATACAACATATATAGTTGACCTATTACTTATAGTTTAAGAAAAATAGACCAAAACACAAAAAATTAACACTGTGCAATGAACCGTGAAAATGAGGTCATGGTCAAAAGAAACCTGTGCTACTGACATAAAGATCATAAAATATTTCCATACACAAAATATAGTTGACCTATGGCATATAGTATTAGATAAATAGACCAAAACTCAAAAACTTAACTTTGACCACTGAACCATGAAAATGAGGTCAAGGTCACATGAAATCTGCCCGTTAGACATGTACACCTTACAATCATTCCATACAACAAATATAGTAGACCTATTGCATATAGTATGAAAAAAACAGACCAAAACACAAAAATTTAACTATAACCACTGAACCATGAAAATGAGGTCAAGGTCACATGACATCTGCCCGCTAGACATGTACACCTTACAATCATTCCATACAACAAATACAGTAGACCTATTGCATATAGTATGAAAAAAACAGACCAAAACACAAAAATTTAACTATAACCACTGAACCATGAAAATGAGGTCAAGGTCAGATGACACCTGCCAGTTGGACATTTACACCTAACAGTCCTTCCATACACCGAATATACAAGCCCTATTGCTTATAGTGTCTGAGATACGGACTTGACCACCAAAACTTAACCTTGTTCACTGATCCATGAAATGAGGTCGAGGTCAAGTGAAAACTGTCTGACAGACATGAGGACCTTGCAAGGTACGCACATATCAAATATAGTTATCCTATTACTTATAATAAGAGAGAATTCAACATTACAAAAAATCTGAACTTTTTTTTCAAGTGGTCACTGAACCATGAAAATGAGGTCAAGGACATTGGACATGTGACTGACGGAAACTTCGTAACATGAGGCATCTATATACAAAGTATGAAGCATCCAGGTCTTCCACCTTCTAAAATATAAAGCTTTTAAGAAGTTAGCTAACACCGCCGCCGCCGCCGCCGCCGCCGGATCACTATCCCTATGTCGAGCTTTCTGCAACAAAAGTTGCAGGCTCGACAATAAAGCTTTTAAGAAGTGAGCTAACGCCGCCGCCCCCGCCGCCTGATCACTATCCCTATGTCGAGCTTTCTGCAACAAAAGTTGCAGGCTCGACAAAAACAATAAGGTCTTTCCTCACGTAGGGGAAAGACCTTAAAAAAAAAAAAAAAAAAAAAACATTAGAAAAACAATATGGTCTTTCCTCACTTAGAGAAAAGACTTTCAAAACAAGAAGGTCTTTCCTCACGTAGGGGAAAGACCTTAAAAAAAAAAAAAAAAAAAAAAAAAAACAACATTAGAAAAAAATAAGGTCTTTCAAAACAAGAAGGGGAAAGACCTTAAAAAAAAAAAAAAAACATTAGAAAAACAATATTGTCTTTCCTCATTTAGAGAAAAGACTTTCAAAACAATAAGGTCTTTCCTCACATAGGGGAAAGACCTTAATTATGTTCTTTGCAGTTTGTAATACTAACTTTTAATGCCATAACAGTGCAGACACTCACTGGTATGACGAAGAGTGGGGAAAATATCATATTATCTAAAAAGTTGGTTAATTTATTTTGAGAAAAATAGGTCAGATGTATTTTAATAGTATTTTTATTAAAACACTTTGAAACAGTTTTTGTCTATTGTGAGAACAATTATGAACTGTAATTCAGTAGTAATGTCATTTTTGCCGTGTAACATATTTTCTTTCTGTTCAATCATTTTGTAGATAAATTAGGCTTTTTAAGTTTTCTGGTTTGAATTGTTTTACATTTGTCATTTGAAGGCCCTTAAAGTAACAGCCATAAATACATTATAGGCTTTGCTAATTGTTAAAGGCTAGTATATTAGATTTCCCAAAGGACTGTATCACCTATTGTTGCCTCAATTACCTAGATGTTATTTGAGATGTTGGGATGCTGTCTCCTTGATAAGATGACAAAAACATTCTGTTTCATCCTTTTATTTTCTGAAAGAGGCCGGCCGGCTGGGCCAAGAGTGGAGGCAGGTCACAAGAAAGATTAAGAGGTTATATAATTTTGTGAAGATGAAAATCTTAAACAATTAAATGCTACAAATAAGATATAATTTAACTTGTAAACATGTGCATTTAATTGCAGATTTCATTCCATATATAATTTAAAGTTGATGGGACAAGAATAAACATTTACATTTTGTTTTAAAAGATAGTCAAATATACAGTACACAAGACTTACATTAGAAGTTATAAAATATCTTTTTTAATTAATCATAATACTTTTATTCCAAAAGCAATACAGCTTATATGATACTCAACAATTAAAAATTCTCCTTAAGGATGGTCATAGAATTCTGTATTTGGGATGGATATCCCTTCCCAGAAGAGCCATTTTTTTGGATTTCTGTATTTGGGATAGATAATCCCCCTCCATAAATGAAAAACACAATTTCCTCTTCAAAAATTTAAAATTTTCTGTGTTTTAGTGATTCAAACTCCTCCATGCCTGAGGTGAAAGGTCATGCTTATGCTGAGGCACTTCAAATACTCAAAACAATTAACCTTAGAATCTTATATTCAGTGTTAATATATGATAAATACACCTCCTCAGAAAATAATATAAAAAATATCAAGATTATACATTAACTTAAAAAAAAACAAAACTGCAAGTTCAGCATCTATCTATTAATATCTACTGTAAATTTGTTTCCTCCAACACAGAAACCTTTCAGTGTAATTTTGTCTGCATATCTGCATGCAACAAATATGAAAACATTTAAGATCACAGAAAAAAATTAAATATTTGAAAGTCAGTCTAAAATACATTTAATTTATTATTAAAGATTGATAGATTGCATGTTGCTTGCTAAAATGACGAGAAAAAAAGGTAAAACATTTACAAAGCTGCCCAAGGGACTCAGGCACTTGTCTCAGAAAAATAATAATTTCTGAGACTTGTGCCAGTATTTCAAGGGATACAGAATTTATTCATTGTTGTTTTGTATTTGTTTTACAGTCAGGTGTTAAAGGTGTGTCACACTCTCTCATTTTTAGTCAAATATCTTTGGAATATTACTTATTTACAATTTATGACTTGATGATTATTCAATTTTAACTCATTTTATGTTTTAAGAACTATATTTCTTTGTATTTCTAATTTTTTGACAAGAATGAATTAAAGGAGGGGTAATATTGCATCAATGTCAGTGGCGGATCCAGGGGGTGGGGTTTTCCAGGGGTTGATCAATGCATTTGAATGGGAGCATATAGTTGGAACCCCCCATTTTTAAAATGGCTGGATCCGCCACTGAATGAGACAGCAGCTCAAAAGAAATATACAATTAAATAGATAGAAATTCATAAAGTCTTCAACAATAAATAAGATGTCAGACTCTTAATATTATATATTATCCCCAAAGATCTGTAAAAATGACAAATTCTCTAACAACCATTAATACTTGACATTGGAAGTTCATGGAATTGTTACGTAACTTTACAATGCAATATGCTTTATTGCTTTAATTGAGAAATACACAGCTAAAATTTCTTTATCATTTGAATACAAGCTGTGATTTTTTTTGGGTAAAATGAAGCCAACATATCTATAGGCTATGCAAATTGTGGGATGCTTTATAAATATGTAAAGGCTTTAAATGAAGGATTAGGCAAACCAGATTCTCTATGAACCATTTACTGAACTGATGTCACAATAGAAAGCACCTCTGTTACCATTAATTTGAATATTTGCCCGAGATTCACTTTTCTCACTTTTTCGAGTTTGAACAGGAAAGTTTTTAAAATTGTACTCTCTATTAATTCAGCACTCAGAGGCTTATAATCACTTTTATATTTCTAACTCTTTTCCCCTAATGGCAACAAAACAATATATCTATGCCTATCATCATAAATTGTATCTGAATCATCAATTGAATTTTCAAATATAAGAATTCATCTTGATAGATTAGAGAGAATTTATCTTCAGTATTTTTCTTTCATGACTACTACTTAGGTGGTGTTTTAAATGACCTTGACTGACCCATACAGCTCCCAGCACATTTGGCTTTATAAACAAAACTCCCTGATATTTCTGTCAACAGGAATGAGGATTTATGTGTCATGCTAAAACATTATCATCAATAAAATCTAATTTCAAAAGCCTCAAAATGCCAAAAGCTGTATAAAAGTGCATCAATAAAAGGTTATTTCTATAGAATGAACTTTTTTCACTAATAATGTGACGCATTGCAATTGATTTAAATTGAGCTTAATAAAATGTATCATAAATAATATAAATGAAATTTTCCATTAAATTCAAACTTAATAATTTGTTGATATTTTTACAAGGATTTTAATGTGTGTATATTTAAATGTACCTACAACGAATCACTCACTAAACAATCACTGTATAGCAATTCCAAAACAATTACAATTGGTAAAATTTACAAAGGAATAATTTCAACTTTCTTGCTTCAATAGCTTCCTTGTGAGCAGCAACCCTCTATCAAGAAAATCATGATAGGAAATACATGCACAGGAATATTGTATCAATTGGGAGATATATACCCTGTATGCAGGTGCTGCTGGAATGTTGCTACTAAGAAATGGAAAGTTCACAATTGGAAAGCTGAAATCCTCTCTTTTAGTGACATATGTGGTCAGTAGATTTAATATGGGGTTCATGACATAACATTTACTAGGTACTATAAAAAGTGACATCATTGATTATTGTTAATTTCATACTTTACTAAGCAGGAAAAGTCCTTTGTTTAATACATTAGTTATACAGTTCACCCTTGACCCCATACAGATCCATAGGAGATTCAAAAGCACATAAATATTATTATAAGATAAATTTATGGTTTCAAGTGTATTTACCAATTTCTGGTTTTTTGTGGGGTTATTGGCAGTCAGTTGTCAATCAAGTCTTTTGAGTATAAGCCTTTGGGCTGTTGTTTGTTTTATCATTTATTTTTTATTTGACCTTGGTGAATATTCTGTGTCCTTCAACTTATTATTTTGATTGGTCATTGCTACCTTCCTTTTTTTACACCAGGAAAAACTAAATAGTATAACAGCCTTCAGTGTAAGGAAGTATTAGTAACCTTTATACAAGATATTATATGTTATAATCAAAATTATTCTTAGAAATAAGATTCATGGGTTAGTTTTGCAAACAAAACCAAATGTTTGAATGTCCCTTTGGTATCTTTAACAAACATTTCTAAAAGTAGAGATTGAATAAAATAGTTGGAAAATTCTTTTTTACGTAACTATTATATGAGTGATATTAACATAACATCATAATAAATGAGTAGCCGACTGAATTGTTCATGACTTTCAACTAATCTTAGAAGTTTTTTTTTGTGAAATCGACTCCTCAGTCTAAATGCAGCAGTGCACTTTTAACCATTGCAGAATCTTTTTAAAAAGATGCAAACACTATATATATATATATTATCCCAAACTATCTGAATATGATAGTGGGGTTAGTTAGTGTTTCTCAGTCTATAGATTTCTCACTGGCAGATCTAGAAATATTCATAAGTGGGGCCCACTGACTGCCTAAGGAGGCCCCGCTCCAGTCACGCTACAGTGATTCCCTATACATGCTATATAAGCAACCAAATTTTTTCCCAAAAAGGGGGGACCCGGGCCCCCTGGCCCCCCCTAAATCCGCCTCTGTTTCTTTGTTGTGTTTTGTTACCTTTTTGTCTTTTGATTGTTTTTTCTTTTATCGTTTTTTGTCTTTATATTGACAGTTTGTTTTCGGCTCACAAGTTTGAATGTCCGTTTGGTATCTTTAAAATCATAAGAAACCTCAAATTAAAAAAATAATGCATATGTTTTTTTATAACTCAATGGATAGTTTTCATTTTAAAACTTATGTACATAAACTTTTTTCTGAAGAAAATTCTTAAATTTATTCATATTTAGAAGAAGTTTACTTTATTTTATATGTTTCCTTCCAAGAAGCAATTCCCCCAACATATTTTCCATATGCAAAGTGACCTCAGCATGACCCATCTTGTTAAAAATCTGGTGATCGCAATATGCATGGATGTCCTTAAAATAAACTTTTATCTGAATTTACATGTTAAATACGTGCTCAATTTCCATGCTTTTTTGTTGATTTTTTGTGATTGTCGACAAACAGGTGACAATTGTTAAACTTCGGCTTCAAAACACAAACTTTAATTACCTGCCATATTTTCACAACAACACTGACTGATTGAAAAAAAAAATTGACGATTATACGAAATTTATGCGAAAAAAAATGAAAAATTTTTGAACAGAAGACTAAGTTTACGATGTTTGTATGCATTGGTTAAAGAATTGGAAGAACATTATTTTTCACCGGTCACTCGTTTCTTATGACATTAACAAACATTTCCAAAAAAAGAGTTTATGATAAATATTTTAGAATTTTTTTTTCTCTCAAGTAATTTATAAGTGATAACATAACATCAATATATATGAGTAAGGGATTAGAATTCTGTTTATACTTACATGGATTTTGGTTTAATTTTAAAACCAGCCCGTTATTTTAATTGAAGTAAGACTTTTTACTATTGAGATTTAGTTATTAATGTACGTTACCTTATTTTATTTTTAACCTTTTCTGGATCTTTTTAACAAACTACTTTGGGGTTATCAGGGTTTTTCATGGACATTTTTATTGAGATTAAAGGAATTGTGGTTGACAAACTGTTGCAGATTTATTTTCGTTTTATAATTAAGGATTTGATTGGTTCACACATAGTAATTAAAGGTTGGAAAAAATAACATATGTGACGTCAAATCCCTAATTAATAGCAGCTATACAGTACTGTTATTCCAATGTTAATCAATTCTAAAATAAAATAATAAATAAAAGAATCTTTGTGAGCACGCTCACATATGCCATCCCATGACAAATTGTTATTGGGCCAAAAAAAATCTTGCCTAATTCTCTACAAAATTCTACTGATAGAAGTTCTTGTGGATATGCATGTAAGCATATTATGTCCTTATTATCTATTAAGTTTCATGAAGTTCCAAATACAAGACGTATTTGCTGTAGTACATTAAGGACAAATTCTAAGTTCAAAGAGGCATAACTCCTAGAAAAAATTCATAATTTCCATTGGATTTGCACATCTACATACCATTCTAATATGACATCCCTGATATGATTTATAAACAAAGCGATGTTCTTATCAGCACAAAACACATGCACACAGACTTATACGGTTGTTGTGCAGTATACATTTAAGGAACATGCAACTAAATATTTTTAACGTATTTTTATACACTAATGCTCAGTGTAAAATAATAGACAAATATAATGCCTACACCCATGTTAAAATGAGCATGGAGCTGAGCATGACATTAAGAAATTATTTCTTAAACAAAGTTTCATTAAATTCTGTTATGTTGTGACAAAGGAGTTACAATGACAGTGTTGCAGTAGTATGTTTAGGTCAAAAGTTCAAAGGAGAGATTGGTCACTTGCTGTACTGACCAGTCAAAACGTAATTATAGTATAGTCTCAGGTTGCAATGACAAGAATATGATATCTGACTATTATATATTTAAGGGCTATATTAAGATGATCATAATGGCTGATATTTAGGTGTATTTAATTATCTATAAATTAAGTCAGGTTTGGATAATGAAGTTTATAGAAGTTTTATGAATTATATTTGAGTTAAGCCAGATTAAGGTAATGGCTGAGGTTTACAGAGGGTCTACAAGTGATGAAAGTGAGAATGGAAATGGGGAATGTGTCAAAGAGACAACAACCCAACCACAGAGCAGGCAACAGCTGAATGGTCTATTTATACATGTCATCAAGTCAGGGTTTGATAAAATAGTTGTGGAGGTTTTGAGAATGTCTTTTAGTGATCTCAGTAAAAGACTGAAATGTCTTTTTATAAATTATTTGTGTAAAAGTACATGGAATGCTATAGGTTTTAACAAATCCTACAATCAAATTAGGTTTTTAACTAGTTCATCTGATAAGTGATATAGTATTACACTATCAAATTTCACTCCAAGGTGACCTGTCATAAAATGTCCTTTTTATGTCATTCAGAAATTTAAATAACCAGACCAATGATTAATTAGAGCACCTGTCTGTTAAATAACTAGGTTAATTGCATTCTTTCCATTAATCCATTATGAGATTCATTATAATTGTATTGTATGTTTAACACTTTGTCATAAAAAAAAAATCCCAAGGATACTAGAACAAAACAAAACTTAAGCTACATGGTCTGATGATGCAAACCATTCATTATCAGCATACAGTCATCAACAATGAACAAAACTCACAGAATAGCAAAAATTCAATAAAAAAACTAAAAAAATGTATATTTCTTATCTATTTGGTATTCTTTATCTTATTGAATCTTTAAATCTATCAAATGCATAACAAATATAAAAAATATTCATCATTTGTGTTAAACAAGAGCTCACACCCTGAAATGTCTCACCTGTTTTACTGACAATATTTTTCATGGCTATTTTTTTCCGTGTTTAGCTCTTTCTAGCCCATTTGGTGGCTATTTAATATAGCGATTCTCAAATTTACTTGATGTAGTTAAATCAGGAAAAAATCCATTAGTTTTAAATATTCACAATAATTTATATTTGTGATATTTTTTTACTCGCGAAAGAAGCGGAAATAAATCACTCGCGAAAATTAGTTGGTTTACAGTAATTTTATCATGAAAATCTTTTACTACAAGTATCACATATTTAAGGAAGCTGGCTTGTCATGTTTTGGATTTTTTGTCAGATTTTCATAATCCTCTGGTTTTATCCATTTGAATGCCTTGAAAAAATTTGCCCAGTGACCCCCATTTTTCTTTATGAAAATCTTTTACATGTATAATAATAAGCCATCTGTAAAAGTCTAATTTTAATTACTTTTTAAAAGTTTTTGAGAACTTCAACTTGTCCATGCTAAAGCTATTTGAGTATTGTT
The DNA here is from genome assembly GCF_965363235.1 of Mytilus galloprovincialis. Lineage (NCBI taxonomy): Eukaryota > Metazoa > Mollusca > Bivalvia > Mytilida > Mytilidae > Mytilus > Mytilus galloprovincialis. Next base: position 60,339,764 of record NC_134850.1, on the reverse strand, counting down.
TTGTGGACTATTATCTTTGATTTTTTTTTACTCATTCATACTTAATTGTTAACTAAATTTGATTGTCTGCATTATTACCTATTCCCCTTTTCTCCCTTCTGCTGTATTATGACCATTCTGTGAGTCCAACACTTTTAATCAATCCAAAAGAATATAATGACCCCAAGTTCTGACAATGTATCAATCATTCGTCAATGATCGATCCTTAATATGTTATCATCATTCTTCAAATGAGCCTTAATTTTTTTATCGTCATTTGTCAAATCTCTTTTCTTAGCTCAAATATTAGTGTCAAATGAAGTAAAATGTTTATTGTTAATGTTATTTTAACAAATATTTTACCTTGTACGTACCCATTCCTACTCTTATAGTGGACTGAGTATCATCAAATTTTGAAATTTCCTACAACCCTGGGGTTAAGGGTGGTAATTTTTTTATCATTCGAGGAATCAGGAATAGCTGGAGAGAACAATGACTTTCATACAGAACTGGTACCCATCATTTCAATAATTTAACATCCTTGAAAACTTATTGCATGTAAAAAATTGTGCAATTAGAGAAACCTTTTAATCATTGTTCAGATTTTGCTCAAGTTTTGGCCCTTTTTGGTCTAACCTGTTTTGGGTATTTGACTTTCAAATATATTTTGGCAAGGGAATCAATTGAAAGGTATACACATTAATTCATTTTCAAAATGAGCAACTGAGGCAGTAAAATTGGTTTATTTAATTTTATAAACTTACTTTATCCAATAGCAAACAAATTATTGTCAAAGAAATATTGTGGTAAAAGGGAAGTAACTCTACTATTTTTCTAAACATCTTTTTGTTCACCTACTGTACATGCATTTTTCAGCTTATTTAGTTCATGTTTGATGTGACATGTATTGTGTACTGCCCCTTTTTGTTCACCTACTGTACATGCATGTTTCAGCTTATTTAGTTCATGTTTGATGTGACATGTATTGTGTACTGCCCCTTTTTGTTCACCTACTGTACATGCATGTTTCAGCTTATTTAGTTCATGTTTGATGTGACATGTATTGTGTACTGCCCCTTTTTGTTCACCTACTGTACATGCATGTTCAGCTTATTTAGTTCATGTTTGATGTGTAATGTATTGTGTACTGCCCCTTTTTGTTCACCTACTGTACATGCATGTTCAGCTTATTTAGTTCATGTTTGATGTGTAATGTATTGTGTACTGCCCCTTTTTGTTCACCTACTGTACATGCATGTTCAGCTTATTTAGTTCATGTTTGATGTGTAATGTATTGTGTACTGCCCCTTTTTGTTCACCTACTGTACATGCATGTTTCAGCTTATTTAGTTCATGTTTGATGTGACATGTATTGTGTACTGCCCCTTTTTGTTCACCTACTGTACATGCATGTTCAGCTTATTTAGTTCATGTTTGATGTGTAATGTATTGTGTACTGCCCCTTTTTGTTCACCTACTGTACATGCATGTTTCAGCTTATTTAGTTCATGTTTGATGTGACATGTGTTGTGTACTGCCCCTTTTTGGTCTTTATATTTCTTTTGCCACTAAGGTTATTTTTCCTTTTGTTCAGAATCATCATAGGAATTTAGTTGCCTCTTTACTTTCCTCCAACTGTTTTTATAACTTAAAAATAATTTTATTATAGACATAATTATCTTCAGGACTTGCATCTCATCATTCTTATAATGAATACAAACATTTCAATATTCTAAGTCTTATAAATAGTTTTAGCAGGTTATCCGATAAATTAGCATTTGTTGATATCAAGTTTTAAATTAAATAAATATGGGTCACAATTTTCACTTTGTTGGTTAATTGACAGGAATGAAAAACACAAACTTACACCTCAGATACTATATTTCAGTTTAAGTTTAATCAAAATTGGTCAAAATATCATGGTAAAAATCATAATTAACAGGAAATAACTCCCATAAGGGATAGTCAGAAGATATCAGCATTTTGAACTTATTTGTAGAAGAGGGGTGAAAAATACCAGAGGTACAGTCAAAGACAAACAGACAAATAATAGTACACAACGACACAAAATAGAAAACTAAAGACTAAACAACATGATATTTGTAGATATTGTGAAGCTCAGATAAGTTTAGCCTATTTATGTTTTTATGTATCTAATAAAGATTTTCAGATATTAGCCATAACATAAATTAACGATATAAATTGTCATTATTCAGCAGTTACATACACCAATAAGGAGTTGTTGTTCTGATTTCTAGTCTGAGGACATTTTAGGAGATATTTATTTGCTGAACAGTTTTGCTATTTCTAGTTTCTCTTTGTATTTACTACAGTTTTCAAGATATTATAAATAAACAAGAGGCTGTCACAACGACAGCAAACCGGATTTATTAACATTTATTTGTGTCCTGGCAATATCACAAGAACCATTACTGATGAATGGTGAAAGTGAAAATCGTCAATATCAAATTTGACCTCCATTTTGTCATCAGTATCAACATATTAAAATTTGAAAAGCTTAGATTGAATGGTTCATGAGTAAATGCAACAACGTGAATGGAAACGCCATTTTACGATCTTTCAAGAACCATAACTCCTAAACGGTAAAAGTCAAAATCGTCATTATTTAACTTGACATCTATTTTGTCATCAGTAACAACATATAAAAATTTCATAAGCTTTGGTTGAATGGTTCATGAGAAAATGCACGGACATGACTCGAAACACCATTTTTCAATCTTTCAAGAACCATAACTCCTGAACGGTAAAAGTCAAAATTGTCATTATTGAACTTGACCTCCATTTTGTCATCAGTAACAACATATTAAAATTTGGGAAGCTTTGGTAGAACAGTTCATGCGTAAATGCATGGACACGACTGGAAACTCCATTTTTCAATCTTTCAAGAACCATAACTCCTGAACGGTAAAAGTCAAAATCGCCATTATTGAACTTGACCTTCATTTAGTTGTCAGGAACAACATATTAAAATTTTAAAAGCTTTGGTTGAACGGTTCATGAGCTAATGCACGGACAACATTTGATTGCCACCCGCCCGACCAGCCGCCCGACCGACCGACTGCCCGCCCGACCGGCCACCCGCCGTATACCCCTATGTTTTATTTTTAGCCATTTCAGCCATGTTGGTTGGTTATTGGGGCCATCAGATACATCTTGTAAACTAGATATCCTAATGATGATTGAATCAAAGTTTGTTTAATTTGCTCAGTAGTTTCCGAGGAGAAGATTTTTGTAAAAGTTAACGTAGGACGCCAACTGAGGTGAGCTTAAACAGTCTTAAGACAAACTCTTAAGCTAAATTGTGTTTTAATTCTGCAATCTTTTGATGATTTTTATTACTTTTCAGTCAAATAATTATCTTTTCATATTCACACTTATTACCTTGAATTAATTAAAATTATTCTCTAGATAAATATTTCTATCAACATTTATTATGTTTATATAGTGATAGTAATATTAAAATGTAGTAATATTACATGTAGTAATAATTAAAGAACCTTAGTGAGCACGCTCACATACCCCACGTCCCCACATCGTCATTGGAGAAATTAAATAAGTGTAAGAAAAATATTGAATAATAATTTCCTGCCAATATGCACATCTACATAGTATGTCCTTATTATCTTCAAAATTTCATGAAATTCTGTTGTGTGGTTTGAGAGGAGTTGAGATGACAAACTGTTGCAGAAGTACATTGAAACAAATAAGTTCAAAGGGGCGTAACACCTAGAAAAAAAATGTATCGTAATTTCCTGTTGATATCGCATCTACATAGTATGTCCTTATTATCTTAAGAGGTTTCATGAAATTCTGTTGTGTAGTTTCAGAGGAGTTGCGATGACAAACTGTTGCAGTAGTATACATTAAAGTAAATAAGTTCAAAGGGGCGTAACTCCTAGAAAAAAAATTGAATCGCAATTTCCCGTCGATATGCACAACTACATAGTATGTCCTTATTATCTGAAAAGGTTTCGTGAAATTCTGTTGTGTGGTTTGAGAGGAGTTGCGATGACAAACTGTTACAGTAGTACATTAAAGTAAATAAGTTCAAAGGGGCGTAACTCCTAGAAAAAAAATTGAATCGCAATTTCCCGTCGATATGCACAACTACATAGTATGTCCTTATTATCTGAAAAGGTTTCATGAAATTCTGTTGTGTGGTTTGAGAGGAGTTGCGATGACAAACTGTTGCAGTAGTACATTTAAGTAAATAAGTTCAAAGGGGTGTAACTCCTAGAAAAAAAATTGAATCGCAATTTCCCGTCGATATGCACAACTACATAGTATGTCCTTATTATCTGAAAAGGTTTCGTGAAATTCTGTTGTGTGGTTTGAGAGGAGTTGCGATGACAAACTGTTGCAGTAGTACATTTAAGTAAATAAGTTCAAAGGGGTGTAACTCCTAGAAAAAAAATTGAATCGCAATTTCCCGTCGATATGCACAACTACATAGTATGTCCTTATTATCTGAAAAGGTTTCGTGAAATTCTGTTGTGTGGTTTGAGAGGAGTTGCGATGACAAACTGTTGCAGTAGTACGTTAAAGTAAATAAGTTCAAAGGGGCGTAACTCCTAGAAAAAAAATTGAATCGCAATTTCCCGTCGATATGCACAACTACATAGTATGTCCTTATTATCTGAAAAGGTTTCGTGAAATTCTGTAACAATGTTTTAGATTTTAACGAGAGAAAACGGACTGACGGACGGACGGATGGACTGACGGACGGAGGGGTCAAAAACATTATACCCTCCGCAACCCGTTGCGTGGGGTATAATAAATGTAGATATATTAAATGTAGTAATATTAAATGTAGTAATATTACATGTAGTAATAATAAATGTAGTAATATTAAATGTAGTAATATTAAATGTAGTAATATTACATGTAGTAATAATAAATGTAGTAATATAAAATGTAGTAATATTAAATGTAGTAATATTAAATGTAGTAATATTAAATGTAGTAATATTAAATGTAGTAATAATAAATGTAGTAATATTAAATGTAGTAATATTAAATGTAGTAATATTACATGTAGTAATAATAAATGTAGTAATATAAAATGTAGTAATATTAAATGTAGTAATATTACATGTAGTAATGATAAATGTAGTAATATAAAATGTAGTAATATTAAATGTAGTAATATTACATGTAGTAATGATAAATGTAGTAATTTAAAATGTAGTAATATTAAATGTAGTAATATTAAATGCAAAGAAATATCTCTGAAGGTTAGTTATAATTCAGAGCTCTAATAATTTGATCCAGGCTCTAGTGAAGGCTTCCTTTTAAAATACAGGCCTTTTCCTCCTACAATCAAGGACTGAGAACAGTGCCCCCTCCCCCTTACAAAATACTGATAATAGTCTTAAATCATTCAAGAATAAAATAAGTCATCCACTATGGTACTCATTTATAACATACTGATGAGCACATATTTATAAATAAAATTGAGAATGGAAATGGGGAATGTGTCAAAGAGACAACAACCTGACCAAATAAAAAACAACAGCAGAGGGTCACCAACAGGTCTTCAATGTAGCGAGAAATTCCCGCACCCAGAGGCGTCCTTCAGCTGGCCCCTAAACAAATATATACTAGTCCAGTGATAATGAACGCCATACTAATTTCCAAATTGTACACAAGAAACTAAAATTAAAATAATACAAGACTAACAAAGGCCAGAGGCTCCTGACTTGGGACAGGCGCAAAAATGCGGCGGGGTTAAACATGTTTGTGAGATCTCAACCCTCCCCTATACCTCTAACCAATGTAGAAAAGTAAACGCATAACAATACGCACATTAAAATTCAGTTCAAGAGAAGTCCGAGTCTGATGTCAGAAGATGTAACCAAAGAAAATAAACAAAATGACAATAATACATAAATAACAACAGACTACTAGCAGTTAACTGACATGCCAGCTCCAGACTTCAATTAAACTGACTGAAAGATTATGATTTCATCATATTAACATCAGGCACAATCCTTCCCGTTAGGGGTTTAGTATCATACCATCATAACATATATGAGAAGAACATAACCCGTGTCATGCCAACTACTGTTTTTAAAATAAATGTGTTTAGTTCCGATGCAAAGACCTTATCAGTGACTCAATATTAACGCCAAAATATGCAATCTTTAATGACTTGACAACAGTATCGTAATTATATCCCTTCTTAATAAGTCTATTCAAAGGTTTTGTAAGTTTCTGAGGTGAATACTGACACCTTTGTGCTTTATAAAGAATATTTCCATAAAAAATTGGATGTGAAATACCTGAACCTATTAAAAGTCTGCATGTTGAGCTATATTTACGAATGATGTCTTTATACCGATGATAAAATTTAGTAAATGTTTTGACTAGTTTGTGATATCGAAAACCCTGGTGTAATAATTTTTCAGTAATACATAAATTTCTCTCGTTAAAATCTAAAACATTGTTACATACACGAGCGAATCGTACAAGTAAGATGGTGACAAGGGAACGTCACCATCTAAAAACGGATGATTAACGATAGGAAATGAAACATCATCCCTTTTATCATAAATTTTAGTATTCAGCTTTCCATAAGTGATATAGATATCAAGATCGAGAAAAGGGCAGTGGTCATTGTTAGTATTAGCTTTATTTAAAGTAAGTTCAACAGGATAAATTTCATTAATATACATACTGAAGTCGTCATTATTGAGAGCCAAAATATCATCCAAATATCTAAAAGTATTATTAAATTTGTTTATCAGATGTTGTTTCGATGGGTCTTTGCTTATTTTTGTCATAAATTGTAACTCATAACAATACAAAAACAGGTCCGCAATAAGTGGTGCACAGTTAGTCCCCATTGGAATTCCGATAATCTGACGATATACGGAATCCCCAAAGCGAACAAAAATGTTATCTAGTAAAAATTCAAGGGCATATATAGTATCAAAGCATGTCCAATTAACATAGTTTTTTTGTTTATTGCTACTAAAAAATGACCTAAAAGAGTTTGAACATATATATTCACATTCTGATTTTTTGAATGCCCATTTAATTAGGTGTGTGAATTTTTTCTTAATGAGAATGTGAGGCAATGTGGTATACAGGGTAGAAAAATCAAAACTTTGAACAGATTCAAAATCACCAATATAAGCATGCAATTTATCAAGTACTTCCAACGAGTTCTTGACACTCCAAAAGTAATTAATTCCAGTATTTTCGAAGGCCCGGTGGCTAAAAGTTTATGTTTGTTACAGATTTCGTTTTCTGAAAATGGAGTCGGTTGAAATGTTGGTGAATTGGTGATTTCCTTTTTCAGAACCTCAATGTAAAATTTACGTCAAACAATAATAATAGTATTAGCAGCTTTATCGGCCGGGACAAAAACAAATTCCTTGGCTAGTTCTTTTAGTTTATGTTTGATACGAGAAATAGGTTTATTGTGGTTATTGTTTATAGTAAAATGTTTTTTTTTTTTTTTTTTTTAAAATGTTGAATACGTATATCAACTATCTTCATTACTGAATTAAAAAAAAGAGTCCAAAGATTTTTTGTCAGCTTTTTCCTGTTTTATCCATTTCAAACAGTAAGTATGGAGTGAGTCGTGGATGAAATTACGACACTCATTCCAATTAATAATTGACGGGGGGTGATATTTAGGTCCTTTACTGAGGAATGATTTTAACTCTCGGTCTTGAACGATGTTAAGATCTCCTGTGTCAAAATTCACTTAATGTTTCTTAAGGTGGCTCGCCGGTCTAAATCAAAATTTTATTTTAATATAGGATTTCGCTATATTTTCTACAAATTAACTTTATCTTATACTTAATAGAAAAATAAAATAACAAGAATGTGTCCAAAGTACATGGATGCCCCACTCACACTATCCTTTTTCATGTTCCATGGACTGTAAAAATTGGGTAATAATCTAATTTGGCATTAAAATTAGAAAGATTATACTATAGGGAACATATGCACTAAGTTTCAAGTTGATTGGACTTCAATTTCATCAAAAACTACCTTGACCAAAAACTTTAACCTGAAACTCCCACTTTCATTTTCTATGTTAAGTGAACCGTGAAATTGGGGTCAAAAGTCTAATTTGGCTTTAAAATTAGAAAGATCATGTCATAAGCAACAAATGTATTAAGTTTCATGTTGATTGGACTTCAGCTTCATCAAAAACTACCTTGACCAAAAACTTTAACCTGAAACTTCCCCTTTCATTTTCTATGTTCAGTGGACCGTGAAATTGGGATCAAAAGTCTAATTTGGCTTTAAAATTAGAAAGATCATATCATAAGCAACAAGTGTACTAAGTTTCAAGTTGATTGGACTTCAGCTTCATCAAAAACTACCTTGACCAAAAACTTTAACCTGAACGGACGCACAGACAAACGAACGGATGGACGAACGAACGCACGCACACATGCACGGAAGCACAGACCAGAAAACATAATGCCCCTCTACTATCGTAGGTGGGGCATAAAAAGATGGGGTCACCGTTTATTACCGTTCACAATCTGCCTTCGAAAGAAGCATACATTTTTGTAAAGTTACTTTTTTTCTGTTGAACTAATATGAAAAAAAAAAAGGTAATATCTAAATAAAAAAAAACTAAATTACAGAAATCGCTCAAATTTTACTAAAGTTGAGTTTCAGTACAGCTTATTTGAAAATGATAATAAAAAATATGGTCAGTCAGGGGACTTACTTAAATAAGTGATTTTCTAAACCACTGATTCAAGTAACATTATTTCCATAAAGGTTGGAAGTTAGAGTTGTCTTTCTTTAATAATCACCTATTTAAGTAGTACAAATTAATCACTAGAAGTAGTGATTTAATTTTATTGTAGCTTTAAATATAGAATACTAATGATCCAGGGACTAATTATGTTTCTAAACTTATCAGAACCAACATCTGTGTTGTCTAGGATGACCAGGTCATTTCAGGTGATGACCTTGTACTGAATCTAGGATAATGACATAAAAATCACTTGTTTTAAGTATCAGACCTCAATTTCCTTCCCAAAAATCACTTCTTGAGGTATCATTCTTTTAATAACCCCCACTAATTTCAACACCCGGAACAGTGAAATTTTTATCGCGAACAGTAGAATTTTATTACATAATCTGAAAGATGAAATCTTGAACTTCACAGGAAAAATACTCCCACTGCTGGGAAAAATCTTTTAAGAAAGTATCAGTTCATTATGTAAAGCCGTTATTATAGCATTTTTTCAACTAAAATAGAATTTTCAGCTAAATGATAGCATCAAAGGCATAAACCTTGCTACTTAAAAGAAGCAAAAAGTTCATTTTTTTTTATTTTACTAATTAAAAGATATTATTTAAACCTATGTGTTTAAAATTTTGAAAAAACTACATAATCCCAATTTGTGACAAAACCTCGAATTTGCTACTCAAATAAGAGATTTAAAAATCACTTATTTCAGTAAGTCCCCTGACTGATGGTCATCGATGAGTTAAAAAAGATATTTCAATTTTAATGCCAAAAAAAAGCATTTTTTCACCAAAGGGAGATAATTTGGAGCTTTTTCAATGATATATACATTTTAAAAGTCATCTGGGGCCAACACAAATTGATATTTTTGAATGATTTTTGTTCCATATGATAAAGTAACATCTATTAAAGGTAATAAATACAATTTGTAATGAAAAATTACTGTTTGATTTTTTTCCGAAATTTTTATACCCTCGAGCCTCCTTAAGTGAGATTATTACAAATGCTAAATATACTGGGTCTAATGATTTCATTTTTTTAGCCTGATAAGTTTGCAAGTGTAATAAATTATTACTATGCTCAATATACTTATCCTGGGTTTAATATGATTAATTCATTTTTCTACCCTGATATAAGTTTGCAATTGTAATAAAGATGTAGGTGTTTAAAAATGAAAATTCAACTATCTACGGAAAGTTTTATAAATAAAGTCAAGTAGAAAAGGAAACACAAAGTCAGCTGATGATGAGAGGCAAACACAAGGAAATATCAAAGTCTGACATCTTTTAATCGTGAAATGGCGTTTGCAAGTTCAATACAAAAAGGACAAATTCCAGTAGGCTGTGAGCTGTGCAAAGGTCAAAATAAGATCCAGTTTAAATGCATTGAGTGTGAACTCTTAATGTGTTGTGAATGCTTGGATAGAGTGCACTTAAGAATTGCAAAAGATCATCAGATAACCGATATAAAGGATATAGGGAAAAATGTAACATTCAGTGAAATTAAGTGTGAAAACCATACAGGACAAGCATGTTGCCTTTTTTGTCAAACCTGTAAAACATTTATCTGTCCAAAGTGTGTAGCTAAAATTCATAATGGACACGAGTTGATTGAAGAAGAAGACTACAATGAAGGCAAAGTAGAAATGAAGCCAAAACAGAAGAGTAAGATTAAGTTTGAAATATCCAAAGAATATACAACAGATCTTAACAATATTCTCTTTATAGCAGTATGTTCTGATGGTACTATGTGGATGGGGGATCAGTTCAGATCAAAGTTACAACATGTCAAACTTAGGGAGAATAGAACTGAAGTAATAACAAGTCTAAACACTAAGATTTATGGAATGGCAAAAACTCATTCCAATAACATTCTTGTTGCAACAGGTGAAACTAAACTCAAACTAATCAACACCATGACAGGGCAGATGACAGATTCCAGGTATGATGTAACACCATTGTTACCAACCTGTATCCATGTGACCAGTGATCACAGAGTCATCATAGGAGCCTGGTCTGGAGGTGAGTTATTCCCTGTCACAGGAAGACGTGTAGTGGTGGTAATGGATCAGGAAGGAAAACAACTAAAGGAATATGAACATGACAATCATAACAAACGATTATTTACCTACCCTGCACGTATAACAACTACAAGTAATGGTAACATCTGTGTGGTGGATTGGTTAGATAATGATCTCAGAGGTAGAGTGGTAGTGTTATCACCAGGAGGAGACGTACAAGGGGTATACACTGGTCACACTGATGTCAACACCAGGGAGAAACTATTTAAACCTCAAGGAATACTTACAACACCGTCAGATAATATTGTTGTTACAGAAACATACAATCATTCATTGCATTTATTGACTGACCAAGGACAAAGTATTACCTACTACAACCTCCATGACATGGGAATCTTACGTCCATACTCCCTATCTCTGTCGACATCAGGAACTATCTATATAGGATGTGTTAGTAAAGCAGGAAGTCCAGACACTACAAAGGCCAAACTTTATGAGTTGGAATATTCTGGAATCTAGTGAAAGATAGAAACACTAAGGAAACAATAACCATGATAATAAAGAAATTATTTGTTAATAGTTTCACTTTAAAGTCATAAACTTTTTAATCATAAATCAACTTTACAAAAGATAATGGAGTTTCAATGCAGGATTTGTTTTTTGTATATAAACATTAAATATTATTTATTTTCTTGCTTTTTTATAACAGATTTCAAGAAATTTAGGAAAAAAGGAAAGATGTAAAAAAATCTTTTAACAAATTACATTTACAGTGAACCCGGAACACCTGGTAAATCTGTATTATGGTAGTGTCTCTGAAGTTGATACCTCGGGTATGCAGGGTTGTTATGATAAAATAAATAAAATGTAGAAAGTCTTTTAACAACAACACTTTAGGTTCACTGCCGCAGAAAATTATTTACATGCTTTGGTGCCTAAAGTTTATAATGCCACTTTCAGCAAGATTTTAATCACTAAAAGTAGTAAACAAAATTTTCTTGTGATACAATTCTGAAGCCAAAGAGTAAAACTTTTATATAGAGCGATATCATACCTTATAAACATCAATGTGTTTAAAAAAGACTTATTTGAATAAAATTTGGAAGTGTGCTTAACATCTGTAGAAAAATCAAGAAAAACTTACATCTTATGGGAATGTTGTTAGCTTTTGAGCAGTTGACACAGATAGAACATTTATCATGTTTATCCAAGCTTTTGAGCAGTTGACACAGGTAGAACATTTATCATGTTTATCCAAGCTTTTGAGCAGTTGACACAGGTAGAACATTTATCATGTTTATCCAAGCTTTTGAGCAGTTGACACAGGTAGAACATTTATCATGTTTATCGACAAAATGATTCAGCAATATATGTCTCAATAAATTGTGCTTACTACTTTTAATGATTAAATTGCCCTGAACATGAAATATTTGCCATTGGACATTAAAGCAACCAACAATTTATCAATTTATTTAATGATTAAATTTATGTTTAACCTACAAAGTAAAATCGCAAAAATACTGAACTCCGAGGAAAATTCAATTGAAAAAGTCTATAATCAAATAACAAAACACATCAAAGGAATATTGGACAACAACTGTCATATTCCTGACTTGGTACAGGCATTTTCAAATGTAGAAAATGGTGGATTGAACCTGGTTTTATAGCGCTTATATCACTTGAACGACAGTTGCATCAAATTTTCGTTATATTTACAACAATGTGTGAACAAAACAGACCTAATAAATAAAATAGTCAAACTTAGGTCAAAATAGTCACCTTGGTCTGTGCAAAGGACACAGATGGATTGATGACAAAATTGTGTTTTGGTGATGGTGATGTGTTTGTAGATCTTACTTTACTGAACATTCTTGCTACTTACAGTTTCCTCTATTCATAATAAACTTGGCCCTTTAGTAACAGAGGAAAATATTTTTTTTAAATTTACAAAAGTGAAAATTGTTAAAAATTGACTATAAAGGGCAATAACTCCTTAAATTGTCAACTGACCATTTTGGTCATGTTGACTTATTTGTAGATCTTACTTTGCTGAACATTATTGCTGTTTACAGTTTATCTCTATCTATAATAGTATTCAAGATAATAACCAAAAACGGCAAAATTTCCTCAAAATTACCAATTCAGGGGCAGCAACCAAACAACCAGTTGTCCGATTCATCTGAAAATTTCAGGGCAGATAGATCTTGACCTGATAAACAGATTTGCTACATTTTACCCCTATATTCTATTTTTAGTCATGGCAGCCATCTTGGTTATTTGGCTGGGTCATCGGACATATTTTTTAAACAAGATACCCAAATAATAATTGTGGCGAAGTTTGGTTAAATTTGGTCAAGTAGTTTCAGAGGAGAAGATTTTTGTAAAAGTTTACAGACCACAGACGCCAAGTGATGAGAATAGCTCACTTGGCCCTTTTGGCCAGGTGAGCTAAAAATGGGTACATCAGACATCTAAACAAAGATCTAGATAAAAGGCTTACTGCAAGTACCACATACACTTATCTTAATCATTGGTCTATGAAAATAAGTTTAAGTTAAGATGAACCCTTTCAGACCGTTGTAGAACAATGGATGTATGCCAGATGCATTCATAGGCGGATCCAGGGGGTCCCCCCTCCCCCCTTTTTGTTGGAAAAAATTGGTTGATTATATAGGGAACCACTGAAGCATGACTGGAGAGGCCCCCCCTTAGGTCAGTCAGATGCCCCCCCCCCTAGAAAAAGTTCTGGATCCGCCACTGGCATTTGTATACAAGTATACAAGATAAGTATCATCCTTTGGATATCATATTTGGTTTTGCTTATTGTTTGTACATTGGCTTTATCGTAAATAAATGAATTGGTTTAGATTGGTTTTTTTCTGCATTAATATTAAAATCAGGCCATTGGCTATATGATTTACAAGTTTCAGTTGTCATATTTTGGCCTTTAATAGTGGACTATGTGGTTTGGTTTTGCTCATTGTTAAAGGCTTTACAGGGACATGTTGTTAACTTCTATGGTATTTGGTCTGTGGCAGAGAGTTGTCATATTGACATTCTTAATAATACCATCTTATTTTTACACATTAAGCCTTACCTTGTTTTCAACTTACAACATCGTCTTTTTAAAAACTCATTTTGCTAATTTGGTTTTAGGCAAATCAATAAATTAAAGTATATTCTTTTTTGACCTTGTGTAAATTGTTTTATCAAAATAGATAATGTTAACAGGAAAAGAAACAATTTACTTATAGTCAAATTATGGAGAAAGGAAGTTAAAATGTTCAGATTAAAATTTAAGATTGAAATCTCAGGGTAAATTGATAGAAGACTCATTTCCAGGAAATAATTTTACATTTTTGGGAAGAGAGATGAATGATTCAGGAATTATCCAGAAATTTTAAACCTATGACAATTTTATATATGTCAATCTGATAGGAACAGAATCAGGAAAATGGGGTAAAATCTCTAATTTGGAATTAAAATTAGAAAGATCATATCTTAAAGAACATGTGCACTAAGTTTCAAGTTGATTGGACTTCAACTTCATCAAAAACTACCTCAACCAAAAACTTTAACCTGAAGCAGGACAGACGAACAGATGGACATACAAACGGTACGAAAAACGAACGAAAGGACGCACAGACCAGAAAACACAATGCCCATAAATGGGGCATAATGGTATAAGTGCATCAATTAGACAACTCTCAATCCAAGTCACAATGTATAAAAAGTTAACAATTATAGACCAAAATACAGCCTTAAACACAGAGCATTGGCTCAGACTGTACAGCAATCTATAAAGGGTTTAACAATGACTAGTGTAAACAATTGAAACATGAAAACTAGCTGTCTAATCTATGTATAAACCCAGAAATCAGAGAAACACTTATGAACCAAACCAATAAACGACCAATAAACAACAACAACTGAACAACAGGCTCCTGACTAATAGGACAGGTCTATAAAAGTAAAATTGTGTTTAAATATAATTGATATCTGCCTTATATGGACATAGAAGTATTAATCTCAATTACAACTGCCTTATATGGACATGAGAGTATTTAAACCTCAATTGGAACATTTATGAATAAAAATCAAGTCTTTACCAAAGGAAATAATAAAAAAAAAGTAAAATCACAAAAAATTCTGAACTCAGAGGAAAATCTAATCGGAAAGTCCATAATCACATGGTAAAATCAAATGACAAAACAGATAAAAAACAAATGGACAAGAACTGTTATATTCCTGACTTGGTACAGTCATTTTCAAATGTAGAAAATGGTGGATTAAACTTGGTTTTAAAGCGCTTAACCTCTCACTTTGATGACAGTCTCATCAAATTCCGTTATATTTACAATGATGCGTGAACTAAACGGACATAATAAATAAAATAGTCAAAATATGGGTACAGCAGTCATACATCTTGTAACAATTTTAAAAGGAACAATTTAACAGAACACAAAAAATCTATGTACAAACACATTCATTGATTTGCATGCCTGATGTCAGAAAATTTAATACGTCACATATATTAACCTTTCAATGTATATATACAAACAATTTAAAAATTTGTCACATATATTTACCGTTCAATGTATATATACATGTACAAACAATTTAAAAATTTCAGATAGGCAATGCTATCATACAGCAACTGGACATTTAATAATTCTCCAATTACTAATGCAGCTGTCAAATTTAGGTGACTAAGTAAATGACCTTTCTAAAGTAAAATGTTTCTTTATATATCATCTGTGTATTGGGTCACTAGAACTTTTCAGATCACACAATCAATTGAGTTCCAGTGGAAACTGATTAATTCTCCTTCAGAAGCTTCATTGGTAATGTATGTCTCCATAAATCATATCTTTATTAGGTCAAGTGAACTCCCCAGACCACTCAAAATGGTAGACAAAGTCAACAGTTATTGTCTATTTCTAATCAGATCTATATGATCATTCTTCATTTTAGAACTATACATAGAAACATTTTGCAGTATAAATCAATTTCACCTAAAGTAAATTAGGAGGTCTGTCCAATAAAATCCACAATAACTGCAAGAGAAACGTCATATTTTTCTAATACATTGAAAATGAATGATTAATTTTGGTTTAGGTAAATAACCTTTAAATAATATTAAGATTATTTTTAAATCTCCATTCCCACTTACTGCATTCATTATTTCAGTTATTCTAGCTATATAATATTCAGCTTTCACTGGGTCTGTGGGACATGATGATGATATGCAGGTTGAATCGGTACCTCATTAAGGGTATTTAAGAGGTGGGAAGTTGTTGTGTCATCGTTATCTGTTTGATGCAGTACTGATGCCACAACTGAATCCACGACAAAGAGAACAGACAATAGGACCTATGAATGCCCAGGACAGCATCCCATGTCGTTGCAAATGAATTTAATTGCAATGTCTACAAAATCCCAATGTCTACGTGAAGGCTATAATTAAACAAATAGTAAAAATGACTGTTTACATTACTGGTCTCCCCAGAGTAACATCAAACTTTCAGGATTGCTGCATCTTACTACAACATCTTTAGAACTCGGGTTCCTCTGCCAAACTCATACTGCTTGTCAGACAATTAGGAATTTACCAGAGACCAATTAGTGATGATACAGTCCAGTAACTTGTATCTATGTAACCTTAGTTTTGGTCGTTCTACCAGAGGTCCTTTTCTCTCAACACATTACCTCAGTGAATGACTACAGTGGGCCATCCAACATCAAAATTAGAACATCAGCAATGAAGGACGTTTATCTTTTCTAAGAAGAATGTTGACACTGCATTTCAAATGCAGATGGCAGCACACGAATCTGAAGTAGACAGGGTGAAAGATATTGTGATAACTGCATAATTGAAAGAGATTAAAGTTCCAAGCATTATGGTAGTCAGATGAATTGGCTTAAACCATAAATTAGGACCTGTGGTTTTGCAGAAACTTGGACCTAGTATAGGAAATGGTATCAATGCAGTCTGGTATTCCGATCAAGTTCTACGATCATCATCACATAGCTGTGCCACATATTGCACTCTATCAAAACAACTATTTCCTTGGAGAAGAATGATGCATGTGCACATACTGCATTTAGAGCTATATATACGCAGTAAACTTTATATATATAAAATTGAGAAAGGAAATGGGGAATGTGTCAAAGCAACAGCAACCCGACCATAGAGCAGACAACAGCCGAAGGCCACCAATGGGTCTTCAATGTAGCGAGAAACTCCTATACATATCATTAAACTAACTTTTAGCAAACTTTAACACTTAAATTACAGGACAGTTTTTGACGATGACAGAGATAATGTCAACTTTCTGCCAAATACTCTCCCTGGAAATGAGATGTACCTGAATGGTAATACAACTGCCTACCAATGTTATTGACTTACTTTAAGTGGTTTCCGTTAATATATTGACCTAATAACAAACTTTAAGGCTCTCCAACTTTGTACTTGTTTGGCTTTATAACTATTTTGATCTGAGCGTCACTGATGAATCTTTAAGTAGACAAAACGTGCGTCTGGCGTATACAATTATAATCCTGCATGGTACCTTTGATAACTATTAACAATTGATTAGTTTGATAAAGATGAAGCTAGAAAAAGGATATCTTAAGAATCTGAGTGACCTCCAGACATCATCATGACATATTGATATCCAATAAATATATGGATATATTAATGGAAACCACTAATTTATAGTTAGTCAATAATATTTACTGTGGATTCATTATTATTCATTGGATATCAATTTACGCCGGTTTCCTGGGTAGAGTTGAACCATGGATTCAAATGTTCAACGAAAAACATATTTTGAATAGGCTTGGTAAACTGTGAGTGAGTGAGTCAGATTGGCAAAACCACGAAATCAAATATCAAGGAATATGCAAATTTTCAACACTCCACAAAAATTGATACCCACGAAAATAAAAGAATCCACACTAATGGGCAAAATTCTATGTCAACCCTTATTCAAACTATGGGTTCATTATACTTTGGTCACCTATATATATAGATTAATACATAAAAATGATCATGTGTCTATAGCATGTCTGGGTTACTAAATATATATAATACATACAAGTATTCTCTAAAACGGGACTTTTAGTATTAACATATATGACTGTGTCATCAATCAGTACTACAGATACAAGTAGGTTAGTTAGTAGATGTCAATACTGATGACCTGGTACTTAATACTGAGAATTACAATACATAAAGATGTCTATAAATAGATCATATATGATTCAAGTATTCACCATTTATTACCACATTAAAACTGGATACATTTGAGTAAAATCTCTATTTTTTAGAAAGAAGAAAGAAACCGAAGAAACTGAAAGGACAATAAAAATTCACAAGTCGAAGAGATACATTATTTGAATGAAACAAACATCTGAAATGTCAAAGATCAACAAAACTCATTATTTTTTTTTATTACTCTTAAAAAAAAAGAAAAAAAAAGGACATACAATTTTTATTTTTTTACATTATATATACTGGCATAAAGTGTATAATATATTGCATGGATGAAATTTTACTAAAGTTTTCAATGAATTCTATTTACTAATTCTCCCCTTTCTTCTATTATATAAATTAAAATCACAAGTCATTAATTATTATTTTCTATAAAAAAAAATAAAAAAATGTATTAATTCTTAATATTTAAAAATGTACTTCCATTTCTTTTTTCTTTTTCAAATCTTGCATATTTAATAATAACCTTGAATAGACCTATAATAACAAATTGCATAATATGAGTGTAATACGTCTGAAAATGTCTAATATGTGTGACACATTAAAGCCTAAAATAGATCTTTTTACTTTTAATGTGTATGCATGTAAAATTTCTGCATGATTTTAATCATACTGTAAGTCTGACCTCATATCTTAGAAACGACCTTCAAAGTGATCTTGGAGTAATGGTTTAATTTCAATTAATTCAAACTAATAACTACCAAATATATTTTGGTATAATCTCAAGGTAAATCTATGCAAAAAGTAGACATTATAATATAATCGTCTATAAATATTTAAAAGTGACCAATAAGTATAAATTTGTTAATCTATTATGTACTTCAGATAATACAACAGGTGGTACATGTTGAGCGGGATCTGTTTATGTTACCATTCTCAAAACAGCTCAGAGATCACCCTAAATCAAATACTTAAGTACTGCACATGTGGATTCATTTATTTTCGTGGGTACCAATTTTCGTGGATTGATTAAAAACTTGTAGATTCATGGATCATTTGAATTTGTTGTTTTGGCAAATTCTGCATACATTTCTTTATTTCGTTGAACATTTAAATTTGTGGTTCCCCTGTACTCACGAAATCCACAAAAAATTGGTATCCAACAAATATTAATGAATCCACATTATTGTTATTTAATGGCTGATCTATGCATACAAACAGTGTAATTCAGGAAAAAGAAATGTCAAACTAATAAAGCAATGGTTGATTGAAACACACTTTTAAAGACTCAATATTTCATTCAGCAAATATTGATTTTTTGTTTAAATACAATTTCTTATAGCAAATGTGTCCTAATTCAAAAAATAAAAAAGTCAAGTTCACAAATTATGCATGAGTATTACAAAAGGTCAATGATTCTTCAATTTAAATAACACCTATAGAAAATTCTAAATTATCTGTAAAATAATCTTAAATGCCTAGACATGTAACAATAAAATCGGTGACTAGACCACAATATGCACAGCTAGGGATGATATGACCCAGTGCCTTGAGACAAATCGTGAAAACACAATGTCATCTATATCACCTGATGCTCCTACGTCTTATGAATTATTCATCAGATCAAATTCAAGTTACGAACATTAAAAGATGTATCAAAAGTACAAGGTTATACTTATATCTATTAACATTGTAACTATATTATTATATAAGTAATAAGCATAGAAAATTTTTTTTTTTTTATTTATTTCTGGGTAATTATTGATAAATTTCTATTGAGGAATACGTAAATTTACAATAAAAATTGAAGAAATATGTTTAAGTTTCTGTCAAATTACAGATAAATATATGTCATACTTATTTTGTATAAAATAGAGTTTGTAGAAGTCAGTATAACAATGTATGACCTTTAAAATATATGAATTATGAACCATTTAACTACCACAGTGAATAATTCATACGTTTCCTTCCTAAAAATGCTGACATATATTTTAACTCTATCTTTCTAAAATGAAATTTACATAATCTCAACTACCATCCTGTAAATCTAAATAAATTTCACATGAATTGGTATATTCAGCTAGGCCAACAATTTTTATACAAAATCCTAATTTGGATTTCATTGGGCCAACATTAATTCCTAAACAAAAGATTTGTATGTTTTTTAGAGTTCTAGAAAAAACAAGGCTTCACTTATTCATGTTTTGTTGTTCCTAGAATACTTATATGAGTATTTACAAATTCAACTGATGCAGTAATAACGTAAAACGAGCACTTTTGTAAATTTCATGCCATAAATTGAATAATAAAAACACATTTAAACGGGTCTTGTTTACACCAGAAATCAGAGAGGTTCCCTGAAAGCAGGGAATTCAATCAGGTATCCAACATTTTCTGACTTGTGCCCAACCTGTTCGAAGTGAAGACAAAGTAGATTGATTTCAAAGCACGATTCAGACCATTTTTACTCAAAGATTTTATCCCTTAAACAGGAAAAGAGGTAAAAGACAAAGCCAATCAAGGTGCACTCAGTGGGTTGAAAGGTTCTTCAGATTTTTTATTTTCAAATATCACCCTTGCACACAACACAAATCGTGTGATGTTTGTTTTCCTTGATTCCGAATCATATAGACGCTTCAATGCAAAAATGCCTTGATTTAAAACGCTTGTTGACTACAGCAAAAGGTATGACAAAAAACCAACGCACGTTTACTACAGCATCGGAAAGATATCACCAAAAACCAACATAGCAAAAAAAAAATTTTGGACAAGAATGGCCAATGAAATTTTTCGAGTCGCAGCGATTTTACCGGGTCGGTGGTGGGAGGGGAAACAAACAATATTTTATTTTTGGCCTTGTTGTTGACAGACCAAACTGCATACTTGACTTTGCTTATGTTGCTGCACTTCCAGCATGCAAACCGGCCTACATGTAAGGCTATAACATTCATTATAATGCTGGTCACACAATAGGGGCAAGATTGCTGCAAACTTATTGATTGCTAGATGTCACAAGCTTGTAGATAATTATGTAATTTTATGCATGCATCGATTGCTCAAGCAAACTACAAGGAAGTCAATTATGAGGGTAGTAATGGGGGATACCTTCATGACAAATAACGATAAAAATTCTTGCCAAATGACGTTAACAGTAATTTTTGGTGCATGAAGATAAAATAAAACCAATAAAAAAATCAACTGATTTTGACAAATCATGTTAAATTGTTTTCAAAAATAATTAACGATAACAATAATTATTTAAGACCTCTGACGTTACGCACAATAAGGATATTTTGACAAATCACAGTAAAATTTTAACCAATTTGACGCTAATTAAGTAGTCGAAAATGACTGTTTGACGCCTGATGTTAAAGAGCATTCCAACCCTCAATTATTGTAGGAAGGTACCAGTACAAGGATTACAAAACATATATTGAATGATATGTACTCCAAGTAATGTTTTTATAGACATAATGAACATGGATATAACAAAATTTAAAAACAATTCAAAATTAAACAAAATAACTACCTATATTGGTTTTAAAGAGGGGCCAAAGATACCTGAGGGACAGTCAAACTTATAAATCGAAAACAAACTGACAACGCCACGGCTAAAAATGAAAAAAGACAAACAGACAAATAATATTACAAATGACACAACATAGAAAACTAAAGTCTAAGCAACATGAACCCCACCAAAAACTTGGGGGGATCTCAGGTGCTCCGGAAGGGTTTAACATTTGTCATATAAAAACTTTTATTATCAAATTTCTAGTACAAAAATTTCATTATATTCAAAGTCTCTATAATGATATACTACTAAATATCTATATTATACAGATAGCTCAGTGTTTCTGCACTTTGTGCATCCAAGTCAAGAACAGTTTCAGCTTTTAAAGACCTAGTAAAATACAGAGAAGTTGAGGACAATTTTCCCTGTAATAACTAAATTCTTGTTATGTTTAGGTCCACATAAATTTAAAGAAACATCTGTTAGTGTCACCTAGTGTGTGTAACACAATCAGGACAAATACATCGCTGCATGTCATATACAGTTTTTCAAGTCAAACGTCCATGGTCAAAGTAATAACATTCTGTGATTCATGGATAATAGGGTAATACCTAATGACTTAAATAACTATCATTAAATCTTAATTAATCAATAGTCTGGTAATTATCACTTTCACAATAGGATTTTATTAACATAAGTATTATATGCTACGCAATACATATTTCAAAAGCGAGGTTAATTTTGATATCATATACCAAAGGGACATTCAGACTTATAAAAGTAAGAATATAAACTGACAACACTATGACAAATAAAAAGTGAAAAATTCCTAAAGACATTTACAGTAGTACACAAAACACAACATAAACAAACGAAAGACCGAGCAACATGAAACACGCCAAAAACATGCAGGTTTCCCAGGCGTTCAAGCTAAGTAATACTAAATGAATTTGGAGGTCAATATACTCATTCTTTATAATAGATGAATAGACTAGAACTAGAGTTTTATTTCAGTATTAGTAGAGATCTTCAAAGATCTGAAACCCATCCTAAAAATGATAAAACATTAACATTTAACAAATGACAACAATTTTTGAATTTCCCCACTGAGGACAAGAACAGTTAAATTTTGCAGAATTATGCTAATTTTTACCCTGACATTGTTATTTTTATATCAAATATTATCAGACAACATTCGTCTCAGTGGTAAATTATAAACAGTATGATTTCATTAGAATTCACATCATTATTTTCCTTTAGGTATTGTCTACTTCCTGTATTAAAATCAATTGTGTAATAAGATTTGCACATCTGTTCACATTTACGTTTGTCTTTCTATTTTTATCCATTTTTATCCCACTATCAAAGTTATTTGTTATCTTGTCACTGTTCCATGCAAGTTATTCACCTAATCTAAGTACATCTTTATAAGTAATGATTAATGCAAGAGACATCAGCAATCTTTGACATAATCTTGTATATTCTATGGTTAAAGTATAGACCAGATATTCTTTTGTTAAATTTATACAAGAGTACTCAGGTTGAATTGTCTGGCCTCTGCTTTACTGAAGAGTGCATTGTGTTTTGCCATTTTTATTTCACGTGCAGCCGTGAAAAAAATTTGTTTTTCACCGTGTTTTGTGAAATCCGTAAAAAGTTCAACGTGCAAGAGTTTGGTTCATTGTGAATTGGTAATTTTATTTCATGTTCTTCCGTGCAGATACCCCCACTTTATGCCTCTCTCAAGTGTTGAAATTTTTTTTTCATGAAGGCTTATAGCTACAATAGGCTGCAACAGTTCAATACATATACAAGTACATTGACACAGACAGTATAGTGTAATCATTCTACTCAATCATTCTATCTTACTTTTCAGCACTATTCGGAGGCTCAAGGATATCATACAGATTCATGTTAGAAACATCAAATTATAACATGAATATGTCCTTTTAGATAAAATTTTACATTAGGTTGTGAATTTGAATTGATACCCTGCATTTACCATGCTTTTAAAAAAAATAAAAACAAGAGGCTCTCACTTTAGAGCCTCTGTCGCTCACCTGATTCTATACTTGCGATTTTGAAATAATATTAAAAAATGTAAAAATTTGTAACAGACTTATAATGATGTTTTAGGCCAAATTTGGTTTAATATTGTTATGTTTGGTTTCATTTCATTCAGTAGTTCTCTTAAAGAGGACATCTGTATGTATTTCCCATAGGGTCCCATGTTAAACTGAAGTGTCCAGCTGGCAGCCATCTTGAATAATGGATAGGCTACAAAGTAACAACACTTGGTCAGCACCTCATAAGGAACATTCATGATACATCTGGTTTCATTCCATTCAGTGGTTCTTCAAAAGAAGACATTTGTATGTATTTCTCATAGGGTACAATGTTAAACTAGGTCCCCCGCTTTCCGCCATCTTAGATGAAGGATAGGCCACAAAGTAACAACACTGGGTCAGCATCTCATAAGGAACATTCATGCCATGTTTGGTTTCATTCGATTTAGTGGTTCTCTAAAAGAGGACATTTGTATGTTTTTCCCATAGGGTCCTTTGTTAAACTAAGTCCCTGCTGGCAGCAATCTTAGATAATGGATCAGCTACAAAGTAACAACACTTGGTCAGCACCTCATAAGGAACATTCATGCTATGTTTGGTTCCATTCCATTCAGTGCTTCTCGAGAAGAAGTTCAAAATTTAAAAAGTTTATGGGAAGACGGACGACAGACACCAAGTGATGAGAAAAGCTCACTTGGCCCTGTGGGTTGGAAACATTGTTCTAAACTTTTCCTAAATTATAGAAAACTATCATTCTGTATATGACAATAATACCTTGGTGTAAATTAGATACATCTGTTTGGGCTAACATCCTCATGGTATATCTAATACATATATATGATTAGATTAAAAACTATAATATGATTTTTTTTCTGTAGGTCCACTTGGGTCTGTCATTAAACATTACCCCCAGGTGCCTCATAAAGTATGTTCTAAGGATTCCATCAAATGTAAATAAACATGTGCTTGATTTACAGATTAATAGCAGAGAAAGGTAAAGTTATCAAAATGAGGTGCAACTTGAGTACTGCATGTCAGGTTATATGGAGTTCTAATGCACAAACTACATTTTTCTTACATGTTTATGCCTAGAAGGACATTCTAGTGTAAGAACACTAAGTATACACCTTTTCAGGGATCAGTGAATGGAAATAAGCATCTTCCTTCAACAACAAAGTGTCAAACAAATTTAATGACTTTCTGATATATACATGATATATGAACTATATATATAGTTTTTGAAGTTATCAATTAATTAACAACAAGTTATGACATTGCAATTTTCTTGCACTTGAAAATGATTTGCCCTTTAAAAAACTCAGAAAAATATTATCCGACTCATAAACTCTTTATGTTTTTATGTCAGAAACAGGCTTTCCTGGGTGATTTTCCAACAAAGTAAAAAAATGTATGTTTGTTTTTTGTTGCACTTCAGTGTTTCTGTTGTTTCTTTGTTTTCCTCTTATAGTTGATTAGTAGCCCTCGGTTTTAGTTTGTAACCCGGTGTCATATGGTATTTTGAACCCCATGGTAAATTGACCCCGGGGTCAAAATACCGCTATGGTAAATTGAACCCCCCCCCCTGTATGGAAAATTGAACCCCCATGGTAAATTGAACCCCCCTGTTTTTTTCATCCTAGATGAATATTAGAACATTTTACATTATTCTAAAGCTTATCATAGATTAAAAAATCATTCATACAAGAAGGCGAGGTACATTTTCCATGCTTAATTAAAAGAAATATCTTTGCTTGGTATAAGTGCTCTGAAGTCTTTACCAACAAAATTCGTAAGGGTTCCGCGGAACCCAGTGTCTCGCCTACTTTTGCTGTTAATCGCAGATTCAACAAAAATGAGGAAAAACATGAATAAAAATTTCCCTCTCGATACTGTCTTTTGATTGAAAGAAGCTTCCAAGTTTGGTAAAAAAATCCAGGATAGTTTATGAATCTAATAAATGTTTTATAAACTTTAACTGCAGACTGTATGTAATGTTAACTGGAAGAAAAACTAAGTCATTTTATAAGTAAAATACGGAAAAAGTGAATTTTTTTTTTACAAAATTTACTTCTGAATAATCTTATGATCAGAAACAAGCTTTTGTCTAAGTTTGATAGAAATCCAGGATAGTTTAAGAAAATTATAAAAATTTAAAAACTTAAACCACAGAGTGAATGTTTTGTTTCTGGCAAAAAAACTAAGTCCATTTATAAGTAAAATACGGAAAAGTGGAAATTTATTTTTACAAAATTTTCTTCTTGATACTATCTTATGATCATAAACAAGCTTCTGTCCAAGTTTGGTACAAATCAAGGATAGTTTATGAAAGTTATTAAAATTTTAAAAACTTTAACCACAGAGTGAATGTAATGTTTCCTCGCAGAAAAACTAAGTCCATTTATAAGTAAAATACGGAAAAGTGGAAATTTATTTCTACAAAATTTTCTTCTTGATACTATCTTATGATCATAAACAAGCTTCTGTCCAAGTTTGGTACAAATCAAGGATAGTTTATGAAAGTTATTAAAATTTTAAAAACTTTAACCACAGAGTGAATGTAATGTTTCCTCGCAGAAAAACTAAGTCCATTTATAAGTAAAATACGGAAAAAATGGAATTTTATTTTTACAAAATTTACTTCTGGATACTTTCTTATGATCATAAACAAGCTTCTGTCCAAGTTTGGTAGAAATTCAGTATAGTTTAAGAAAGTTATTAAAATTTCAAAAACTTTAACCACAGAGTGAATATTTGTGGACGCCGCCGACGACGACACCGACGACGACGACGACGACGGAATGTAGGATCGCTTAGTCTCGCTTTTTCGACTAAAGTCGAAGGCTCGACAAAAATGTCATTCAAAATACTTATTGACACATTATAACTAGACCATATGTAGCTTCAATGCTTTATTTTTGTAATTATAACATATGTATATATATATATGTATATATTTATAAGGGTAGTTTTGATTTTCCATGGTAAAAAAAGGGGGAGGGGGTCAAAATACCATGGCAAAGTAAAATTTTAAAAATATCTTTTCCAGCAAGTTAAATACATACAAATTACTTATTGGTGAATTCTAACTACATAAAAGAGTTAGAATTGCTAGATTTTTGGAAATTAAAGGCCTAGAGTAGGGGGTTCAGTATACCGCAGGGGGGTCAAAATACCATGGCAAAGTAAAATTTTCAAAATATCTTTTCCAGCAAGTTTAATACATACAAACTACTTATTTGTGTATTCTAACTACATAAAAGAGTTCGAATTGCCAGAATTTCTGAAATTAAAGGCCTAGAGTAAGGGGTTCAATATACTGCAGGGGGGTCAAAATACCATGGCAAAGTAAAATTTTCAAAATAACTTTTCCAGCAAGTTTAATACATACAAACTGCTTATTTGTGTATTCTAACTATATAAAAAAGTTAGAATTGCCAGAATTTTTTTAATTAAAGGTCTAGAGTAAGGGGTTCAATATAACGTAGGGGGGTCAAAATACCATGGCAAAGTAAAATTTTCAAAATATCTTTTCCATCAAGTTTAATTTTACTTAGCCATGGTATTTTGAACCCCCTGCGGTATATTGAAACCCCTACTATAGACCTTGAATTTCAAAAATTCAAGCTATTCTAAATCCTTAACATAGTTATATTAATCGAATAAGTAGTATGTATGTATTTAATAAACTGGAAAAGATATTTTGAAAATTTTACTTAGCCATGGTATTTTGAACCCCCTGCGGTATATTGAAACCCCTACTATAGACCTTGAATTTCAAAAATTCAAGCTATTCTAAATCCTTAACATAGTTATATTACTCCAGTAAGTAGTTTGTATGTATTTAATATACTGGAAAAGATATTTTGAAAATTTTACTTAGCCATGGTATTTTGACCCCCCTGCAGTATATTGAACCCCCTACTATAGACCTTGAATTTCAAAAATTCAAGCTATTCTAACTCCTTAACATAGTAATAATACTCCAATAAGTAGTTTGTATGTATTTGATATACTGGAAAAGATATTTTGAAAATTTTACTTAGCCATGGTATTTTGAACCCCCTGCTGTATATTGAACTCCCTACTATAGACCTTGAATTTCCAAAAATTCAAGCTATTCTAAATCCTTAACATAGTTATATTACTCCAATAAGTAGTATGTATGTATTTAATAAACTGGAAAAGATATTTTGAAAATTTTACTTAGCCATGGTATTTTGACCCCCCTGCGGTATATTGAACCCCTACTATAGACCTTGAATTTCAAAAATTCAAGCTATTCTAACTCCTTAACATAGTTTTATTAACCAACTAAGTGCATTATTGCCAAAAGTGACTGTTTATTAAAATTTACATATTTTCTGTAATGGCCCTGTTTTTCTGTATTGGCCCTGTTTTTTTCTGTAATGGCCCTGTTTTTCTGTAATGGCCCTGTTTTTTCTGTAATAGCCCTGTTTTTCTGTAATGGCCCTGTTTTTTCTGTAATGGCCCTGTTTTTCTGTAATGGCCCTGTATTAATGCCCAGTTTGTTAGGGTTTTTAATAAAGTTAATAAAACTAAGTTGTAAAGAGTATAATACCTTTTTGTATTTTATTTAATTTAATAACCAGCAAATAACATTAAAGAACCATATAAAGGGATCGCTGTTCATCCTGTTTTTTAACACATATCTCTTTCAACTTAATATCTTGGATATTTGGTATATTTAAAGCTTTAATGGTGAAGTACAAATTATTTTGTTCAAACTAAACTGTCATTAAAAGAGTAAGACCGTACATCAAGTTAGCAGCAACACATACACTTTTGGTCAGTTGGTTAATAAATGTATTAAGAAATGGGTGTTTTTATAATGGCCCTGTTATATGTCCTCGGTCAGTAATAATGGCCTCGGATGTCTGTAATAGCCCTCGGCGTTGCCGCGGGCCATTACAGACTTCCTCGACCATTATTACAGACCTTGGACATATAACAGGGCCATTATAAAAACACCCATTCATTAATACTATAATAATGCTCCAATAAGTGGTTTGTATGTGTTAAACATGCTGGAAAAGATATTTTGAAAATTTTGCTTAGCCATGGTATTTTGACCCCCCTGCGGTATATTGAACCCCCTACTTAAAACCACAAATTTAAAAAAAATGATAGCCAATAAATTGTAAATTAGATTATTTGCAATACTATTTATCAAAAACAGGGGGGTTCAATATACCGCAGGGGGGTTCAAAATACCATATGTGAAAAATGACCCTGGGGTCAAAATACCATGCGGTATAATGACCCCGGGGTCATTTTACCGCATGGTATTTTGACCCCGGGTTCACTTTTTAGGGGGTTCAAAATACCATATGACACCGGATTTGTTTTCTCTCAATCCATTTATGACTTAACAAACAACAACAACAACAACAACAACAACAACAACAACAACAACAACAACAACAACAACAACAACAATTTATTTTAAGAGGGTTACACAGTTAGCTATATAACTAATCTTCCCTGAGGCCACCTCATCATGAAAAATCAAACAAAATGCAAACATATACATTGCATACATTAGTATAAAAAGTCAAATATGATAATAATGTTCAATACAACTTGATAAAATGTACTGTTATCTTTATTTAGTCAAATTGTTTCAGTACTACATGTTTTTGGTCATTGATCATAATTTATCAAAATAGATGATACGGGACTCTCTGGTTTTATCCTATATATGTTTAAATTTAGTGCAGATTTAACATAGAAAATATAAAAATCAAAGTTTAGAACAATGTTTCCAACCCACAAATCATGATTTATAGTAAAAGATATTCAAAGAGAAAAAACTCCTAAAAAATGTAATCTCTTAAAAGTATCAATAAAAATTAGTAAGGTGAATCTGAGGTGGTAAAAAATACTAACCAATCAAAGTAGTTACATGAATCTGAGGTTACTAAGTAAAAATACTAACCAATCAAAGAAGTTAGCAGAACCTGAGTTAGTAAATATACTAACCAATCATAAGAGTAAGATGAACCTGAGGTGGTAAAAATACTAACCAATCAAAGAAGTTAGCAGAACCTGAGTTAGTAAATATACTAACCAATCATAAGAGTAAGATGAACCTGAGGTGGTAAAAATACTAACCAATCAAAGAAGTTAGCAGAACCTGAGTTAGTAAATATACTAACCAATCATAAGAGTAAGATGAACCTGAGGTGGTAAAAATACTAACCAATCAAAGAAGTTAGCAGAACCTGAGTTAGTAAATATACTAACCAATCATAAGAGTAAGATGAACCTGAGGTGGTAAAAATACTAACCTATCAATGAAGTTACACTTGTTTGGCCTAGGCAGGGTTTTCGCTAAGGATTTTTAAAGGCGAGTCCAGGGACTCATCATTTTTAGCCATGATGAGTCCAACAGCAAGGAGATAATATATCATTGCAACATAATGTTATATTTAAGTCTCCATGGGAGCAATGAAATGACATTAAATTGAAATCACTTTTAAAATTTTGCTATAAAATGGTGATATTTGTGTTTAACTGTGTTCAGTTTATACAAAATATCTCAATCTTGATGCATCTTTGGAATCACTAGTTTTGAAAATGGTGAGTCCAGACAGATTTTGATGAGTCCAGGACTCTTGGACTCGCCTTAATGAGAAATTGGTCCCTGCTAGGCCATGTAAAATTTCCAACAAATCTATGGCTAGTAAAAATTAAATAATTTCTTGATTTATAAACAGCAAATATCAATGAAGTATATTATGGCATATATCAGATCAGTATTTCACTTGAATATACTTCTTACATGACTTAATTGAAGAATAGTAGTAATACTAGTAATACACCAAAATCTAACTTATTTGCCGTAATAAACAGTGGAATTATGGACATTGTTGTCTCTGAAATAATGTCAAGCAACATATTTTATACACAATAATTGATATTATATGCTGTCTATAAAAGATTGTCACAAACAGATGAAATTCAATCATGTCAATGAAAGGACATCAACCCAAAGTTTTTTTTAAATTTCCCTATCTAACTTTAAATGATTGGAAATGAACATTTATGTCATAGAAATTCAGTCAAACAATTATTGTATCATTTAAACTCATATTAAACCGTTCTAGAACCACTTTTGTATCTGCAACCAGAGATAGTGTCTGATAATTGTTGTGTTTTATAGTATGGACATAATATAAGCTTGTCTATAACATACCTGACTTTTGTATCAATTGGCGGAAATAATGTGGGACAAATTAAAAACTTAATCTCTGGCCATTACATCACCAGACCTTATTACCTGACTTTTGTATCTTTTGGCGGAGATAATGTGGGATAAATTAATAACTTAATCCCCTGTTACATCATCTGAGACCTTATTATTTCTATGATCGACAAAGTCATCAATTTATCCAATGTATAAATAACGGATTAAATTAATCTTTCCAGGAAGTAAGACATATATTGCTACAAAACATTTCCTTAATTGCAGATAAATGTCTGAAGTCTGTCTTGTCACGTAAAAGACGTCAGACAGGTTTTCACCATTTTTGTTTGTAGGCTGATCTGATGTTTAAATGATGAAGTCACATTGCATAATATTCCCCTAAAATAGATGGAAACCTTACATATGTTATGAAACTATAATTGTTTGTCAAATTGTGATTACGTTGGTGTATAAATTGAAGACACAACATTTATCTGTTACTTTTTCAGGATTTTGTAATAAGTTTTGTAACTGTTTTGTAGCATTATAAACTCAATAACATGGAATTTCAGATTCAGAACAGGTTTTCAAAAATATTTGCCTGTAAAAAACTTGCACAATGAAAGTAATAGAACGCTGCTTTTGCACCTATATTCTTTCTAAATATATCTTTTAGAAATTAAAACATGGTCTTTCTTTAATTATAGGACAAGTTCTAAATTCATAGATTTGTTGTATCAAATTTTGTATATTTTCAAAATGTTTAAAAAATTTAAATAACTATAATGATTCTGTAAATGTTGCAAAATTAGGCCAAATAATTATTTCAAGATTCAGTGTTTCCAATGGTAAACTGTATCACCTCTTTTTTTTTTTCAAAATGTGACTCTCAAAATTTATTTGTGCCAACTGATCATGAATATGATGTAAAAGACCCACAATTTAAAGAAAAAGAAAAGAAAGAACCTTCAGACCTCAGGTTACATCATTATTTTCAAAATAAGGAGTTTATATCTTTTTCTTTGTTGCCCTTTGTTTAAAAAATACAAAAAGATATACCTAATTACAAAACAAACAGGGAATGTGTTCATTGGACACAGATAAGCCCCACATTGCATATAATGTTACCAAGGGACATAACTCAAGATCAGTACAAATGATGCTACCCAAATTCATACATGATCTGAGTTTTGTGGCAATAAGCATTGTGTATAAGTTTTATGCTATTTGGTAGAGGCAAACTCCAGAATTGTAAAAGTGACCCCCACCCGAATTCAAACTTGAAAATAAGCATTGTGCTCAAGTTTAACTTGGAATAGGTAAATTTAAAATTAGAGAATGAAAACAAAAGTTTTGGATTTTCAGATAGACAGGGGCAACAATTAATGCACCCACTGGGGAGAGCATGAAAATACTGAACATCAGATTAAACTTCATTCAGAACCATCAGCAGTTGATGAATCAAATATAAGCCATCTTCATTTCATTTTAATTGTGTTTACTCTTATTCTTAATGTTTCATGTAGAAATAGAACTTTATGATGAAGCTATAATGTTTGCTTGTTTCAATATTTCTGATCCTGAAATAGTTTTAACAATAGCTAGCCCCTGCATGAAATATCATATCATAAAAAATCCTAATATCATAATATTTATATAACATATGGATTTTTGTTTTCATCATAAAACAGAACTACCGAAGAATTCAATAATATAGTGTTTTGTAAACAAAATGTATGTCAATTAATTTAACCAGCTGATTATTCCCTGGGTAGTCAGTGGATTATAACAGGGTACGTCAAGAGAAGCTTGGAATCTCGATGGTTTATGTAACAAGCAATATTTAATGAATACAATTATTATGTAGTTAAGAAAGAAAAAGTAAGAAATTTTAACATAAATTTAAAACAGGTAATATACATGAAACATATTCAAATTTATTCAATTTTATGCGCCATTTGTTACTTTTAAATGATAATAAAACTAAAGTACACGAGTTACATGTTTAGTTTTTTTACACTGAGTTTCGTATCAAGTCATTGCTCTGAAACAAGGACAAGGATAAATCATGGATGTCAAAAATAAAACTTAGTTCTTAAAGCAAATGTCACCAAGTAAAAGAAGAAAAACTGAAATAGAAAATACTTGTCTGGCGCAGGTCATGGATGGGGTCTAGATGTGCATGATTGTAATACACAGAACATTTCACAGGATAACAATTAACTAAAGTTAGACTCTTCTTACCAGTACATACTGAACCACAAGATATTAACAACAACATACTTAGGGGGTGGAGGGCAGGTTGTGGATGGGGTCTAGATGTGCATGATTGTAATACACAGAACATTTCACAGGATAACAATAAACTAAAGTTAGACTCATCTTACCAGTACATACTGAACCACAAGATATTAACAGCGACATACTTAGGGGGTGGAGGGCAGGTTGTGGAAGGCGTCTAGATGTGCATGATTGTAATACACAGAACATTTCACAGGATAACAATAAACTAAAGTTAGACTCATCTTACCAGTACATACTGAACCACAAGATATTAACAGTGATACTTAGGGGGTGGAGGGCAGGTTGTGGAAGGCATCTTGATGTGCATGATTGTAATACACAGAACATTTCACAGGATAACAATAAACTAAAGTTAGACTCATCTTACCAGTACATACTGAACCACAAGATATTAACAGTGATACTTAGGGGGTGGAGGGCGGGTTGTGGAAGGGATCTTGATGTGCATGATTGTAATACACAGAACATTTCACAGGATAACAATAAACTAAAGTTAGACTCATCTTACCAGTACATACTGAACCACAAGATATTAACAGTGATACTTAGGGGGTGGAGGGCGGGTTGTGGAAGGGATCTTGATGTGCATGATTGTAATACACAGAACATTTCACAGGATAACAATAAACTAAAGTTAGACTCATCTTACCAGTACATACTGAACCACAAGATATTAACAGTGATACTTAGGGGGTGGAGGGCGGGTTGTGGAAGGCATCTTGATGTGCATGATTGTAATACACAGAACATTTCACAGGATAACAATAAACTAAAGTTAGACTCATCTTACCAGTACATACTGAACCACAAGATATTAACAGCGACATACTTAGGGGGTGGAGGGCAGGTCGTGGATGGGGTCTAGATGTGCATGATTGTTATACACAGAACATTTCACAGGATAACAATAAACTAAAGTTAGACTCTTCTTACCAGTACATACTGAACCACAATTAAAATATTAACAGCGACATACTTAGGGGGTGGAGGGCGGGTTGTGGAAGGCGTCTAGATGTGCATGATTGTAATACACAGAACATTTCACAGGATAACAATAAACTAAAGTTAGACTCATCTTACCAGTACATACTGAACCACAAGATATCAACAGTGACACTTAGGGGGTGGAGGGCAGGTTGTGGAAGGCGTCTAGATGTGCATGATTGTAATACACAGAACATTTCACAGAATAACAATAAACTAAAGTTAGACTCATCTTACCAGTACATACTGAACCACAAGATATTAACAGCAACATATCTAGGGGTGGAGGGCATGTTGTTCCAGTTGCCCAGCCCCCCTTAAATGGATCAACATTTATGGTATATAAAGACATTTTTTTTCCTATTCCCTTCCAAATGTTGCCTAGTTTGGGATCCCCAAGAACCCCTTTTATTAAATTCTGTATCTGCATCTGAATAAGTTATTTATATATTAATTGATTTTTTTTCCCATTTATTTGAACAAAAAAATGTATGTTAATGAACCGATTTACCTTAAATTGTTTCTAAAAAAAACCCTTCCCCCTCCCCAACTAAATTGAAAGTAAAATAGAAAGCAGGAATTATTTCTAGGAGGCCTGAAAAAACTTAATCGCCCCACTTCCAAGAACATATAAAACTGTTCTTTTCATTATTGGGGGTGGTAAAGGGTTATTTTCGTGCAACGTTTCTTTGCCAATTTTATTTCACGTGCAGCCATGAAAAAGGCTCGTTATTCACCTTGTTTCGTGAAATTGGCAAAAAAATCAACGTGCGAGACATCGTTAAATGGCAATTTTATTTCACGTTTTTACGTGCAGATACCCCCTTTACGCCCCTCATTATCTAACCTGCCTCTTATAGTCTTCTTATTGCTAAATATATGACATTGTGCTATAAATAGACAAAAGTTTCAATTTATATTCAATTTGAGTGCAGATCCCACTGTTTTTAATATCCCTTAAGCTTAATCTGCGTGAATTGCCATCTTCTATAAAGGCCCATTGAAATCAATCGTCTCTTTCATATAAATAATGTAATCTCGTAAAAAAGTGAGAAAACTCATTTACAATAATCAACTTTCAAGTACAAAAAATAAAAGTCGATAACAATTTGCACTTTTATTCTGAATACATGAATACATAGGGAATTAAAAGTCTGGAAAGGTGACATCAAATATTTTCTATTTAAGGAAGTAAAAACTTCATGTTAACTATGCATGGTTGGCTCGTTTTATGTCTGACTGGTAACAGCTTGGATGTACTTATAATCAATAACACAGTGTCAAAGTATTGTAAAGTTTGAGTAAGGTTTAAATATTGCTTTAATCAGCAACATGAGTTGAATCCATTTGAAATTGTTGTTCTGTTTTGATAGGAACTTTGATTAATTAAGAGTGAAGTTAACTTTGAATGTCACTAGGACTTTTCAAGGATCCGTAAACCTTAAATCTTCAGTCAGACTATGAATAAATAAACTCATCATAGATACCAGGATTGAAATTATTATTATCAAAAATATGTAGTTAAAAATAAATTACCCATTATGAAGTTAAAACAAATGATATCATATTCCCCAGGGTTGTGAGGTGGACCTTATACAATTATTGCCTTCATAGGTGAACCCTTAAAAGGTGTCGAAAGGCAATAATTGTTTTCATTATACTTGTGCTACATTTATAAATAATTGAGGTTGGTAAAAATAAACTAGAGGCTCTAAAGGCTCACCTTGGTCTATGTGAATTTTAAACAAAGGACACAGATGGATTCATGACAAAATTGTGTTTTGGCGATGGTAATGTGTTTGTAGATCTTACTTTACTTAAAATTCTTGCTGCTTACACTTATCTCTATCTATAATGAACTTGGCCCAGTAGTTTCAGTGGAAAATGTTAGTGAAAATTTACAAATTTTATGAAAATTGTTAAAAAAATGACATGACTATAAAGGGCAATAACTCCTTAGGGGGTCAATTGACCATTTTGGTCATGTTGACTTATATTTAGGTCTTACTTTGCTGTACAGTACTGCTGTTTACAGTTTATCTCTATCTATAATAATATTCAAGATAATAACAAAAAACAACAAAATTTCCTTAAAATTACCAATTCAAGGCAGCAACCTAACAACCAATTATCTGATTCTTCTTCAAATTCCAGGGCAGATAGGTCTTGACCTGATAAACAATTTCACCTCCTGTTATATTTGCTCTAAATGCTTTGGTTTTTGAGTTATAAGCTAAAAACTGCATTTTACCCCTATGTTCTATTTTTAGCCATGGTGGCCATCTTGGTTGGTTGGCAGAGTCACCGAATACATTTTTAAACTAGATACCCCAATGATGATTGTGGCTAAGTTTGGTTTAATTTGGCCCAGTAGTTTCAGAGGAGAAGATTTTTCTAAAAGATTACTAAGATTTACGAAAAATGGTTAAAAATTGACTATAAAGGGCAATAACTCCTAAAAGGGTCAACTGACCATTTTGGTTATGATGACTTATTTGTAAATCTTACTTTTCTGAACATTACTGCTGTTTACAGTTTATCTCTATCTATAATAATATTCAAGATAATAACAAACAAGAGTGCACACGCTGAAATGTCTCGCCTTCTATACTAATCATAAATTTTGCTATATATGTCTCTGATATTATGTTGATAGTCCTAAGTATAAAGCTTTATTACAACTGTCTCATAAACTTAACATTAACCAAGATAACTAAACAAAGACCAATGAACCATGAAAATGAGGTCAAGGTCAGATGAACCATGCCAGGCAGACATGTACAGCTAACAATGCTTCTATACAACATATATAGTCGACCTATTACTTATAGTTTAAGAAAAATAGACCAAAACACAAAAAATTAACACTGTGCAATGAACCGTGAAAATGAGGTCATGGTCAAAAGAAACCTGCAATACTGACATAAAGATCAATAAAATATTTCCATACACCAAATATAGTTGACCTATGGCATATAGTATTAGATAAATAGACCAAAACTCAAAAACTTAACTTTGACCACTGAACCATGAAAATGAGGTCAAGGTCACATGACATCTGCCCGCTAGACATGTACACCTTACAATCATTCCATACAACAAATATAGTAGACCTATTGCATATAGTATGAAAAAAACAGACCAAAACACAAAAATTTAACTATAACCACTGAACCATGAAAATGAGGTCAAGGTCACATGACATCTGCCCGCTAGACATGTACACCTTACAATCATTCCATACAACAAATACAGTAGACCTATTGCATATAGTATAAAAAAAACAGACCAAAACACAAAAATTTAACTATAACCACTGAACCATGAAAATGAGGTCAAGGTCAGATGACACCTGCCAGTTGGACATGTACACCTTACAGTCCTTCCATACACCGAATATACAAGCCCTATTGCTTATAGTATCTGAGATACGGACTTGACCACCAAAACTTAACCTTGTTCACTGATCCATGAAATGAGGTTGAGGTCAAGTGAAAACTGTCTGACAGACATGAGGACCTTGCAAGGTACGCACATATCAAATATAGTTATCCTATTACTTATAATAAGAGAGAATTCAACATTACAAAAAATCTGAACTTTTTTTTCAAGTGGTCACTGAACCATGAAAATGAGGTCAAGGACATTGGACATGTGACTGAAGGATACTTCGTAACATGAGGCATCTATATACAAAGTATGAAGCATCCAGGTCTTCCACCTTCTAAAATGTAAAGCTTTTAAAAAGTTAGCTAACACTGCCGCCGCCGCCGCCGCCGCCGGATCACTATCCCTATGTCGAGCTTTCTGCAACAAAAGTTGCAGGCTCGACAAAAACGACAAAATTTCCTTAAAATTACCAATTCAGGGGCAGCAACCTAACAACCGATTATCCCATTTGTCTGAAAATTTCAGTGCAGATAGATCTTGACCTGATAAACAATTTTACCCCTTTGTGAGATTTGCTCTAAATGCTTTAATTTTGGAGTTTTAAGCTAAAAACTGCTTTTTACCCCTATGTTCTATTTTTAGCCATGGCGGCTATCTTGGTTGGTTGGCTGGGTCACCAGACACATTTTTTAAACTAGATAAAAAACATATTCAAAGCAACTTTTTAAAACCAATTTTTCAATAGAGAAAATTTGGTAAAAACAAGGGCCATTTTTACAACTGAGAAAATTTAATAATGATAAAGATAAAATAAGATACTGTTATCCTGTAAAACGAATATTTAAATCAAAACATTGTTCTTATCTTGGCTTATAAACTTTCTGACCTCATAGGTAAGCTTTAGGCATCAACAATTATTACCAGACATTTTTGTGGGTTTTCCTTTAGAAGAACTGTACTTGATTACTTAGACAAATAAGAAAATTTCCAATGAAAAAAATTCAAATTCATATCTATTTGTGATCAATTTCTGGCCAAGCACTTAGAGACAGTTTTCTTCCTAAACAGGATATTTTTGCCAAACAGCTTAATTGTCTTATCATAAGAATGTCAATTCGTCCATGTCTGACTGATGGATCAGGTAAGAGTACAATTTTCATCAGACCTTTCAATTACATATTGTAGTTCCATTATTCAAGAATTGAATGCTTTTTTTTTTTGTAAATTTATTGGTTGTAAAAGCATTGATCAAAGTACTTTAATTATATAAATGTGCACACGATCAACACTTTTACAACCCTATAAAATTACTATTAGAAGCATTCAATACTTATAATTACTTTTTTTTGCTACAATCATGAAAACACAATTTCTATGAAGTTTTTCTTTTATTTTCCTGTGCATTTTATCGTTGAAGCTAATGTGTCTTTATTTCGAAATGAAGGTTAATTTCAGAATGACACAAGATTGCTGTTTATAGACAATCAAAATAATGTATAATAATGAAACATACATGTAATGTAATTATTCAATAATAAATCATATGATCTTCTCTTGTCAGTGTGACTCTTCCATAATATATCTTAAAACTCTTTCCGATGATTAAATCTTCATATTCAAATAATTGCATGTACATATTATATGGTACTGGTAACTGCTTGCTGTCGAAGCTGCGTTTTAGAATGCATGTATAAAATAATGCATGTACAGTCAAAGTTTTTTTAATAAATTCATCTTTTCCAAATTTGTTATAACTGCAGAGGTGGATTTAGGGGGTGGGGGGGTTGGGGGTTGGGGCAGGGGGCCCGGGCCCCCCTTTTTGGGAAAAAATTTGGTTGCTTATATTTCCTTTGCTCCAATTCTTGCCAACAGGAAGAAATTCACTGTTAAATGAAGCCTTAAAATTAATTTGTTTTTGTTCTTGTTGAATTGAACTTTTCTTCTGTCTTTCTTAGAGGACATATCACTCATTAAGAACCTCATCTATAGATACTGGATGGTATATGGGTACCAGTCCTGATCGTAAACCAGCAGAGTAAGCACGATAAAAAGCTTACGTCAAAATGATCTACAAACAGATACAAATTTGTCCTACCTTTGCTCTGTGTTTGAAATCCACACTTTAAGCTGTGTCCCTGCTGTGATTACAATGTCTTTGTTCCCTGACTCAGCATATGACAATGACAATATTCTACCAGTATCTTCATCGTCCAGTGTGGTCATGTAAGTCTCTTCAGGTAAATATCTCACTGGAAATAAGGAAAATAAGTGTATGGTTAAAAATGCTACTAGTGGCTACTTTAGTAAGTATATACTTAATTCAAAATTTCAGTGAATTTACAAACATTGCAGAAATGTCAATTGTTGTCTGACAAATTTCTTATTTATTTAGAAAAATAACTTTCCAGACAAATTCTACAATGGTAAAACCATATAACTCTGCACAAGTTTGACATTTTCAAAATCTCAAAACTAGAGTACACCGTTTATCCCTGGACGATGGATCATTGTTAACACAGGGCCCCTTGTGTATACTTTCCTGGGTTATGCAAGGTAAATTATATTCAGGTGATTTTCAATAAATGTATTTCAAGTCTTAAAAAAAACAAGAGTGCACACGCTGAAATGTCTCGCCTTCTATACTAATCATTGATATTATGTAGATAGTCCTAAGTATAAAGCTTTATTACAACTGTCTCATAAACTTAACATTAACCAAGATAACTTAACAAAGACCAATGAACCATGAAAATGAGGTCAAGGTCAGATGAACCATGCCAGGCAGACATGTACAGCTAACAATGCTTCTATACAACATATATAGTTGACCTATTACTTACAGTTTAAGAAAAATAGACCAAAACACAAAAAAACTTAACACTGTGCAATGAACCGTGAAAATGATGTCAGGGTCAAAAGAAACCTGCGCTACTGACATAAAGATCATAAAATATTTCCATACACCAAATATAGTTGACCTATGGCATATAGTATTAGATAAAAAGACCAAAACTCAAAAACTTAACTTTGACCACTGAACCATGAAAATGAGGTCAAGGTCACATGACATCTGCCCGCTAGACATGTACACCTTACAATCATTCCATACAACAAATATAGTAGACCTATTGCATATAGTATGAAAAAAAACAGACCAAAACACAAAAATTTAACTATAACCACTGAACCATGGAAATGAGGTCAAGGTCACATGACATCTACCCGCTAGACATGTACACCTTACAATCATTCCATATAACAAATATAGTAGACCTATTGCATATAGTACGAAAAAAACAGACCAAAACACAAAAATTTACCTATAACCACTGAACCATGAAATTGAGGTCAAGGTCAGATGAC
The DNA here is from genome assembly GCF_965363235.1 of Mytilus galloprovincialis. Taxonomy (NCBI): domain Eukaryota; kingdom Metazoa; phylum Mollusca; class Bivalvia; order Mytilida; family Mytilidae; genus Mytilus; species Mytilus galloprovincialis. The sequence goes on along the minus strand of NC_134850.1, from coordinate 60,298,975 downwards.
ACCTGCCAGTTGGACATGTACACCTTACAGTCCTTCCATACACAGAATATACTAGCCCTATTGCTTATAGTATCTGAGATATGGACTTGACCACTAAAACTTAACCTTATTCACTGATCCATGAAATGAGGTCGAGGTCAAGTGAAAACTGTCTGACAGACATGAGGACCTTGCAAGGTACGCACATATCAAATATAGTTATCCTATTACTTATAATAAGAGAGAATTCAACATTACAAAAAATTTGAACTTTTTTTTCAAGTGGTCACTGAACCATGAAAATGAGGTCAAGGACATTGGACATGTGACTGACGGAAACTTCGTCACATGAGGCATCTATATACAAAGTATGAAGCATCCAGGTCTTCCACCTTCTAAAATATAAAGCTTTTAAGAGGTTAGCTAACACCGCCGCCGCCGCCGGATCACTATCCCTATGACGGGCTTTCTGCAACAAAAGTTGCAGGCTCGACAAAAACCCCAAAAAAACTAAACTTTTTAAAACAATTAAGAAGACGAAATATTGCACATATACCTGTCTATACTTGACACAGTTTATGAAAGTCATCTCTAGAACGTCAGTAGAGCCCTAATAATGTATAAATTATAGATAATTTTAGTAATGTTCCATTTTTTTTTTTTAATAATATACTATACCATTTACATATCCTGCTCCATTATCTAAACTGTAGGCAGACGACACAATAATGTTACCATGGCAACTAATACTGTCTGTGATACCAAAGTCTTCACAATGGTTTATAAGTTTATGGACCAGTCCTTTAACAATAGAATGAAGAGGGTTAAATCAATACATGCACAGAAACAACTACAACAAAAAACACACAAAAAAACAGACTTCTTCAGAAAACATTCATGGAAATTTTCGATCTAATTAAAATAAGTTCTCTTCACTTGCTTCTCACTAAACAAAAATAAGGAGCAAGTGCAGACAACTAATTCTAAATAGATTGAAAGGATTACCAACTTTCTTACCTGTTGCCTCAACAGTTTTTGAATCCTAAGGTAGTGCTTTTATTTTAAGATATTACAAAAATACAAAAATACTGCATTGTGATGGAAACCCACTTCTGGTGAAAATATTCCAAATGTCCCTTCAGTCAGAATCATTTAAAATTTGCTAATTAGCTTTTCTAAATTGGTAGGGAGTATTCACATTCAAAACTTGTCTATTAGATTATACTGCACCCTTAAAGGATTGGCCAAAAAAATTCTATAAAGTTCCAAAAAATAGTTTCAATCAAATCTTTGAAATACGCCATGTATATAATAGTATATAGGTTTCGAAATTGAAAATATGCTGCTCTATTTAAGAATGTACATTTAAAAATTACTCCTACGAAATGAATAAGGATTACTTGTAGGTTAAGAATGCTCACAAACAGGTCTAACATTTTTTAAGTGTCTGTCTCCAGTAAGGAGCCTGAAATGTAGTGGTTTTCCTTGGTTTGTACTTGTCATATTTGTTTTTCCTTAAATTTGTTAAACTAGGTCGTTAGTTTTCTTGTTTGAATTAATTGCTTCACATCTTTCATGAGGATGGGAGTTTTTAACGACAGCCTCCGCACTGTTGATACACATTTCTGACCATTTGCGGATAGCTTTTTTCTAGGAAAATTACAGGATTTGAATTGCTGACTCAGCTAGATAGCTTGACACTAGTTTTTTCTGAACTATTAATAAACCCAGTTATTAAATCAATTTTAGTACACTTATTAAAACTAAACAGGTCAGGCTTGTCAACTGATGGTGATTGTCAATCTGTTAACCAAATGTATTTTTCTTTAGTGTTCTTATGTGTATTCATGGAAAACAGAATTAATTGAAAGGAATAAAGCAGCATGTCCAATATCCATTCTGAATTTCAGTGCATAAATGTAAGGCGTTATTATCACAGGTCTTAACACTGATATTGTTAAATAAACTTTAAAATATGCAATCAATTCTAAAGCCATTGAGGATAGACCAAATTAAAGAACCTTAGTGAGCACGTTCACATACCCCACGTCCCCACATTGTCATTGGAGAAATTAAATAAGTGTAAGAAAAAAAAAATTGTTTAAGAAAAAAAATTGAATTTCCTGCCAATATGCACATCTACATAGTATGTCCTTATTATCTATCAAATTTCATGAAATTCTTTTGTGTAGTTTCAGATAAGTTAAGATGACAAACTGTTGCAGAAGTACATTGAAGCAAATAAGTTCAAAGAGGTGTATCTCCTAGAAAAAAAATGAATCGTAATTTCCTGTCGATATGCACATCTACATAGTATGTCCTTATTATCTTAAAAGGTTTCATGAAATTATGTTGTGTAGTTTCAGAGAAGTTGCGATGACAAACTGTTGCAGTAGTACATTGAAGCAAATAAGTTCAAAGGGGTGTAACTCCTAGAAAAACAAGTGAAACTGCGAGCTACTGCTCACTGATGATACCCCCGCAGCAAGTGGATAATATTAATAGTGAAAAAAAATATGCAAGTGTTCGGTAAACAGGAAGTTGTTGAGTGATGAATCTGAAAACGCATCATACAGTATAGCTGACTTATATCAAGAGAAAAATGTGACGAAAAATTTTCAACTTGGCTATCAGGTGTAAAAATGATACAAGTGTTTGGTAAACAGGAAGTTGTCGAGTGATGAATCTGTGAATGCATCACACGGTATAGCTGACTTATATCAAGCCTGAAACCAAAGTTCAGAAATCCTGGTAGTGTACTTCCGGAGAAAAATGTGACGACAATTTTCAACTTGGCTATCAGGTGTAAATATGATACAAGTGTTCGGTAAACAGGAAGTTGTCGAGTGATGAATCTGAAAACGCATCACACGGTATAGCTGACTTATATCAAGTCTGAAACCAAATATCAGAAATCCTGGAAGTGCAGTTCCTGAGAAAAATGTGACGAAAAATTTTCAACTTGGCTATCAGGTGTAAAAATGATACAAGTGTTCGGTAAACAGGAAGTTGTCGAGTGATGAATCTGAAAACGCATCACACAGTATAGCTGACTTATATCAAGCCTGAAACCAAATTTTAGAAATCCTGGTAGTGTAGTTCCTGAGAAAAATGTGACGAAAAATATTCATGGGACGGACAGACTGACGGACTGATGGACTGACGGAAGGACAGAGGTAAAACAGTATACCCCCCTTTTTTTCAAAGCGGGGGTATAAAAATTGAATCGTTATTTCCTGTCGATATGCACAACTACATAATATGTCCTTTTCATCTAAAAAGGTTTCGTGAAATTCTGTTGTGTGGTTGACAGGAGTTGCGATGACAAGAAACAGGACTGACGGACGGACGGACGGGTCAAAAACATTATACCCTCTGCAACTTGTTGCATGGGGTATAATAAGATACACAATCTATGATACAAAAAAAAAAAGGATGCAATCTTATAGAAAAAACTTTCATGGTAGCTGAAAGTGACATTAAACATCTAAAAACATACTATACAGAAGAAAATTTTGCACTACAGGACAACTCAAAAGTGGACACCATAGCTTCAAGCTATTAAATTACTGTAAAAACCTTTTAAATTGCATTTTTGAATTATCATGAATATTTTGATTTTACAATTATTATATTCAATACAACAAGAAAGTCGTTACAAACTTAAAGCTTCTAATTACAGCGACAAAGAAGCACCTTGATGAGTTTGATTATAGGTCCATCTCCAGTATGTTTTATTTCTGTTGTGATATAAAATAATCTAGAGTCAGTTTAGTACATTAGAGATCTAGAGAAAATTGTATTAATATTAGACCAAGTCAAAATATTTAGTAATGATATATATATTCAAAGTAACATTATTTCACTTTTGACAATATTTTTGTAAAGAAAATAATATGTTTAATACTTCAATATTCTACACTCGGCATTTATAGAGCTAGAGTAAATTAATTCAGAGAAAAAAAACAACCTTAATAAATCTAAGGATTTATTTATTTTTAATTCGTACTTATTAAACCTATTTATGATAGGGTATAAGGACTTTCTAATAAATTGTTGGGTTATTTGCATTTTAATTAAAATATTAAATAAGTTATAAACTAATCAACAACCATATGCATTTATATCATACTTATATAAAAAAAAAGTCAAAACCTGAGAGTGAAATTTGCATCTGAATATTGTCTGTTTTTTGAAGAAACACGCTGAGTAACTTGTCTATAATCATATGTGCTAGTACTGAAAGAAATGCAGCCCTAAATTCATATTCCCAATCCTAAAAATCTTACAAATGTTTAGTGAGGCATCCATGTTATGTGTTTGTTTATTGTACATTAGCTAGAGGTATAGACATGATAGAGGGAGGGATGACCAAAGTTAGGAACACATTAGCTAGAGGTATAGACAAGATAGAGGGAGGGATGACCAAAGTTAGGAACCTCTAGTCTTGTGTGGGTTTTAAAATTTGGGTTTATTTGTATTTTTCAGAGTTAACTCAAGGATGGGGTCCATTTTGTTGAACTAATATACATTATTGTCTAGGGGCCAGCTGAAAATACCTCTAGGTGTTGTATTTTCTCAATGCATTGAAGACCCATTAGTGGCCTTGGCTGTTTTCTGCTATTTGGGTGATTGTTGTCACTTTTAAACATTTCCATTTTCAATTCTATTTTATAAATGCATATTTTCAAACAAATCATTTGTACTACATGTATACTTGATACCTGAATAAGCCTTACTGCTTTTAATTCAGGAAAATGAGAATCAAGAAGTGTTTTATTTTCATCGAAATTTAAACAAATAAATTCAGACACCACACATATATATATGCACCATGGTTATTATCATAGAAAACAACACCATCAGGTTTGGAAGTTCAATGGTCAACAGATGCAATCTGGCATTTATTTTGATACATGTACCATATTTTATAGTATATAAAAGCAAAAAAATAGTTTGTTTCTAAAAAAAAGTGGAGTTCCACAATAACATAATGTTGTAAAGATTCAATAAAAATTCCTTTTACGATTTAGGACAGTTAATGAATAATTGCAGATGAACAAAAGAAAAGGATACACTGATCAAAATAAACTCATCTTTCACTGTAAAGCAATATGTATGACAATTCTTATCAAAAACCACATTCTTCAAGCATCAGGCCTTGTACAAATAGTGGCCACAATTCTAAATAAACTAGATTGTAAAATAATTACTTAATGAATTTAAGTAGGAGAGAATGTGTCATCTACCTACTTTAACTGATGATACAAAGTATGTCACTTTAAAACTTGTATACCTTCATGTTAACAAGAACATTCTTTTATTTTTTCATTTATTGTATCATAGGGGTGGTTTTAAGGTGGGGCATATTTGCAACCCCCCCCCCCCTCCCCTACTTGGAACAAGCATCACTAAGACATAGAAATAAGTAGATTCCACAATTTACATTTATATCTCTAAGGAAGACAAAAAAGACTTTCTGTATTTGACTAATAAAGTTTTGGATTTCACACTCTACCAATAGATTATATATTGACTGTGTTTCTTCATATCCAGAAAATTTGGACTTTCACATTTTGAAATTACATAGGAGTACAATACCTTTTTATATACTTAAGTTAAATGGTATAACCTTGCAAAAATATTTGTCCTTCACAAATGAAACCTTGTCTAAAGTAATATAATATCCTTATTAAGATTTCTTTGAAGGACATGATCTTGACACTAGAATGTCAAGGGGTGTATTCTTTATTTCTCGTAGATTTCAATACCAAATACAATATCGGTTTCAAAATTCAAGGTCTTTATTCAAACTTCTTACAATATTTTTTTTAAATTTCATAAAGAAAATTCCTTAGTACTTATTTTTCCTTTATGTTATAAGTACATCCACTTATAATTCTCTCTTCCTAATAAAAAGTTCTTTTTATGGGACATTTAAAAATCTTTTATGAATTGAAAAGAACACTTTAAACCTTTCAAGGTTAAAGATATTCAAACATGACATAGATTTAATGAAATGACATATAAAAATATTCTTCTGATTTAAGTGACATTTATTTTAAGGTTTTCACATCATAAATAGATTTTCTTAGACATACAACTATTTAAAACATTCTTTTTGCGTATATATATGAGTAATAAACCATGCAGTCAAGCATGAAGGACAAAATCCAAATTTACCTGAAGTTGGTCTAGTACACGTAAACTGAGGAATTTCTTTACAAAATGGAGAATGTGTAAATTTGACTTGATAAATTAAATTCAAGTTAAAAATTGTATACATATTTTTAAAATAAAACAAAGCATTTTCAATACTAACAATATTATAAAGAAAATAATTATATTTTGCTAAAAAATATCACTGAAAAAAAAGAAAAAATATTTGGAAGTTCAATATTGTCATTGATTGTATATAGAATTTTCTTTTTTGGGAGTTAAACTTTGAATTTCTTAACCCAAACGTCTTTTCATGGTTTTTCTATATTTTATTCTGATTTTTAAATCCAATCTTCTTTAACAAACAAATCTGTGCAAAGAGTTTTTTTTGTGATTTTATCATTTTAAAATGAGGGAAACTATAGAGTGAGGTGCTCATTTTCGCCATATCTTTCCATGTTTTCTTCAGTTTATGTTCAGATCTTTATGTTTTTGAAGTATACTGATATTTCTATATGAAGATAACTTCAAATGCAAAATATTCTTAGCTTGAAAACGTGTTTGTGTTGAGAAAAATCATCTGAAAAGTTGGATTAAAGGGTGTTTAAAATTTCCTGATTTCTTGTCAACGGGGGACACATATTCGCTGTTTTTACACATCTATTTAAAACCAAATAACTGCAGCTTTAAACAATATTTATCAAAAAAATTTCATTATAGATGAATAACAGACATTTGAAAGGTGTAAAAAACTGAAATTTAGGGCAACCAGTCAAAGAATTACTAAGAAATACTTCTTTGAAATCTTGATTTTCATTCAGGAAATTGGCTGAAAATCGTAGTCCGTTTTTCGGTCCTTTGCGGTACTTACTGAAATTTGGTCTCATTTTCAAAAATAATCATATTTGTTATAAAAATATAATTTATCGGCATATTTCTGCCATTTCAGCCATGCATCCTTTGAAGTTTTTACACCTCAAAATCATAAAACGGCGAAATTGTGTCCACGGAGAATATGAGCGCCCCACTCTACCCCAGTCAAATATTTTCCAATTACCAACTAAAGCCTTTGACATAATACTACAACTAACTAATAAATTGTAGTACTGTAAAACGTACATTAGTAAGCAAAATTACTAAATTCATAAACATATTTACACTTTTGATATTTAGCTGAATTTTGACTCTGAATGAGCTTAATTACTACTCACTGATATGGTACAAATAACCTTCTGACATAAAACAACAATCACTTTTAAATTATTTTTAAATTGTGATGTCAAAGTTAACAGGAACTTGTTTGGATTTACATAATGTCAGACAAATGTATGTACATCTATTGATGAAACACATGCAGTCAGTCCTATATTTCAAACCAATCTAGCAGTATTGGCCAATGTCTTTTAAACCTTACTGGATATTCTCTCCAGTTAATTATGGGACTTCACTGAAACAAAATCCATTTTTACCAGTCATTTTGTTGATTTTCATATTAAAAAATTTGAAGAAATACTGGACATTTGCCGTACAAACGCAATTTTACTAGTCATTTTCCAATTTCCAATGGACCATCAGAATGACTGGTCAATAGTGAATTGAATGTGTCTTCTACTTGTGATTTGTACACACAGTCTGTATACTGGTCAAGACAACATGCCATGGAGTTCAGTACTAACACCAAAAATATAACTTATTTGGTCTTTGGCCAAATTCTCAATGAGGGAAGCAGAAGGGGACCAAACGTATATCTTAAAATCTCATAACATAGATATAAGAATATGTATAAGTATATATAATCATGTACATAGTATATGGTTTTGAAAAAATGCCATTTCAAGCCCTTTGGAATGTCTGTTTTTGATATTTGTTAAAATAACAGAAAATTTCTAGAATCAGGTTAACACCTTGCATATGGAAATTCTTTATAAAAATAGACTTATTTGTAATCATTTTAAAAGTCAACAAAAATATAAAAATTTAAATAAAACATATTAAATATCTATAATAGCCATATTTAAAAAAATAAAATTACCAAATTATCTTTTTGATGTTGAAAAAAAAGTTGTTTTTCCTGGCCGACCTTCCTTTTTTACAAGTACAGTCAGGTTACATGTTTACTGAACTCTGAAGCTTATTTCAACAGATGATTTACATACTTTAAAAATCGGTTTAACCTTATCACACCAGATCGACTTTTTATGAAAGTCAAATCCTACGTAAAAAATTACACATGATTGATTCACTTATAAAATTATTTATGATTAAGGATTTGAAATAAAAATATAAATAGATCTACTTATGAAATTTTATAACCGTTTGAGCCCTAAATTGTGTTCTATTTCAGAAGTGTGTTCCATCATAGGCCAAAAAAGAACATACCATGAACTTACCTACAAGTTCAGAGAACTATAAATCTCCCATTTTAACTGTTTTTTTGAGGAATTAGTTTTGATTTGTCTCATTGTGTCCAAATATAACATGACTTAGATTTATTAAGAAGAAATGCTGACCCAGTTACTAATTATAATGAAAATTAGATAAGTTACGGTAAAAATGATGAAAAAAATTAATTACTGTAAAAATGAATGTCCCGATGAAATTCAAAAATAAATTTCTATAGACTTTAAATATGAAACTGTGTCATGTGTGTTTGTATATTCATCTACATACAAAACTGCTTGTTATACAATTACTGTCTTTTGATGAGGTAATTGTGTGGTTTTATTGACTTGAAAAATTGATATTCATTCAATCATTGAGGGCAACAGAGGAAGTGAATGTCAGGTTGTTCAAAGTCAATTAAGCTGCATATTTACAGAAACAAAAGACAGAATTGTTTTATTTCATATTCCAAAAGTGAAAAATATGTATGGGCTATTCCAGAGAAAAATGTATGGAGGGTTTGGGGGCGAGGGTTGGAAGGCACATTGTATTAATAATACATGGGTGATGAGTATCAGAGCAACTTTTCACACTTTAATGCACTATAATTCTCAATTACAATTGTCTGGGTGGTGGGTGCTGACAAAAACTGCCTTCCAACCCCCAATACATTTTTTTCTGGAATAGCCCTATTCAATTCCAGTTATTTACCAAAACCAATTGTGCATCAAACATTTTACTGTTATTATACACGTAAAAGCATGAGACGTTTTACCTGGTGAATATGCTTCATTTTCTTTTTTTTTTTATTAAAAATCAAATTCATATAGAAAACCCTACTAAAATTCTATCAATATATATGGAATAAAACACTATACAATTTAGAGAAGAAAAATCACAGACTTAATTTTCAGGAAATTGTTATTGCCCTGACATCTTTTTTACCAGCATGAGCTGTAGATCTTGTTGCAAATCATGAATACAGCCATAGACACGTAATTTGTATTTTTGTCCATCTGTCCCAGGTTAGGGGAGGGTTGGGATCCTGCTAACATGTTTAACCACGCCACATTATTTATGTATGTGCCTGTCCCAAGTCAGGAGCCTGTAATTCAGTGGTTGTCGTTTGTTTATGTGTTACATATTTGTTTTTCATTCATTTTTTTACATAAATAAGGCCGTTAGTTTTCTCGTTTGAATTGTTTTACATTGTCTTATCGGGGCCTTTTATAGCTGACTATGCGGTATGGGCTTTGCTCATTGTTGAAGGTCGTACGGTGACCTATAGTTGTTAATGTCTGTGTCATTTTGGTCTTTTGTGGATAGTTGTCTCATTGGCAATCATACCACATCTTCTTTTTTATATAGACTTGGTTAATTTTTATCAAAAGTGGTTTCAGTTAATTTCTACAAATTTCCAAAATTCTACAACTAAAAAAGTTTACCTTTTCTCCAGTCTAGCACTTTAATGTTTGTTCCATCATCCCCATAATATATTAAACCATCTCTAACATCAAAACCACGAATATATCTCTGTGTTAAATGTCCATTATTTTCTGATCTTATATTTTCAGACACAAATAAACAAATGATTTGATCATCTTGCAGTTTATGTACAGAAATAACTCCTTCAGCAGAACAACTAAATATGGTACCATTCACAACCTGAAATATAAAGCCAAAACAACTGATGATAAGGTGCTGTTAAGATACAACCCAACTGTTTACTCATTATTATATATATATTATATATATATATATGTATGTACATAGAGAGAAGTATTTGGAACTACAATTCAGTGGATATAGATGTATAATGGATAATGCAGTCTTGGTTGGGCAGATGTCTTAGTATATATTGAAGTGTATCACTCACCTGATAGTTTTGCCAAAAAGAATTCAATATAATAGGACTAGATAATTTGAATGACATTTTGAGTTAAATTGCCAGACATATTTTCTCTATCTATCCTCGTTTGCAAGATACTACAAGATGTCTAGTGCATTTTACCTTTATGTTCTGTTAATTAAGATCATTCACCCATGTTTGGTTAAAAACATTTCCATCATTTTAGAGAACGTCTGTGAACAAATATATGACAAGACAAGGAAACTGACCAAAAATCATGGTTTAAGGCTATAACTCCCTAACGTTATCAAAAAATTTTTTTTAGCATTTTTGTAGATATTACATTTTCTAATAGTTTTTGCTGTTTACAGAAAATAAGTAAAAAATTGTCATATAAACAGGCAATAACTCCTTGTTGTCAGTCGTTCTGGCTTCATGTTTGAAATTTAAAAGTTTCTTCTCGTCTGGTATAGATTAATAGACAAAAGGGCAATAACTCTGTATATTTAATCATTTTTGTTAAAATAAGAAGGAGGTTGATCTTGAGTCCCAGCGTGAGCATTTGCCCCAAAGTTCAATAGATTCAGAGGAGAACATATTTGAAAGAGTATATGACTAACATTAAAATTAGTCAAGTATCAAAATGTATGACTATAAACACATTACCTTTTGAACACAAGGCTAAAATTTGAAGCCTGGTATCTATTTATTTATAACTAATGAGTTGATGCCACTTCTGGTGGAATTTTTCTCCTTGAGGGTATCACCAGTTGTTTAATGATATGTCTTCAATGCAAAATACTTAAAATTTGGGGGCTGGCCAAAAAATTGCTTCAAGAACAAAAACACAAAGTTAAAAGTTAAAAGTGCAAGAGTATCTATATGTTGTTTCTGTACTGTAAATCATTTTGTTTAAAGGTCAACCACTTTTGTGTAAAAGATGTTTCTATAGATCATTTATGCCTTTAAGGTGGCTCATGGGTACAAAAATTTCAGCAAAAAATTAAACCTTTATTCTTTCATTACAAGTTTTATCTATTACACTATTAGTTATTACTTTATGATATATAGTACAAAAATCAACCCAAACTAGAGGCTCTAAAGAGCCTGTGTCGCTCACCTTGGTCTATGTGCATATTAAACAAAGGACACAAATGGATTCATGACAAAATTGTATTTTGGTGATGGTGATGTGTTTGAAGTTCTTACTTTACTTTACTGAACGATTTTGCTTCTTACAATTATATCTATAATGAACTTTGCCCATTAGTAACAGAGAACTATATTTGGTAAAAATTTACATATATTTACCAAATTAATGAAAATTGTTAAAAATTGACTATAAAGGGCAATAACTCCTTAAGGGGTCAATTGACCATTTAGGTCATGTTGACTTATTTGTAAATCTTACTTTGCTGAACATTATTGCTGTTTACAGTTTATCGCTATCTATAATAGTATTCAAGATAACCAAAAACGGCAAAATTTCTTTAAAAATTACCAATTGGAGGGCAGCAACCCAACAACCAGTTGTCCAATTCATCTGAAAAATTCAGGGCAGATAGATATTGACTTGATTAACAATTTTTACTTCTTGCTTTGAATTCATAGTTATAAGCCAAAAACTGCATTTTACCCCTATGTTCTATTTTTAGCTGTGGCGGCCATCTTGGTTGAATGGCCAGGTCATCGGACACATTTTTCAAACTAGATACCCCAAAGATGATTGTGGCCTAGTAGTTTCAGTGGAGATTTTGTAAAAGATTACTTAGATTTATGAAAAATGGTTAAAGATTGACTATAAAGGGCAATAACTCCTAAAGGGGTCAACTGACCATTTTGGTCATGCTGACTTATTTGTAGATCTTACTTTGCTGAATATTATTGCTGTTTACAATTTATCTCTATCTATAATAATATTCAAGATAATAACCAAAAACAGCAAAATTTCCTCAAAATTACCAATTGAGGGGCAGCAACCCAACAACCGATTGACCGATTCATCTGAAAATTTCAGGGCAGATAGATCTTGACCTGATAAACATTTTTATCCCATGTCAGATTTCCTCAAAATGCTTTGGTTTTTGAGTTATAAGCCAAAAACTGCATTTTACCCCTATGTTCTATTTTTAGCGGTGGCGGCCATCTTGGTTGGTTGACCAGGTCACGCCACACATTTTTTAAACTAGATACCCCAAAGATGATTGTGGCCAAGTTTGGATTAATTTGGCCCAGTAGTTTCAGAGGAGAAGATTTTTGTAAAAGATTAATTTAATTTATGAAAAATGGTTAAAATTGACTATAAAGGGCAATAACTCCTAAACGGGTCAACTGACCATTTTGGTCAAGTTGACTTATTTGTAGATCTTACTTTGCTGAACATTATTGCTGTTTACAGTTTATCTCTATCTATAATAATATTCAAGATAATAACCAAAAACAGCAAAATTTCCTCAAAATTACCAATTCAGGGGCAGCAACCCAACAACCGATTGACTGATTCATCTGAAAATTTCAGGGCAGATAGATCTTGACCTAATTAACATTTTTCTCCCGTCAGATTTCCTCAAAATGCTTTGGGTTTTGAGTTATAAGCCAAAAACTGCATTTTACCCCTTTGTTCTATTTTTAGCCGTGGCGGCCATCTTGGTTGGATGACCAGGTCACGCCACACATTTTTTAAACTAGATACCCCAAAGATGATTGTGGCCAAGTTTGGATTAATTTGGCCCAGAAGTTTCAGAGGAGAAGATTTTTGTAAAAGATAACTTTAATTAACGAAAAATGGTTAAAAATTGACTATAAAGGGCAATAACTCCTAAACGGGTCAACTGACCATTTTGGTCATGTTGACTTATTTGTAGATCTTACTTTGCTGAACATTATTGCTGTTTACAGTTTATCTCTATCTATAATAATATTCAAGATAATAACCAAAAACAGCAAAATTTCCTCAAAATTACCAATTCAGGGGCAGCAACCCAACAACCGACTGACCGATTCATCTGAAAATTTCAGGGCAGATAGATCTTGACCTGATAAACATTTTTACCCCATGTCAGATTTGCTCTAAATGCTTTGGTTTTTGAGTTATAAGCCAAAAACTGCATTTTACCCCTATGTTCTATTTTTAGCCGTGGTGGCCATCTTGGTTGGTTGACCGGGTCACGCCACACATTTTTTAAACTAGATACCCCAATGATGATTGTGGCCAAGTTTGGTTTGATTTGGCCCAGTAGTTTCAGAGGAGAAGATTTTTGTAAAAGTTAACGACGACGGACGACGACGACGACGACGGACGACGGACGACGGACGACGACGGACGACGGACGCCAAGTGATGAGAAAAGCTCACTTGGCCCTTCGGGCCAGGTGAGCTAAAAAAATGATTCAGTTTGGCCCTAGAGATGACTTTTAAAATGTTTATATCATTGAAAAAGCTCCAAATTATCTCCCTTTGGTGCAAAAATGCCATTTTTTAAGGCATTAAATTTGAAATATCTTTTTTAACTCATCGCTGACCTATATTTTTTATTATTGTTTTCAAATAAGCTGTACATAAACTAAATAATTGTAAAATTTAAGCAATTTCTGTAATTAGGTTATTTTTTTATTTTGATATTACATTTGAATGTTCTGAAACCGATCAAAGTCTTATACATACTTAGTTCAACAGAAAAAACGGACATTAACAAAAATGTATGCTTCTTCCAGAGGCAGATTGTGAGCTTAAATGAACGGTGACCCCATCTTTTTTTTTCATTTTTCTTTTAAGTATATGATAAAGTTCATTTATAAAAAAATATAGCGAAATCCTATATAAGAAAAAAAAATTGATTTATACCTAGGAACCCCCTTAAGTTAAGTTCTCACAGGTTAAAAGATATTCTTTCAAGCATGGACAGTTTAAAATTTAGTAAAAACTTTAGATTGTGACAAATTTAGTTTTAGCACACACAGTCAATGGGAGATAATCCATGCAAGAATGTGTCCATAGTACACAGATGCACAACTCACACTATAATTTTCTTTGTTCAATGGACCCTGAAATTGGGGTAAAAACTCTAATTTGGCTTTTAAATTAGAAAGATCATATCATAGGGAACATGTGTCTTAAGTTTCAAGTTGATTAGACCTTAACTTCATCAAAAACTACCTTGACCAAAAACTTTCACCAAACATTTTAATCTGAAGTGGGAAAGACTGACAATTATACACAGAACGATAAAAATATTGACTACCTTCAGACCAGTAATAGATTCTTGGTAAGGATGTACACTATGTATCTTTTCCCCTGATGCTATATCCCAAATCTCCAATTTTCCTCCATCTGAAATAAACAAATATTCGAAAGTAATATACACCCTTTCAATAAGTGAGTTGTGTTGATAGAAATCGACATTCTGCAAGCACACATATACATGTGCATGTATAAGACTTTGATCGGTTTCAGAACATTCAAATATGAAAAAGATGAATTTTAGTTTGTTTTAGAGGGTATTTATATCAACTCAAATTTCACAGGTAAAAACAGTTACAGATTTTGCATTGATATTTTTCAACCTGAAATCAGTTAATAAGTGTATTGATGTTCATTTGCATCAAGTCAATTTCTATCTGACACAACTCAAGTGATCGGTCATACGGTACACACATTTTTTAGTAATGACAAACAATCAAGGCTAAAAATATACAGTGTCTCAAGCAAACATCAACATTCTGATTTTACATATAAAGTTACAACACTGATGGACACTCTCTCATTGGACACCAGGCCATTCATTAAGAGGCGGTACCCAGTACTTTTACCCTCTTATGCTACAGATAAGTACCGCCTAAATTCAGGAATTTTTATATAAGATGTTCATTGAATACATTGTAAAGTACCACCTACAAATAGGAATGTACCGGTCAACATGAAAGATAATGAAACACCTGGGACACATCTCCGTATTTTATGTTTTAAAAACACAGCATCACCAAACCACCAAGTTCAGAAGAATTTCTTCTTTATTTAACAAAATCCATGATCAGACATACACTTTATCACTCTTACCAAGTGTGCTGTTGCTCCTGTTTATTGTCAAATTTTATTAAAACCTACATTTGTAACTATTTAAAGTAGGTAGTTGTGTGTAGTCACTGAAAATAATGAATAAACCAAAGATTTTAAATTGTCATGTGTAATTTCTGCCTTCAAAATAAAAATCTATTCATTCCAACTTCAAACAAAAACTTACACACATTGCATCCTGTAATGGATTAAATCGAAATAACATTATGCTTCTATTGGTTTTTTTTAAAAAGTATCATGTGATCGGTGGAGAGTGTTCCTCTCTCTAATCCTTCAATTAAATTTCTGTTTTGATTCCCCCACTCATAGGTAATATTGTTTGTTTCAGTACTAAACTTGTGTAAAATTTTAAGCAAAATGTCAATGTTTAATTTCATTTCTTAAAGTTACTTATTCTGTAATATACCTGATCCAGTTATTATGGCTTGTGCCACTGGGTGGTATATCACCTTCGTAACAGGGTTAAATGTGTACACTGACCGCAAAGCTTCTCCTGAAATAAAAACAAAATATTTATCAAAATGAGCTTGCAAAATATGAATATAGAACCAAAACCTCAAACACTCCATGTAATGAAACAAATCAGTGGCGATGAAATAAGTTCCTTGCTGTAACCAAGATGTTGTTGTTTAAAGTTTGTATTTATGAGCTTTTAAGACAACCACAGCATACTTTGTATCCATCCTGATTACTCTATCAGCTTGTACTACCAGATGTTGTTGGTTTACTTTTCTTATCTGTTTTTAAATGAAAAAGATTATTAAATTTTAGTAAGTTGTCATGATTTTTCTTATCATGAACTAATTTTTTTCATTTGTGCAGTTGTAATCTAGTAAGCACTTTATAAAATAGGATTTCATTTACACACCATGAACAAATACTTTGAAAAGATGATTAGCAAGTTAGCAACAAAAAATACTATGCCAAATTTCTAAATCATTGTTAATTACCATAACTGTAAAATTTTAGGATGCTTAATAAACTTGACTTTTAATTGAAACTTCCCACTATCCTAGAATTTTTAACCTTGTAATACTGGTGATAATACTTATTAAAAATTATTAGAAATTCACAAACAAGAAAAAATATTATGAATTAAAGATGATGTGGGTATATCTCAAAATAATTTAATTTTGGATGTAACGTGTCTTCTGATTGGCTGACGTTATTTTGTTATGAGCCCATAGACATAATTTAGTCATGTGACCGTGACGTCATCAACGTTTTTTCATGGTTTTCTACAGTTTAAAATGAAATTTAGAATTAAATTATAAGAAATGACTGTAATATTTTTTCTGTCTATTCGAAATAACATAAAAAATGTGGTGCACACTGTTAAATAACCCGCTACGCGCGTTATTCAGTGTGCACCAATTTTTTTATGTTATTTCTTTATAGACAGAAAAAATATTACAGTCATTTCTTAAATAAATCAGCAACCAAACAACACATATATAAAAGAAAAGCAATCTAGAATTAGCTAGGAAATAATACAATAGGTAATGCATGTTTCTTTTAAAAATGGTGTATAACATAATCTATTTTCTCTTGATAAGTGAGTTTCTACTGTAAGGGAGATAATCCAGTATTTTTACATTATTTAAATGCAATTTTTAAAGTTAAGCTCTTTGTTTTCAGAAACAAGCATTTCCATCTCGAATTTAAAGTGATGCTGTTTTAGCATTTATCTGATATAATGCCAGCATCTACCTTTCAAATCTAAACCGAAAACTATATGAGGCAGACAAGTCACAAATATATCTATATACACAAAACTACATGTACTTATCATTATCTAAAGTCCATTATACTGAAGACTTATTAGAGTTACACATAGATCATGGACAAGAAACAGACAATTTTAAATATTTCATCAAAACCATTTAATACAAAACTGAAAGATGAATATGAATTATATTGAAAGATCCTTGGTTCTCCATCAGTACCATTTAGGGAATATAACTTTTGATACTTTTGGCAATCTAGAAATGGAGAAAACTAGAAACATTAGTTATCATCCCAAAGACCCCATGTTCCCTATTATTACCATTATTGAAATATAACTTTTGTTATTTTCTGCAATTAAGAAACATTAGTAATCATTCCTCTTTTAACAAGTATGATACCTGATTTTCCTGTTGACCATATTTTAAAACTACAGTCATAAGATCCACTGATAAATAATCTCTCTGTACTCTCTGTTCCTAGTGATTTACCTGTAATTAGTAAAAGAAAATGAAATGGGTAAATCATAGATCTTTTAAAATTCTTTTATTTTAATATAAAAATATAATAAAATTTTGTAAATGTTAATTGTGAATCTTTAAGTTTTTGGTTTGATTTAGCGGGTACGAAACCCCAATCTCCTGCACTCAAGTAAGCATTCTACCAATGAGACCACTTAGACAACAAAATCAGTATAGGTATGTTTCATTAAATCAGACTTTAACCAATATCTTAACCAATACAGTTAAAAGATCAGCACATTGCAATAAATTCCAATTTTTCTTCTCTCTTTTATTTGAGACAAGTATATCTAAACCAGGTTTAATCCAATATTTTCTACATAAGAAAAAGCCTATACCAAGTCCGGAATCTAAGAGTTGTTATCCATTTCATTTGATGTGTTTGAGCTTATGATTTTTCCATTTGCTTACAGAATTTTCCTCA
The DNA here is from genome assembly GCF_965363235.1 of Mytilus galloprovincialis. Classification (NCBI taxonomy): domain Eukaryota; kingdom Metazoa; phylum Mollusca; class Bivalvia; order Mytilida; family Mytilidae; genus Mytilus; species Mytilus galloprovincialis. The sequence continues at coordinate 60,280,863 of NC_134850.1, read as the reverse complement.
GAGTTTCAGTATTTTTGTTTTTATACATTTTTCAAGTTTTGTATATTGTATATGCTGAATGTAGGTATAAAAAGAATATTATAAAACTGAACTTAAGTACATACAAACACTTGCAGAATCTTCTTTTGAAAGAAGTTGTACACACGTCACAGCACTATTGTGGCCTCCATAGTTTCTCAGTTCAGACAAAGTTTCCAAACACCATAACTTTACTGTGGTGTCTCGACTACAAAGAAAATTTATATTCTATAAAATATGCTAAAAAAACAACTACATCTAAATTAATGATCTTTAGACATTAAAAATATTTTTATTTCAAGGCTTCCATTTTTTTTCTAAAAACAAATCTTTAACTTGATATAAGAATGTGTGGGTATGAGTGTCGATGAGACAACTTTAAATCCAAGTCACACTATGTAAAAGTAAACCATTATAGATTCATTATAGGTCAAAGAACGGTCTTCAACACATAGCATTGCCTCAAACCAAACAACAACCTATAAATTAAAGTGCCCTAAAAATAACTGATGCAAAACCATTCAAACAGGAAAGCCATACCTGTATCTATTTTGTGTTATACAAGTTATTTTTTACCATTAAACTCACATTCTTATTGTAATAAAATAACAAAGTTAAATTGCCAAGATTATGGACAAACCATTGTTTATTTCTCTGTATGCTTTAGTTTTAAATCAAGCGTCCAAGATGTTTTGTGGAGTTCAGAATTGGAACACATTGTGATCTTTTGTTGTTTTGATTAATATCAAAATTTATTGAAGATAACATGTATATTTTCTATATCTTAATGCAGCCGCATACCGGTACTGGTAACCTCAGTAGAAGTTTTTAAAAGTAAACACAAGATTCCAGGATAAATTTACCTATTCTGTAACTAGGTCACTGTGATGTGTTGAATAGTATTTTAAATACAAGAGCTTATAACACACAACAACCATAAGTTTGGGATACAGTATACATGCATGTTATACCTGGAAGTTACAAGCAGGTCTCCATCATTGTCAGCATCTGTAACTAGGTCACTGTGACCTTCTAATTCTATCACTTCAAACTTGCCAAATCTCCACTTATGTAATGTAGCTTTTAGTTTGGAAAACTTTTCTGTTTTTTCTATAAATAATAAATAGGCCATTACAGCATTAATATCAATAGACCACACACTTTTTAAACTCATATAAGCCAAATATCTAATCAGTTTGATCATACATAATACAATTGAACTTGATAATTATGTTTCTGTAACATTATAAGGAACACCTTAAGGCCCCAAGAACTAACATTTTCATGTAGCCATTTATCTCATTATGAAAATACCTGCAGATGAGCTCTCTTGAAATCTATACAAGATTTCTCTACTAAGAGGGTTGTGGATTTTATTCAATTATTTAAGATTTTGAAAAAACTAGTATGCTAAAATTAAGCAATATAAAAAGATTTCACTTTCAACTGCAGCATCTTGAACCCTTATTAGGTTATATCAACAAAGCTTAAAAATCAAAACCATATTCAACTTTCTTTAAAACATATTAAAGTCTAGATACTGGTTTGAGCTTAAACCTAGTTCAACAATTGAAAAAAATAAAACTGATAATGTTTCCTAATTTGGATTTGGACTCACATAGACATAACAAGGAGGGGGATATACAAATTTGCATATACAATGTTTATGAATGTGGTCAGATATATTATATGTTATTCAGGTCTCAGACAGGGTATATACTGTGACATTCCCGGCTTAGAGTTTATATCCCCTGAGCCGAAGGCGAAGGGGATATAAGCCCTAAGCCGGGAATGTCACAGTATATACCCTTTCTGAGACCTGAATTACACATATATTACGGATTACCCCTGACTTAATGTTATTTTCCAGTGCAGGTATTTGTTGACAACACATATATATTGAAAAACCCAACCTGATATGTTCGGCATACGTGAAGGATTTTCTAATTTGCTGTGAACATAATTTTATCGTGTATGTAATAATTTATAATAACACTTTTAACATTAAATTTAAGTATTAAAAGTGTAAATTGCGTGATTTTGTATCAAAAATGTTTTATTGACTGAAGCACGTCATTATTTTCCCTCTGTGAGCCTCTGACAGTCTGATAGCTTTTGACTACGTCACATAGTAACCGATGTTATGATGACGTTTTTGAGGTTCCAATTGGGGATAAAAACGTCGTATATACCCCGGCAGTTTCCTGAATATATACTGACATCTCTGTGTTGTTATCCAATCACAAACCTCGACACATTTGTAATCCGTAATATATATATATATATATATATATATATGTTATGTTTAGCCAATGTTTGGTTATCTTGGTAACAATCCTTTAATTGTGGATTTTAAAATTGTTATGACCCACCATGACCACGTATATGATAATTTATTTTTAATTTTTAAAGGATCCTATTTGTATCCCTATTATAAACTACAGAAAAAAATCATGTGGTATCCAATCCTCCCATACATTTTTGACCATGCATAGCCCTAATATCATGTACAAAAGATTAAATACCAGTTGTTTGAGTTCCTGATATTGACTTCATCTGCTTGGTTTTCTTCACTGGAGAAGGATTTGTATTTTCCCTGATTTCTTTGCTTGTTGCTTTGGTAACAGGCTGAGATTTCTTTGGAGATTTAGTCTTAGTTTCCCATGTTTCCTTGGTAACTGGTTTAGTATTTTCCATATTGTCTTCAAGAATTTCTCCCGTTACTGCATTAGTACTGACAATAGGTTTAAAGAATTAAAATGTCTTATACCATGTAATGCTTACGTTATTCTTTTTCAATTTATTCTAATTCAATTCTGAAGTTTGGGATTTCATAAAAAAGTGCATGACCATATTTTACATGATACTGTTTTTGTGTCATGAATTCATTCAACTGACATATTCATTCTTTTTATTGTAGATTTATCATATACTTTTTCTTATCATGCTTATAGCATCTGACAAACAGACATGATATAGCTGTTAATTTCTGTGTCTATTGGTCTCTTGTGTAGAGCATGTAGAGTTGTTTCATTGGAAATCATACCACATCTTCTTTTTTTATCATGTTTATATACTAACTTAACAATGAACAATGATGAACACAATGAACCAAACCATGAACATTAGGTCATTGAAGTTCAGATTTAAAAGTGTTAATCATGTTCTACTAACGTTTTATTAATGACCATTTCTTCTTCAGGGTCATCTGTGACATCAATCTCTATCAAATCTGTGTTTGTTTCATCTTCAGGTTCAATAATGGTTACTTCCCCTGTTATAATGCTATCATTGTATCCATTATCAACAATATAGTCATGGTAACTAGAACTTTCTGTCAGTATACCATCATCCGTCAGCTCAGATCTGGTTGATGAAGTGAAACTCTCTTCCTCCCCATGTTCAGCCAATAATTCTAAGAGATTTTCCCTTAAACGATTCTTCCTCAAAATCTACAATGGAATACAATTATTGATAGAATTTTTTTTCTTAGTCGACCTTATTAAAGCATAAAAGTCTTTTAAAATATAAATAAAGCTCACGAGCTTAAAAAGTTTCCTGTTGACAGTATGTCCTTTTAATTTGTTTAAATATTGTTTTGCCAATTACATTTAGAAATGAATCACTTAGAACTCGTTGAACTTTGATCCTACTACAATTATGAAATACACTTTTTTTAACATCCTTATATTTTTTTTTTTTATATATTTGTGTGGAAATATTCCCTATTAAAATCCAACCTAAAAGATGGCTTCTGCATGATGACATTGCTGTAAGGCATCAAAGCAAAAAAAAATAATAGCCTTTCAAGACGTCATAATTATTTGGACCAGCCAAAATTAAGTCTCAAAGTTCAGCCGAAAAGTCTCATAAAGTCCAACAGGGGTTCAAATTAACATTTGGTACTAGAAGGTCCAGGACCTTTGACACTCCAAACTGAAAGGTTCAAAAACTAAATTCCAGGTCCTACGTTTTATAAAATATTTCATAACTCAGTGATATACCAAATTAATGTGCTTTTGGTGTTAGGTTAGGTTGTTTCATTGTCAGTGCCACTGTTGCATAACATATATTTAATAATCAATTTAATTGTCTTGTATATAATGAATTTAAATAATCTTTTTGGGGGGTATTGGGGAAGGTAACACTATGAGGGGTATTGGGGAAGGTGACACTATGAGGGGGTTGCCTCAAGGATTTGTGATTAATAATAATTATACCATTATCTCAGGGCTCACACTTCTTCAGAATCATAGGGAGAAGTTAAATTATTAACAGTTCAAATTTAAAGCTGTTTAAATGTACCCTCTGTGAAATAAAATGAGAAACTTCCAGATTTTTACTGGCCGTTCAATTCTTGATTTGTTCACAACCTCCTCACACCAAGTTACAGTAATTATAATCGTTCCAAAAAGGATTTTATTCATTTCCAACTTAATAGAAATGATTCCAAGTATTGATTTAGACGTTTTATAAGGATAATGATTATGCAGTGAGATAATCATTGCAAGTTAATTTCTGCTGTGATTCCTTGTTTAAAAAGAATGGAATCTAACTTTTTTTTTATCAGGAAGTTGTCCTCTGGAACAAACTGAAGAGAAATTGTGAGCTTAATTTCCTGATCCCATGTCAGAATCTTTCATAATGATTTAAGAGCCAATACAGTCAAATCATACAATAACTGCCAATCATGCCTAAGTCCTTTAAAATCTGACATAGTCAAAGATGAAGCTAGTAATATATATCGTTGGTCCCTTTCTGTTACACAAAAAAGGTTGATTTTAATAACGCGCAACAATGACTAAAGCCCTCAAAATCCTAGCTTAAACCCTGCAATAGTGGTTTTTGAATACTGGTTGGTTTGAATACTTTTTAAAAGTGGTTTCAGCACTATGACATCTCAGGAGGGGTCACAGAAAAATATTACATGAGACTTCTCAGGTGTTATAGTTACATGTATCTGGACTATTCAGACTATTATCATGATTATGGCTTTTTGTCCTCCATTAGTCATTACTGGTTCCTGTAACATTTTGACGTCATAACACAAAATATCTGACGCCACAATGGAAAAGTGATTTTTGTATGACGTCAAATGTTCAAGCGGCCCGGGTCAATCGGGAATAGCGATAAAGTGTATTGCGATACATGTATATAAATTTTACCGGAAAGTGCACGAATACAACAGATGCTTTCCAGTACAGGTTTTTCTTGTTATTTTTAGACCAGTTACACACACTTGCTTAAGTTATCTAGTGTCTATTGGATATTTATCTCATTGGCAGTTGAATGCATTTAATCTCATCTTATCATACATGTTAATGTTATAATGTTATGCCAAGTGAAATAAGTTAAATTCTAAAATTTACTGGTCTAAATATGTTTGTATATTTTTATGGTCAATGTCAGTTGAAAAACAAAAAGCTGCCCACTTTGTTGAGTTCTTCGTCTGTCAAATCTCTATCTAGACTTTCAAGATTCTCAATCTGTCGAATTTTCTTCCTAATTTTACGAAGTTCCAACGCGGCACCTGTCCTAGCAGAAGCCATGTTCCAACCGGAAGCTAAGGAGAATCCAACATTCGAAAGTTTCTGGCTTGGTCGACTTCAAGGAGACAAGAGTCAAGAGTGACGAAATAACCGGAAATAAATAAACCAGCTGTAGGAACACCCATCACGAGAGGAACGCAGAATAACAAAGCACATATATGATCTTTTATCAGTCAATACATGTTATGTTAGAAACTAATGAGTCTTTCAGGGAAAATTTTCAAGAAGCGTGGTAATTTGAGGAACACTTTAAAACACTGTTAAATCTCAAACAAAATATAGCATTCAGAGACAGAGTCGAAGAAACCACAAAGAAACACCTGTCATAATTTCTATTATTAATATGAGGCAGGCATTACCTGTCAATGGGGACGAAGTCTGTATGAATTATTTTTTGTAACTTAAATATTTGTTAAAAAAAAGAAACAGAAATACCGTAACCTTTTTGATTTTGGTTCTGTTGTTAGGGATTTTAGTTGTGAGGTTAAGTTATATTGTCATTATCATATGCAATGACCAATGTAAACATAGAAATGCTATCATCAGGTAACTTTTTTTCATATCAAGGAATTATTAAAAATGAAATTGGTATTGCGTTCCTTCCTATTTTATACTGGACTGATAAATATATATTTTACTCAATTCAAAATATTTTATTGTTCAAATATCAAATGTACATTTAAATAAAGGGATTGGACAAAAGGCAGTGCCTATACAAATCCTTTCCCATAAAAGATGGATATATATTTTACTCAAAGGTTCATTCAAACAAGACCAGAAAAAGGAAGTACATTGTAGATTTCTGTGCAGATGCAGGAATTCAAAACATGACATCAAAAAAACTGAACAATTTTGATTTCATTAGTACAATGAAAATTTCGGGAAAATTTTCCCATTTTTTTTTATTGATTTTTCTACTGTTATTGGGGACTTCGTCCCCATATTAAATTTATGGGACTACAGTCTATATTATAATATTAGCATAAAAGTTCCAGTATGTAACACTTATTTATAATTTTTCATTCAGTTGAAAATACAAAATATCTTGGAGTAACAATATCATCAATTTTCTAATACTAGAATCAACATAAGAAAAAGAGTAAACCCCTTTAAATGTAATGTACATGTAGCTGTCAAACCATAGCTCTAGGTTCTTAGGTTATTTTTTTACTAATTGTGGACCATACATCTATAATCATATAATATAAGCACATTAAAGAGCTACAGTTGCTGCAGCTACATTGTATACTTCCAATGACAATATATATATCCAAACATTGATTCATGTTAAAATTAAGAGGGTACCAACTACTGTTTTAGTGCCCTTAATTGTCTAGTGTCAAAGGTTCCATTAGCAGCACGACATATTTTGCTATTAATATTGATTTGCTCATAGGTCTTTGTTTTGGAAAAAAACATATTTCTAAAACCAGCTGTTGGCATTTGTTCTTCTAATATTTTTATGGTGGTATGATACATTTGTACTAAACTCCTAACAGGAGTGATATGATGAAGTCATAATTATCAGTTTGAGGTCTGGAGCTTCATATTAGTAACTGCTAGTAGTCCTATGTATCATTTTTATGCAGTTAAGCTGCATTATGCGAGCACTCTAGATTTGTGTTCTACCCAATAAATCCTGAAATACTTGCCATTGTTATTATCTAGCTTGTTACTATGTTATATATAACTAATTGAACACTTTTTTAATACTTTTTATTCTGGATTACAAAAAAAAAGACCAGAAAAACCTTAAATGATCGTCGATTTATCCAAAAGTTTTAAAGTTACACATAGGAAGTAGTGCTTATTAAAAATCCTTGTGTAGTTCATTATGACTTTTGCTTTTAGCTAAGATGTCAAAGAACAATTGTATGAAATATTTAATCGTCGAAAATCTCTGAAGACAAGCAGTTTAGATTTCCCAAATGACAAAAGTCGTAGGAATATTGTTTGTCATCAATACGTAGTACAACTACGTCAGTAGTCTTATATAATTCAACTGTTCATGCTGTTGGCGGCAATTTCAAATTAGAAAAAGAAATTTTCGTAGCTTTTCAATTTGGAGGCAGGTGTACAAATTAGCGGTGGTCCGAGACCTTCCACTTTTGCAAGCGGAATCTCGACTAGGATAGTTGGTTTCTAGCTACGCCCGACGTAGTCGCCTTACATTTGAAAGAAAATAAGAAATTACTTTGCAAACCTTTTCACCATGTTCACCAAAGTCTCCTATTAAACGAGCTAAAAACTTATTTTTATCATTATTATTCATGACGGCGATGTTCATTTTGTTCAACCGCTAGCTTTATACAGAAAATCGCCGACAAATATTGTATAAATTCGAGTAAAATCGTATCTGATTGACAAAAACAACATTGTAAACACATAACAATGGCGGCCGTGAAGACAAAATTTTACTAAATCGGATCCGATTCCGGAAGCGGATAAGGGTAATTCCGGGTTTGACGATCATTTACAAAATAAATCCAAGCAGGTGAAAAAATACATCTATGCATGGTAAATGAATATAAACACTAGTATTGTAAACCAAAAGATATATGTAAAAGAAAGAAAAAGCAGAAAAAATATTTTATTCAGAAACTAAAAATTACTTTTTGATAAATTTTAATTTAAAAATCCAATACAACGTGACAGCTGGGAACAGTATATCTAACAATATACATGTTCATGGTCACAGTCTAAATTTTCTTTATAAATGATAAATGATGATAATGCATGTGAGATGCTTTTAAAGTGTAAACATATTACTGCAATTTCGAGGGGTTATTTGTTTTTTTCTCAATTTTGAAGGGTCAATTAAAGTAGCTGAAAGTTTCATTCTTTATTTTCACAAATAATGCAACTATATTATATATACCTTAATGTAAGTAAATCATATGATATATAGGTGGCATTCTTTGGGCCACTCTACCCCCTCCTGTTTGATAACTTGGAAACGGTCGAGCTCCCCACCCCTAAACCATATGAGGGGCAGATCCAGGATTTTAGGTTAGGAGGGGCGCAAACTTAAATTTTCGCCGAGCAGAGCGATGCTAAAAAAAAATTGAGGTAAAATTATGGGAATTTTCTTTATTAAGCTGAGAACAACCCATGCTTTGCAAATTTAAGGGGGTGCAAGCCCGCAACCCTCCCCCGTCTGAATCCGCCCCTGCATATATTCAAGTATAGGACAATATAATAAATAAAAAATGAAATATAGGGGAGTCCCTGGAGTTACCCCACCCCTTCCTGTTTGAGAACTTGGAAACGGTCGAGATCCACACCCCTTAACCATATATATTCATGTTTGTGACAATATGAAAAATCAAATGAAATATAGGAAGAGTCGCTAGGGGTCACCCCACCCCTCCTGTTTTAGAATTTAAAAATGGTTGAGATCCCCATCCCTAAACCATATATATTCATGTATGGGACAATATAACAAATCAGATGAAAGATAGAGGAGTCCCTGAGGTCACTGTTCACCCTCCTGTTTGAGAACTTGGAAATGGTCAAGATCCTTACCCCTAAACCATATATACTCGTGTATGGGACAATATAACAAATCAAATGAAATATAAGGGAAGTCCCTGTGGTCATCCCAACCCTCCCGTTTGAGAACTTGGAAACGGTCGAGATCCCACACCAAAACAATATATATTCATGTATGGATCAATATAACTAATTAAATGAAATATAGGGGGAGTCCCTTGGGTCACCCTACCCTTCCTGTTTGAGAACTTGGAAACCAATCAGATCCCCCACCCTAAACCATATATATTCATGTATGGGACAATATAACAAATAAAATGAAATGTAGGGGAAGTCCCTAGGGTCACCTTACCCCCAGTGGCGGATCCAGAAATTTTCATAAGTGGGGCCCACTGACTGACCTAAGAGGGGCCCGCTCCAGTGATTCCCTATATAAGCAACCAAATTTTTTCTCAAAAAGGGGGGGGGGGCGGGCTCCCTGCCCCCTAAATCCTCTGCCTAATCCTACCTGTTTGAGAACTTGAAAACCGTTGAGATCCCCACCCCTAAATTATATATATTCATATGTATGGGACAAAATAACAAATCATTTACATTTACTATGGGCAAGTCAGTCAGACCTCATCTTTGATCCCTGTTGTAGTGAACATTTGTCTGATTCGTGTCTCATAACTTTTGTACTATAGAACACAAACTCAGTTTTCTTTCCAGGGAAACCAGTCCATTCATACTATAACATATTCATACTACGTCAAATTGAACTTCTAGCAGTCAAATAAAACCAAGGTTAACTACCAAGTAGAACAACTGCAATCATTGGGAACTTGTACCACTGCAGACTCACCATAAAAAATATACATTGATATATGCATTGCTTTTGAAACCTTGATAACATATAAATTATTTGCCTTAATAAATAAATCATTAGATAAACATGAATGTACTATATATGAATGTTTAATGTTGAGGCAACATTGCCACAGTTTTCATAATTACGGTTGCCTTGGTTTTTGGTTAACTGCCTTCAGCGCTTACAGCGCTTTGATTTTTTTTTTGCTTTGTTTCGTTTGTTACCTATCAGACTATTCTGACATGGGACCAAGGGTCCGGAAACGGTCATATATGCCAGTCTTGACCTAAACTGAAAGTATTTTGTCCTAAATGAGTAATTGGGATTTAGGACAAATTTTATTTTTTTACAGAAATAATTTCGGTCATTCAATGTCATTTCGTTGAGATCGAGTTTCTAACATATGAGCATACACACAATCTTTGTTTGAAAATTTCAAAGGGCACCAACTTTTAAGTTATCCCAAAATGACCGAAATTAGGTGAAAAAATTTCCGGATCCTTGCATGGGACTAGGACTTCTTTTTAAATTGAGTTTTACTACATGGATATTGCTGTGTGTTTGTTTTTTCTGCATTGGATAGAGGTGTAGAGGGAGGGTTGAGATCTCACTAAACATGGTTAATCCCATTGCATTTTTGTGCCTGTCAAAAGTCAGGAGCCACTGGTTTTTGTAAGTCTTGAATGTTTGTTTTTTTTTATATTTTAGGCCATACCAATTTAATTCCTTGTTCGACAAACCCGCCCGCACCTATTTTTTTCAAAACAGATTTTAAAATTTTTTTTTTATCTTCCCTCATCCAGATATGTAATCATGTCTATTTCCCGAACCGTTTTTTTGTAAATGTAATAATAAGATATCAACATTTGTTTTTTTAAAATCACAGTCTTACCTGTATATAACGATTTTAAACCGATAAGCACCCCATCACATTGTGTTGAAATCTGTGAGAATATTTGTTTCAGCATGAAAGCAATTTATCCCACGTGGGAGTGTTCCGATATAAATATATAACAGCGGAAATACCTGTACAGAACAAAACATTGGTTCTTTTCCCCTGACTTATATTCCCTATCAAAAAATGTTTGTTGTTAGAATAAAGTACAAAGAACTTCTGAAGGATTTGACTTCAACTGCAATTATATTGTATTCTTTGCAGCTTGCGAACAAAACTATCAATAGCCACTGTATGTTTATGCACCTGTCCTGTTTGACTCAGGGGCCTGTCGTTCAGCAGTTATTGTTTGTTGATATTGGTCATTGGTATTTTTCTGTTTGGATATATATATTAGATCTATATATACAGTTGGTTTTCCTGTTTGAATTGTGTACACTAAAAATTTGTGGGTCCCTTATAGCTTGCTATTTGGTCTGGATCAAAACCATGTGAAAAATGCCGTACTTTGACCTGTGTTTGTAAATATCAGGGTGGGAGCAACACCCACTCAGACAAGGGGTTATTTTACTGAACATTGTAGAAAAGAAAATAGAAATACCAAGGATTTGTATAGTGCTACTATACAAAAACTTTGAAAACTTTGAATTTTTTACTCAAAAAGAGGAGAAATACATCATATTTTAAACAACTTTTCTAAAAGAGGGGTCCACTTATTTTGAATAATATTAAACTGTTAAAGTAAATGTGTGGGAAGTGCAGGAATATTACAAAATTCTTGGACATGTTTTGACCATTTAATACAAGATAGATATATAGTTCTTTGGGAAAATATGAGCCCTTTTGTACTTCTACAAAGAAATATATTATTACTTATATTGACCCCTAATAAAAGGGATATTTATAACATTAAGGGGTTGTTCCCAACCTGATTATGACTTAAATGGAGAATTGTCTCATTGTCAGTCACACATACATAGACCAGATTTAATCATACAATTATTTCTTGATTAACAGGGATAAAATACTTCATAAATTAAAGAAATGTCAAAGTAAAAGTGATAAATCATGTTTTAATATTGTCAAAATCTACTATTTTATGTTTACAAAATTAAATATAATCGCTTGCCTTTACTTTTCAAGCTTCAACTCAAAAATTTTTTAAAAATTTTTTTATAAAAATTTTCAAATCGCTCGCTCGCCCCAATTTTTGGAGTCCAAAAATCTGTAGAACAAGAAATTAAATTGGTGTGGCCTTAGTTCATTTTTTATATTTTGGAGTTTTGTATGACGTCCATTTCACTGAACTACAAATGTAGTACACTTTTTTGTTTAGAGACCAACTGAAGCCTCTAACAGGTGCTCGATTGGTTGCCTTCCACTCTTTTGTTCTCTTTTTTCGAGTTTTTTGTTTTGGACATATTTTCCATTTCCATTCTCAATTTCATTATTTCTTAATATGAAAATTCAAGGATGTGTTCTACTCCTGGATTCTCCATTTTCCTTCTTTTTTTTTTTTTGCCATATATTCAGAGGAGGCAATTGCTTCGTCTACCTCATCAGTAGTTACAGCTCTGCATCAGTGCATGAGCGGTACCCCTATCCTACACTCATTGATCAGAAGAAATCTCAAAATAAGCAGTGACTTTCAAAGACCAAGCATATAAAACACATAATAAACCAGAACTTTAATACTGTTGTACTGCTTGGGCTCCTTAACATCTGAGAACATGTATTAAAAAAAAAAAGGTACAAAGACGTTAAAAGCAAGATGTGTTCCAAGGGTCATACTTTCTGGTGGCCTAAAATTGGCGTATTCATGTATAAAATATTGTTTGAAATGTGTTTTTTTAAATTTATTTACATGTTTTATATTCGCCTTATAAAGCTATTTATTTACAATAAAAGTTGATTTATGATGGACATAACAGATGATTTTTTTTCATATTTTTCAGGACCAACAAGAGATGAAATCATACGAGAAACTAAGATAAAAAGAAAGATATCATCAGAGTTATCTTCCGCAATAAAGTCTCTACAACAAGAGCATTGTAGTACAGGGGAGGCAATCCTTAGGTAAGTGAACAGTTTTGTGAAAATACCAGTTATACCAATTTTCTAAACATCTTCACATATTGAGCTTATTTTTAGTATGTGTCATAATAATGTGAGTCTTATATCTGGTACCACTGCATTGATTTGTGCCTGAAATAACTGGGTTTGTACTTTGAACATGTTGAAAATTTCATGATAATAATTATCATATGTTTACTAAGTGTATACAGACTTTCAGTCTCAAATATCAACTCGTAAAAATGTCTTCATGTTTTTTTTCTGAGATAGGCCATTTATGTCAATCAGTGACTTCTACTTTACAATACATTGCAATACTTTAGACATGTAATTGTCAGTATAGTTGCATTAAAATCCTTTTCCCTTACAGTTCTGACACAGCCAACCATGTGTGTAATATATTGGAAGCTGTATTCTTGCATGGATTAAAGAATTCAGTGGTAAAAAAGGTCAGTATCAGAAATCTCATTATTTCCTCTTTAATCTTCATCTCTTTAATATAACTTTCCACTGCTATATGTAATTACAAAATTAACCAAATCCCACTACCACAAAACAAAATCAAAATAAAAAAATGAGTGACATTGGTAAGCTGCTATGATTTTCATATCAGTGCAAGCTTGAAATTTGTTACATCTATGTATTTCGTTACTTTACGTACATGTTTCTTTAATTTTACTCTTACAAATTGTAGACATTGCCATTTCTACATAACTGTTTAAATATATATGTTAGACTCAGATCGACGTCCGGCCTCTAATCGACGTCTGTTCCTCAAATCGACGACCGTTCTCAAATCGACGTCCAAATCTGACGTCACATTCTCAAATCGACGTCCAATATTTTAATACTCTAATCGACGTCCAATGTGACGGCATGTATTGACAAAAGTACGCCCTATTCAGTGGCGTAGCTAGGTCATTTTAAAGTGTACGCCCGAACCTCGGTCAGGGCCTAAATTAAGACCCTATTTGATCCAGGCCAATGAACCAGCTGGTAGTAGATGAGCGGGTGCTAAGCCTCCGAAAATTTTAAAGTTATCGAGAATGACATACCCTTCCTGTCATTGAAAACTCATATCAATAACAAAATTCTTAAGATTCAAAATGGTTATTTTTTATGTTTAATCTATTCAAATGATTGTTTATTTAGAATCGTAAATGAACATGAAATGATTAATTTTCTGAGTTGTTCAGGTGCAATATTAAAATGTGTAAATAGAACCCTGGTTTTCGCCTGAAATTTCTCCCGTAAAAGTTTATTCATTTATCAGTCCATTACAGGTTTTAACAAATCAAATATTTTCATTTATTTCTGCACAAGTTTCATAACAAATTATGGAGGTTTATAAATTTATCATGTAAATTAACTCGACATCATAGTTACCAGTAAGGAAATTTATTATTGCGCTATACGCGTTTTCCTCCAAGAAAGTTTCATTAACTTTGACCACGGTTTTACAAATAATTTATATGTACCAAATTTTAACCTCAGAAAGTAACTTCTTCAAGAAACTCCATTTAAAAATCCATAAATTACGGGAAAATTCATCATATATAATTTCGTCATTATGCGCTGGATACTCTTTTGACCATAAACAGTTTTTGTCCAGCCATTGTAAAATCATACGACGGTTTGACAAAGTTATTAATGTATCAAAACTTTAACCTCATACTGAACCTACATCTATGCACAGTTATAATTAAAAAAAACCATTTCGAATCTCAGTACATAAGGAATTGCTTTAAAAAAGGAAAGCGAGTATAGAAATCACGGTAGATTTAGACTTTGACAGAAAATGAACAAATATATAAATATGACACCAATTTTGTCATTTTTATTCGAAATTACAAGCAATTGAAGAAAGACTTAGAACTTCAATGTTGATGTACTGTTAACCAATTCTTTTCAATAATATATAGATGAAAATATTTTGTTTTACCAAATTCAAGTGTACGCCCGGGCGTTTTGACGTAAATGTAGCTACGCGCATGCTATTGATTGTAGTCGTATTTAATCGATGTCCAATATCAATAATTTAAATAATAAATTGCTGGACTTGATTGTTACACTTATACATGTACATGTTTTGAAGGGTTCAAACATTTATACATATTTTCCATAGAGATTTTTTTCAACCTGAAATAGGTATCCCGCATATTAAAGTTTATCTTAATAAAAAGTCAAGGAGAAAGCAACATACACGACAAAGAAAAGCAAACGCCATCTAGAGGTCATTATTCAATCTTCAACATTAGACAAAATTAAGAAATACAGCCAATTTTTTTTTTAGTATTATAGTTCGCACTATGTGAAATATTTTTCAACAAATTTCTAAGTTTTACACCTGGAGCGAAACATATGTATACGCAAGAAATTGAAACAGTTTACTATGTTTTAAGTTGTGCTGTTACACAACTGTTCTAGGTAAATTAAATGCTTACACACATGTTTAACCCCAACATATTCTTTATGGGCCTGTAGTTCAGTGGTTTTCGATGGTTTATGTCTGTGATATTTGTTTTTTCGGTTGATTTTTTTTTATAAATAAGACCGTTAATTTTCTAATTTGAATTGTTTACATTGTTCATGTCATACCACATCTCCTTATTTTTATGTAATCTCTAAAATGAACAAAATGATATCACAACCTGTTTACATATTTAGTCTAGTATATTATAAATCTTAAAAAAAACACTTTTTGTTTTTAAAATAACCTTTTTGTCACACATAATATGTTTAAAGGTCTAAAGCTGCTGTCGGTTTTGGTCAATTGTGTATTCTGTGTCCAAAACGGACGTTGATAAGGGAAGCTAACAATTGGACGTTGATTAGAGAAGCAAAAAAATGGACGTCGATTAGATATCAATAAAATTGGCCGTCGATTTGGAAGGATATTTTATAGTGACGTCAGATTTGGACGTCGATTTGAGGAACAGACGTCGATTAGAGACCGGACGTCGATCTGAGTCTTACATATATAAATGAGTTAATGGCATTTTTTGTGTTTATTTATAGAATATTGTTGGTCATCTCAACAAGATTGATTTTATCACTAGAGCGGTACAGCGAAAGAGAGAAAAGCAATCAAGTTGAGATGACAATGATATATGTAATCTGTTTATTGCTTTTTTACCTATGAGGGTATTGTACATTTCATTGACAACAGCAAATGCACCTTTAGTTTCTAACAATAATTTTCATATCGCTCTTCTGTGTTGAGAAAGGAAGTTATCAATCAGTAAGAACAAATAAAAATTTCGTAAAATATTGATAAACTGATTTTATAAGCAAAAATTATCAAGCAAGCTGACAAGGATATCAAAGCTGGTAATCAAGCTCATAAACCAAATGCCATTATTATGCCATTATTATCAATTTATTATATCAGCAATTTGTTGTAAATGAAATTACATATGAAATTATATTGATGGCCTTCGGCTGTTGTCTGCTCTTTGGTTGGGTTGTTGTCTCTTTGACACATTCCCCATGTCCATTCTCAATTTTGTGGTGTATTTCATTGTTAAAAAAATGTGTTAGAATTGACATGAAAAAATAGGTCTTGCAAGCATTGTTACATGAAATTCTTACCTGATATTTTGAAGTATTAAATCTTGTCTGTGATCTAGAAGTGGGTTTCTCAGTTATTATACATGACTGGATAACTGTATTGATATAAATAAGAGAAGATGGGCCAATGATGCAGCTCTCCATCCATTAAGTCACAATGTATAAAAAATAAACAACAATACATGTAGGTCAGAGTACAGCCTTCAACTTGGAGCCTTGGCTCACACAGGACAGCTAGCTATAAAAAGCATAAAAATGATTAGTGAAAAGCAATTCAAGCAGCAAATCCAACAGTCAACATGGTCAAATTTATATTAAAAAAAACAGAAACGCCTAGGTATCACACCAACAAACGACAACCACTGAACAAATGACTTCTGACTCTGTAGCTTATTTTTTCATATTTATTTATGTTTTGGTCAATAGCGTGTTTATTTTTTTTCAGCTTGGTAAATATGTTGGTCTACAAAATGGAGAAAATGCAGACCAAAGCATTGTAAGTGAATATATATCTATGACAATTAAGTTTTGATAACATCCTTTGAATTTAAAAAGAAAACCACAGTGATTTGAAAAAAAGTAATGCCAGTGGATCCTGTTATTTTTTCATTCTTTCTTCGAAATATTTCCTTCATGAAAGGGACTTGGGCTACCTATTCTTAAGTTCTATATCAATGGAAAAAAAAGACTTAAACAATTTAAGTGAGCTTCCAAGAATTATAACGTGAAAGTAATGGAGAGACTAGGAAGTCTTTTAATACTGGACAGTCAGAATAAAAAATAAATTTTTCTCAAATGTTTTTTTTTTTTGCCAGAAAAATGTTCAGATGATAATCAAACATTAAACAATTGAAATAATAATGTACATTTGGAACAACATACTTTCATATCATTTGTATCATGGTGTTTGCTGTGAACATTATACACAAAAAAAGCTGCAGAGGGCAGCACATCTCATCCTTGTAATATTTTTTTCAGTTTTAAATATGTTAAAAAAAAACTCACTCTCTTCATTTTTGTAGAATTTTTGGAGTTTTGCTACAAAGTTTACACATAAAGATACTACAGCCCAGCTAACAAGACTTGGACAGATCACTACAGAAATAGGACTGTGTAGGGTAAGGTTATTCTTCAGTGTAAACAACTTTGTTGTTCTGTTGTCAAGTTAACATGAGATTTCATCTACAATGAAAAACTTTAAAACACCACTTTATAAATTTCATGCATCCAAAGCACTTTTTTGGATTTACCTTTATCAGGAATGCTCATGGTGGCTATTTAAAAGCCAAGGATGTATACGAATTCTAACAGTTGTAGAGCTATATGACCAGTTAAGACCTAAAAATAAAAGCCTAATCTGTCTAATGTCTTTACAATGTTACACAATTTTCTCACTATACATTAAAATAAGATTAGGTAAGATTGACAATGAGACAATATCCACTAGGTACCAAATAAGTAGGCATATTACATGTACAAGTCCCTGTATTGTCCTCTACTGACTAAATTATAAAAAAAAGATGGGGTATGATTGCCAATTAGACAACTCTCCACAAAAGACCAAATGACACAGAAATTAACAACTATAGGTCAATGTACAGCCTTCAACAATGAGCAAAGCCCATACCCTACAGTCAGCCATAAGAGTTCATTACAAGGTAATGTTGGCAATTATTGGTCAGTTGAATATAAACTTTGATATACTATTTCATTCATATGAACGAGTGAATGTAAGATATTACATACAGAATGTAATTTGTAATCTTACATTAGTTGTGTTTAAATAGTTTTAGATGCATTTGAAATTGCAAGATATAATGTGAAAGTATGATTATTTGTTGGGTACCAGTTATTGTGGATTAAGTGCTTCCCTGCAAGCAAGCAATTAGTACTTAACAATATATAGGTATATATAAGAAGATGCGGTAATTGGTACCTACAACGATCTTCAAAGAAAAGTATGGTAATTCCAAAGTATGTCTGAAATTTTCAGGGCACTAAAATGGTTTAATTTTATCAATTATATGTTACTGAATTACCAAATGTAAATGTTTAAACAGAAAAAGAAGCCAAACCCCATTGAGCTGGAGCTTACAAATTAGATGAACAAAAATTACATGCTGAGTGTGATTTGGACACACCAATTATGTTGTCGTCAACATATTTTTGCATTGATAATACATTGATTTATTGACAGGCATGGATACGAGTGGCATTAAATGATGGTATAATAACCAGTTATGTAGATGCCTTGATGGCGGACAAAAAAACTTTAATGTAAGTTTAATTCAGCTATGTAGATGCCTTGATAGGTAACAAAAAAAACTTTAATGTAAGTTTAATTCAGTTATGTAGATGCCTAGATAGCTAACAAAAAAACTTTAATGTAAGTTTAATTCAGATATGTAGATGCCTTGATAACTAACAAAAAAAACTTTAATGTAAGTTTAATTCAGATATGTAGATGCCTTGATAACTAACAAAAAAAACTGTAATGTAAGTTTAATTCAGATATGTAGATGCCTTGATAACTAACAAAAAAAACTTTAATGTAAGTTTAATTCAGCTATGTAGATGCCTTGATAACTAACAAAAAAAACTTTAATGTAAGTTTAATTCAGATATGTAGATGCCTTGATAACTAACAAAAAAAACTTTAATGTAAGTTTAATTCAGCTATGTAGATGCCTTGATAACTAACAAAAAAAACTTTAATGTAAGTTTAATTCAGCTATGTAGATGCCTTGATAACTAACAAAAAAAACTTTAATGTAAGTTTAATTCAGATATGTAGATGCCTTGATAACTAACAAAAAAAACTTTAATGTAAGTTTAATTCAGCTATGTAGATGCCTTGATAACTAACAAAAAAAACTTTAATGTAAGTTTAATTCAGATATGTAGATGCCTTGATAACTAACAAAAAAAACTTTAATGTAAGTTTAATTCAGCTATGTAGATGCCTTGATAACTAACAAAAACAACTGTAATGTAAGTTTAATTCAGATATGTAGATGCCTTGATAACTAACAAAAAAAACTTTAATGTAAGTTTAATTCAGCTATGTAGATGCCTTGATAACTAACAAAAAAAACTGTAATGTAAGTTTAATTCAGATATGTAGATGCCTTGATGGCGGACAAAAAAAACTTTAATGTAAGTTTAATTCAGCTATGTAGATGCCTTGATGGCGGACAAAAAAAAATTTAATGTAAGTTTAATTCAGCTATGTAGATGCCTTGATGGCAGACAAAAAAACTTTAATGTAAGTTTAATTCAGCTATGTAGATGCCTTGATGGCAGACAAAAAAACTTTAATGTAAGTTTAATTCAGATATGTAGATGCCTTGATAACTAACAAAAAAAACTTTAATGTAAGTTTAATTCAGCTATGTAGATGCCTTGATAACTAACAAAAAAAACTTTAATGTAAGTTTAATTCAGATATGTAGATGCCTTGATAACTAACAAAAAAAACTTTAATGTAAGTTTAATTCAAGGTAGAAATAAATAAACAGAATATTATACTACTGGCTTTGATGATATTCAAGCTAAAATTGTGAAACAATGTAAATCTGTGTTTGTATTAGTAATTTGGTATCCCAGCAGGTTTAATATTTATGTATTGAAATGTCTAGGACTTTTTTTTTCAAAACTGTATGTACTCACTATATTTCATTCATTTTTATTTAGTAAATATAATTTCTGCCCTTTAGTTTTGCATTTTTGAACTAAAAAAATACATTGAAATTAGAAAAAGTTCAAGAAAGAGAACTCTGGTTTCCTTTTTGTTAATAATAACTCCATTTGTTTTCAACTTGTATATAAGGCTTTGGTTTTCAATTAGCTTGTTGCCCAGACTCACTACTATCTATACTATTAAACGAGAAGACCTCATTTTGTGTGTCGCTTCTCTTCCTTCCACAATAAATTAATCATCATGCCTCTGTGTTATATAGGTAACATGCATAGTCCCATTTGTCATCCATTCTTATGATCATTCAGATTGAGTTATTTTGGGAGAAAAACGACAAAAAAAGGAGTCCGGATATGATTCTGACTTTGGACTGACTTTGAGTCATAGATAAGCTTTCCAGTTTGAAACATGCACAAATACAACCAATCGCATGATAGATAAAAAAAATGAAAAATAAATAAGCAAATCAGAGCGTTCTCCGTATCATGGTGTTTAGATCGTAAGAATCACAACTATTATACCTCCTTATAGAGGACAATAATTATTCGCGTTTACCTACATGTAAACTACAATTATACTACTTTAATATATAGAGACTCTCTGTATTCTGCCTACTGTTTTCTTTGAAATGTTTACTATTTAAGGGGTCATACCAGTTGCATATATATTGAAATAAGTAAAACATGTGACACAAGTACAACCAATCGTATGATGGATAACAAAAATGAAAAATAAATAAGCCATTCAGAGCGTTCTCCATCTCATGGTGTTTAGATCGCAAGAATCACAACTATTATATCTCCTTAGAGAGGACAATTATTTTTCGCGTTTCATATTATGGTGTTTAGATCTCCAGAACCACAACTATTATACCGTCTTAGAGAGGACAATTATTTTTCGCGTTTATCTACATGTAAACTACGATTATACTACTTTAATATATAGAGATTCTCTGTATTCTGTAAGGGACTTTCTGTGTTAGTATAGCCCGGGATTTCGAGATGAGGACCCCTGTGACCACCCCTCAAATTAGCCTTAGTCGGTCTTAGTCATTTATACATGATTCATATCCTACCATTGGCATGTTAATAAAGCTCTCAAAAGAAAAAGCACTGATGGATTGTCCTAGAAGCATATTTTATTAGACTAATAATGATTTATATATAAGCAGTTACATTTATTTCATGTTTGAAACAGTGCAAATTTTTAATTTGATTTGACTTTTACCAAAAGAAGCATTGTAGCAAAGGGGAGGAATAATTGTGGTATGAGGCCAGACACACAAAAATAATTGAATTTAACAGAAAGGAAACAAATATCGGACTTTGGAAAAAGAAAGAGGGCTTTTGATACCTTTCATGAAATTCTCCGTACATAATATCTTTTACAAAAAAATCATCCTACAACAGTTCATAAGCTGTATATGCCCTCGATTTCGCGGGTGTGTTCTAGTAGCTTTAGAAACTTTAAAGATTATGATTTATATTACTCTTTTGTGTTTGAACAGTCTTCCAAAAGTTCAATCTTTCTAGTCCTCTTTTAGATACAGAAATATATTAGATGTTCCCAGGTTTAGAGCATCTACTTATGGTAAACAATCATTATACTATGCTACAGCTACACTTATGAATAATCTCCGGAATCATTTCAGGACCGAAAACATATTTTCTCAAATTTGAAAAAGTCTTGAAATAGTTGGAAATGTTGCTGTTCTGCATATATTTGATCTAAATGTGTTTGATGTTAGCACTACATTTTAGTTAATTTATTATTTTCATACTGCTTTCTTTATATGTTTATTTTTTTTCTAAATTTGAAGATAATATGAATTGCTTTGCTATCTAGTGCTTTTTTTTTTTAAATCATCAATTTTTATCACCACAGTTCTATTGTTAGGTGACCCAGAGAAGTCCTTGCTATTTGAGCTGCTGCTTACTTTTGTCAGCCAGTTCTATCTATAAAAAAAATTGCATTAGTTTGAAAGAAATCTTTTATTTTGGTTGTTGCATGACTTTATTGAGTTGTATGATTTTTTGTGCACAATGCCTTTTTTTTAAATACATATATGGTAAAAAGTTGTGCACAGCTAATTTTCTATGTTTGATACTATGCTGAATCAAAATAATATGTCTTCGTCTATGTCTCATTTATAGTATTATTTATGTTTTGTTGAGTGAATTAAAATCAAATAGAAATATGTATATATACATTTATAATGATTGAATTAAATTACAATTAAATCTGAGAAAAAAAATAAACAATTATTTTCTGCAGGTTGCTGGGTTTGATGTCTCCTTGAAACATTCAATTCCCCATTTCTTTTTTAAACTTTAAGTTTGTTTTGTTTAAAGTTGTTGATCATGTTGATTATCAATTTATTTTACGTTTTGTTTTGTTACATATTTAATATATGTTTAATATAATTTCTGGAAACTAATGCATACTCTCTGTTTTTTTATTAGAAAAAGAATTTATTTACTTTAAGCTTCTTAAACAATACTGAGGTTGTGAGTTCAAACCCCACGGGTACACTTGACTACAATCTTAATTGACTAGGATTGTCAGTTTGCCTATCAAAGGGTGGTGGTTTTCTCTGGACACTCCGGTTTCCTACACCAATAAAAAACTGGCCGCCACGAAATAGCCTAAATGTGGTGCTTAAAAGTGGTGTTAACACATCAAAAATCAATCAATCAATCTTAAAACAATATCATTTTATAAAAAGTGTATCTTATTTAATGCCTGGTACCAATTATTCATTTCCAATTTAATGTCTTTTTAAGAAAAATTTAATATATTGGCACCTATATCTAAATAAATGTTTGATATTATTTCTAGTTATACTGTTGAATGGCCTTTCATCTGTTTTGATTTAACACCTATGATGAGTCTTTGGTAAATTAAACACACATCTGGGGTGCCAAATTAATAGCCTGGTAGTATCTTTGATGATATTAATCAAGTACATACACAATCATAATGCAAAAATATAATTTTCAAAGGTTTCCTGTGCTAAATTCTATTCATGTATAAAAGCAGCATTGAAAAATATGATTGGACTTGTTAATAATGTGCAGCTGGTATGCATATATAAAGAAATGTAATCTCATAAAATATCTTATTATATTTTTCAGGTATTTTTATCATGGACTAGCTTATTTAAATGATTTTGATCAGCAAGAAATTTTTAAATCTCTTTTAAAAGGTAAGAATAATTAAAACAAAAGAGCAGTATATATTTTAAATGTTCACATAAGATTTAGACAATATTTATCTTCTAAATAAAATATATGTTACTTGCTCTTGAGAGCAAAAGGAAATGCATATATAGTATAGTATATGTTAATGTCAGAGACAGAAACCCAGAAAAAAACATTCAACAGTTTTCTTAAGGTAAACTCCAAGTATATTTCTTTACAATATATATCCCAAGCCCTAAATTGCTTCGAATATAAAAAAAGTTAATGTTAATTAAGTTCTTATCATATGAAAAAGATATATAACTGCTATAAATTTTTGTTTTTAATTTATAGGTTTAATGACAATAGAATTTAAATTATCTTACAACTCAAGAGTTTTAAATTCCTGGACTAATACCCCATTGATAGTTGCTGGAATCTTAGAAGTTGATGATACACCATTACCTGTTGTACAGTCATCTGGTAAGTGCTGGAACCAGTGTGTTACTGTTACCCTGTCCAGAAGAGTAACAATGTGTGCTGCCTGGTACAGTCATCTGGTAAGTACTGGAACCAGTGTGTTACTGTTACCCTGTCCAGAAGAGTAACAATGTGTGCTGCCTGGTACAGTCATCTGGTAAGTACTGGAACCAGTGTGTTACTGTTACACTAAACTGACATAGGAGTAACAATGTGCTACCTTGTACAGTAATCTAGCAAGTATTGGAACCAGTGTGTTACTGTTACACTAAACTGACATAGGAGTAACAATGTCAGTCAGGGGTACTACTTGTACAAGTTATTTTTATTTACTTGAAGAAGTAAAAAATAATATACACATATAAGTAAATAAACAATGTTTGAATAATCTCCCCTTAATTTTATAAAAATTTACTTGTATAAGTAAATTTTTCTTACAGTCCCACAAAAGTCCTCATGATTTGAGATGTAAAATCATGCCTTTAATGATTTTTCCTAGGTTTGCCCGATTTTTTTTATTAGAGTTCAATGTTTCATCTCATTAATTCAACAAAGAAACTGATTGCGCAAAGATCTTAAGTATTTGCGCAAGGCCTTCAAAAATTGCTCCTTTGGGGCTTGTAAATGAGTAGTGTTCTGAAGTTAACAGACAAATGGGATTTTCATTGTCCTTGAAATTACACTTACGGTAAATGATTAGTAAAGACATCTGCAAAGGGCAGATGATTTAAAATTCAATTAGAGCAAAGAAATCATAAGAATTCAATAAAAGAAGATAAGATGACTTTTTTACTTCTACAAGTAAACAAAATCGTAATGTGTAAGGGACATAACTCAACCAATATTTCTTTTTACCTATAGCTATAAAAGTAAATAAAATTCACTTGTATAAGTAACCTACAAATTTACTTATATAAGAATATTAATATTACTTCTTCAAGTAATTAAAAATAACTTGTACAAGTAGTACCCCTGACTGAATGTGCTACCTTGTACAGTAATCTAGTAAGTATTGGAATCAGTGTGTTACTAGTACCCTGAATTGACAAAAGTAGAAACAATGTGTTATCTTTAGCAGTCATCTTGTAAGTACTGGAACCAGTGTGTCACTGTTACCCCAAACTAATAAAAGTAGTAACAATAGAATAGACTACCTTTTACAGTCCTCTGAGAAGTACTGGTAACAGTGTGTTACTGTTACCCTGAACTGATGAAAGGAGTAACAATGTGCTACCTTGTAAAGTCAGCTGCTTTATTCTTTCTAAATAAAAGCAACAGTAGTATACCATTATACTAAAAACAAATAAGAGGTCAAAGACATGGTCAGCTATATATTATAATCTGGTTTATATCAGAATGTAATGGATGTTAAGGTAAACATTAAACGACATGAACTTTTTTAATGAATTTTCAATGAAATACAACCTTTTTGTAATCTTAAATGCAAACTTCGACAAAAACCACTAAATTGACTCAACGAAAATAATTCTTTCCTCAATCTATGATATTGGTACCCAAGGAAATAAAATACTCAACAGTAGTCTTTTATTTAAGTCAAGCACAATATAAATGTGGTACATGAAGGGCTTAATAAATTACCTTCTGTAAATATAAATGCAAAATGAATTTATTATGACCATGCCTTCAATAAAATACATACTAGTTCTGTTTTAGGGAAGCATCTAGAAGAGAAACCAGTTTCAAGGACCAAAAAATCAGAAGACACCAGTGTAAAAGTAATTCATTCACATCGTAAATCTGGACATGTACATGAACCAAAGACTCCACCTAATACACCATTTAATGCAGGAAATTTTGCACAAGGTTTTACAAGACAAGATGTAGAAAATATAAAACAACACACACAGAGTTCATCACCTCCAGACACGGAATACTCTAGTTCAAGTCATATTTCTTGCCCTGATCCAGTAAAGTACAACTTAAATCCAGCTGTTTATGTGGACCATGATAACAAGGAAGATATTATGTTTACCCTTAACGAAGAAGAGGATCAAACTCAGGATTCATTTATAGCAGATGACATTGAATCTGTTATAAAACGCTCAAATGAATTAGAACATAGGAGACATAGTCCCGTAAACGTAAACAACATTGACTCTACGATAAAACATTCAGATGAATTAGAACATATGAAGATTAGCCCTGAAAATGTTGATGACTTAAAGACTTTTAATGGTTTTAATGATGACAAGCCTCCTGATAGGGGTTCTCTGTCAACATCAAATTCTCCTGTTCATTTTAGTTTAGAAAACGGTGATGAAATACCTTATAGGGAAAGGGCAAATGCACAATCTGAAAGTTTTTTAAGAATTGAACAAAATTGTTTTAAAAGTAATGACAGTGATGCAAGCAGTGATTTGGCACATAATATTGACAAGGTTGAAGGGTTTTCTGTAGAACATAGCCGTGAAGATCAAAATGCTAGGATCTTAGCAGATATACTTGGTGACAAAAGTAATTTAAATCAAGAACCTCAATCTAGTCCTGACCAATCAGATTCAGGCATTGCAGACAGTCCATCTTCTATTTCAGCATCAGCAACAACCAGTCCTGTATCTTCTGGTGTAAAAATTAGAGGCAAAAAACATAATTTAAAACCAGACTTTTGCGCCTCAAAACATGAATCTGCTCCTGAAATGTCACCAGCTGTTGCAAATTCAATTGAAACTTCAAAAATGAAATTTTCAAAACACAGGTATTCCTTGCCAATTATAAAACCTCTTCGTAATAGCCCTCAGAGTTCTACCTCACCATTTAGAACAATAGAGGAAAGTCAAACATCTACCAGACCTAGATCAGAGAGTGATAAAGCAGATGATGTAGGATTAACGTCGCCATCTAGTGTTGGTAATAGTTTAGGGGCTGCGAGTGGATGGTCCTCGTCATTTCAGTTGGAAGCAGGAGACACCATAGAGCCTTTGCCTGAGTCTAGAAACATTCCAAACAGACCAAAAGGTAGACAGGAAATATGTATTTTATAATGTTTAAATTATCTTTTGTATAAAATTAGGTTCAGTAAAAGACCAAGTTTATTCAATAACTTACAATCCATCAGCTGTAGTCATGTCTAGTATGAAACACATGAAATGATTAAATGAGACAAATACATGCAACAAATTGTATAATTGCCAATGAGACTACTTATTAACTGCCAAAGTGCACAGAACATGTATGAACACACCTGCCTAATCATCATACAACCTTCAGCAAACCCATACCATATAGTTAAGTATACTATAAACATGATAAAAACCATCAAGACAACAAAATATCATATAATTTAAAAGTGTACACTCTTGCTTATTTCTTAATTTCAATTATGAACAATTGACTGTTTATTTTTCTGATTTCACAATTGTGACCACACAAAAATGGCTTTATATTAAATAAAAAGAACACATCTTTCGCAGATAATTGCCTCATACATGTATCCAAAACAAAAATATATAGAGAAATATAGATTCTACCACTGTATCCAATGTAATAAGATATTTAAAAGGCTCTAGAAACCTGGAGTTCTAAATGAGAAAGTTTCAATTACCTCAAGTGCATATATATATAATATCTCAGTGGCACTCATACCACATCTTCTTATATCTATCACACATGCAGCAATGGTTGTTCTAATCTATCTATTTGAAAGTTCTAACCATACTAAGCTTTATATTTCAGTATAAAACCAAGAATGTCACCAAAAAAATTGTATTGATTAATTCATTATAAAAATAAAACTTGTCATTTATAGCTGAAAGTTTCGGTTCTCTGCTGAAAAATTACACGCCTTCGAGTTCTGTTACCTCCCCTTCTTTGGAAGATGTCTTACAAGATTTACCGGAGTCATCAGACATGTCGCCCCCTCCTCAACACATCAACAGGATATATGAGTTGGAGGTAAGACAATTGCAATATAGTTTTTTTTAGGTAATTTGACTTTTATATGCCCCAGATGCAAGGGTAAGAGGTCATTACAAGGATTTCCCATGTCTGTCTATACATGTCGACATCCCAAAAATTGGTTTTTATTCATCAGCTTCAGTTTGCCTCAACCAAATGTTTTGAAATTTATAACGATTCTTATAACCACCAAAAACAGTTCAAGTTTGAATTTGAGTAGTGTTTCTATCACTGTTCCCAAGTTATGTCCCTTTACAAACGGAAAATTTGCTGAATTTTTTACCTATATTTATAAGATCTGTGCCTGTTCTTTAATTATCTTCCTGTTTGTGTTTACATGGAAGAGATACCTATCTCACAATGCAAGTTGCACTGTAAATAAAAACAGTAAACCATTAAAAAGTTAAGTGTTAGACAGATAGATGGAAGATTAACACCTGTAAGCAATTTGTTTTCATAAATTAAAGTGAAATATCAACTTTATTGAGATTGACAAGTGAAATAAATAAACGAACTAGCTTTGTACTATACAAACAAGTTGGTGGATTTAATACTTGATAATATTACTGAAGAATGATAACTGTGTTATTGCTTTACACTGTTCATGTGTTAATTTACATCAAAAGTCTTCTGGAAAATTTGCTGAATTTTGTATGATGAATATTGCATATTCTAAAATATGCAATATTTATCTGTATTATAATACTTCTAGTAGAATTTTTATTCTGGTGTTCATTTTTAGTCTAAACCAACGTATTGAAGCAAGCCATTTATTAACCTGGCTTTTGCGAGTAGAAAAATGATATGAATATATCGATCTTTCATCTTTTACTATATATTTGTAAGCCTCAAATCTATGTCCGGTCTCAAATCTATGTCCTTTCCGCAAATCTATGTCCTTTCCGCAAATCTTTTTAAAGGAAACAATGAAACGTTAACAATTACAGGTGTTAGTACAGCCTTCAACATGGAGCATTAACTCACACCGAACAAACATTGTACAAGTGGTTTACATGACAAAAGCAAGGTTAACATTTTATCTATTAATACACATGGTTTAAAATTGCTTTATGTTTTGTTTTTTAAACTCGAGAAAAATCTATCATGAATAGTAGACTGATGGAATATTTTCAAAAACGTCAACTAGAGATTTATCCTCTTGAAATGTTTTCTGACAATTATCAGGATATCTTTACTCCTACTATTGGGGAATATTTATATTTCAAAACAAATCCAGCTATGAACAAAGGGACTGCATTGTTAAATCTGGTTTCTGGAGAGAAGGAATATGCCAAAAAATAAAGAATGAGCATCTTCTAGGAGAAATATTTTCGCTATTCAAGGCATTATTACAAATTTTACATTTAAACTAAATAGATAACAGCTAAGACCAAACAATTGATATATGTTCTATTGTGATTCACAAATACTTCAAATAAAATTAAAAAAGCGTTTTATTTTTAGCAATTTAGAATAATTTTTTGATACTAGTATTCAAGGAAAAACATAAATAAAGTGGTATAAATGTCAGTGAAACAGCGATATGAACAAATTCAAAGACAAAACAAAGTACGTGGAAGTTGCAAACAAATATTCGTTCTTTACTGTCTATTTTAGTAAAATAGTTTAAACATATTTATTTATAGTGGATTGGGAAACAAGTTTTTCAACTTATATTAATCCCTTTCCACTTTGCAGGTGTGAGTGCTGCCTTGTAGCAGCATTAGCCTACTCTTTTTCGAAGAAATCTACAAGGGTGTCTTTAACGTGCAAGAGATTTTGCTCTCTCTTAACACGGGTCAGCCATTTATCATCCCCTTTCGACAGACTATCATCGTTTCCTCAAAACCATACTCGCAAATGGTGTCAATTGAGAGCCGAAAATTGAGTCTCTGAAAGGAATCGAACCAGGAACCTTTGTGTTAGTAGTCCGATGCACTTACCACTGCACCAAGGCTCTCTATGTGTAGTTTCATTTTTAAAGACGGCATACAATAATAACACACACATGTAAAGATTTTAACCACACACATGGAAAATTACTTAATAAAATAAAAAGTATATAAGACCGTACTTGAAACAATATTATAAATACCAGCTAAATAATTTAGCCGGATTTTCTTAAACGTATACTATACTTCAGCTCTTGCACATACATGGAGAACACACACCAACTTAGTATTGAATTATTAGAAATTACTTAATAAAATAAAAAAAAACTATAGACTGAACTTATTAGACAGGCATACATTTGCGCATGACGAAACAAATTGGAAAAAAATTAAACAAAACACAGATTTGAGACCTTATCTTTTTTAATGGACACAGATTTGCGAATGACGTTATGATTGAAAATCGCACACAGATTTGAGGCCATATAATTTTTTACGGACATAGATTAGCGATTGACGTCACGATGGGGCATAGATTTAAACCGACACAGATTTGAGGTCGTACACAGATCTGAGGTTTACATATTTAAACTAAAAACAGTAAAAAAATTATAAAAGCAAAAATGATTTGTTTACCGAAATCATCCAGAAAAGCATAACGTAAAAATAAATCATTTTACAGCTTAAAATAATATATAATAAAATTTATATGAGTTTTCTATAGATTTTGTTTTATACAAATTTAATAATTTTTATTGACACAATTTAGGATGATACAGTATTAATAGAAGGCTATTATGAGATAGCGCCATCGATGTCAGATGTAGTGAGTGACAGCATGCCATAATCTACTGCTTTCTGTTTACTGTGTTATCAGAGCATATTAAGCTTTTTTTCTTATCTTTTCTTAGATTGATATATATCTATATTTTAACCTTCTGAACATAAATAAAAGATGTATAATGTATTCTTCATATATGACTGACTAACTATTTTGTAAATTATTTTTTGAAGGGTTTACTGTGGATTCATAGTTCGGTACTAATTTTAAGCGTTTAACAGGGTGCAAATCTCTATTGGCTTGTCTTTTTGGTCCTAAGTACAAAATCATCCAATATCTATGAAGTTACAATTTTTCTCCATAAACGAAACTAACTGAATCCAAAGTATAAGGAATTGCATGGGCTCAACCATGTTAAAATTGCCTACTGAATAGGCTACAGTACTTAGGAAGATAACTTTATACTTCAAGATTTATACCCTTATTTAGTAAAATATAAGTTGTTCAGTTTTTATTATATTATAACTTTGTTGTCACAACTAAAGAGAAAGTGAAACCTTGAAACCTTTACCGTGGGGAATAATTTTCAGTAAAATGTTGAATACTTATATGTAAATCTTTTTTTTAATGTAGAGATATTTACTGGTTTTATATTTTTTTTAGTGAAGTCTCTAATTCATATAATATAAACATAGTGTGAACAGTAGTATAGATATGACCGGACTGGATCGCATGTCAATAAGTGGGGGAACTAGCTGACATTCTGCGACCCAGTTCTGATCATATTATTTTGTAGGGGAACTAACTCTGAATAGTGATGGTAGAGCATAGGTATCGCATTGTCTGGTTTTCTTTATATAACGCACAAGAAGTCAATAAAACACTAAGTTCGATGATTGTATATTAATTATTCTCGAATAGATAAGCATTTATATTTACAACACAAATAATACATGTATACGAATATGCAACTAAGTCACCATGATGTGACAAAGCCTATAATTATCCAATTCTCTCAATTACATAAAGTTAATATATCCAAGTCCCTTTCTAAAACGCATCTCTCCCAAATCTCAATAATCATTTAATGTATATCAAAGTTACTTGACCAATCAAAATACATAACTCCCGAAAAGGGGAGGGTAATTATTTTAAACCTTACTATTGAACATATGGTCCCTTAGATACCTTTTTATCAATTATAATCTATAGTTAAAGTATAAATTATGTAACTAAAATATAACACTTCTATTGTAATTTATCTTAAATAGGAAATAGCTAATTATAGTCTTATTGTAATATTTTGAAGGTGCTAATAGCTTTACCTCAAGTTTACCTTAATCCCTAATCCAGAATTAAGAAAGACAGTCTAATTATATTCTCTTTAAGATGTGAAATATTTGCAATAAGCCCTTACTCAGTTTTGACATGTTGATATTCTAACACTTTAATTCACTACAGAAAATATAGATTTATTTATATAAAACTATTCAAAAATATTGCCAAGGAAAAATACCTCATTTTTCCTTGGTGATATACTCTCCCTTCTTCCAAAAAAGATTTTTTTTTTTTTTTAAGAAGAGAAATAATAATAAAAAAAAAATCTTTTCATATATGTACATAATATATAGACTACATGGCAACACACATTATTTAACTTAACATTATATCATTGCATGGCAAAGCAAATTATTCTACAATAGTTGAAATATCATTATTGAAAGTAAACACATCCTGAATTAAGCACATGAATATCATTGTACCAAAAATGTAAAGTCATCCGAACACAGTCTTCTGGTTTTGCTTCTATTGATAAGAATCTTTTGGTTGCTTCTATTGATACGAATCTTTTGGTTTTGCTTCTATTGATACGAATCCTTTGACATAAAATCTCATTATGACGTAATGAATAGTTATTTTAACACAGTCTTATGATTTGCTTCTTTTGATATGAATCTTTTGATACGAATCTTTTGATAATTGTCTATTGGTTTGATTTCTTCTGGAACATATATCTATTCTGTTGCGCGAAACACGAAAAATCTTCTGGAAACAAACAAACCTTCCTCTCAGAAGAGAGTGGTACCTGAAGGATGTTTTATCGGCATAAACCAGTCGCCTGGTTTGAAGTCTCAATCCACATGATACTTCTGAATTTACATTTACTGGATGTAAAGTTCTGAATCCCATTTCTGTATGGCGATTCATACCCGACAATTTTGCTCCATACCAACCAGTCGCCTGGATTGAAGTTTCAATCTGCATGAAACTTCTGGATTTACATAGGCTAGATCTATGTAAATTGTGAATCCCATATTTGCATGGCGATTCATAGCTGATAAATGGTTTTCCTGACCTTTAAAATTTCAATCTGCATGAAACTGATGAAGTTTACATATGACGGATGTAAACTGTGAATTCCATATCCACATGGAGATTCACCTAACCCATTGATGTTTTACATCAAGGAATGTAAAACTTTGAACTCCATATCCACATGGAAGTTTCAAAAAGACACACAATGATTGCTTACATATTCGAAATGTAACATGAAATCCATAACCTAATGGATTTGTCTTAATATTGTTTGACAAGCATAATGAACCGACACCAGAATGAGGCTCAATATAATCTCTTTTTCCCACGAGCAAAGCACAGAAACTTGATTGCTGAACTGCAATTAACTTTGAAAATGTCTTGTATATTCTGGTTCTTTTCTGTACTAGAATCCTCTGAAATAGTCTAAACTGTATTAGTTCACAAATGTTATTGAATCTTCTTCCATACTACTGAGTATTATGAGACACAGCTTACTTAATCACCTTGTGACAATATATTTTGACCTTAATATTTGAAATATTAATATTCTAACTTGAAATACTATTTAAATTCTTAGCCCTTTGAAAAGCGATGAGCAGAGTCTTCATTAATGGAGTAACGTTTAGTATCTACATGTACATAGCATTAATATTATTCCTTAGTTGAGACGAATTAATTGAACGCTATAAAGTACAAACCCTTGAGGGTAACTAACACCTTACTTAAGTAATAGAGGGTAAAAATAATTTTTCGACTTTAATAACGGCCTGAGTAGATATCTATAATAATACTCTAAAACCAAAATAACAATGATGTATCATAATCTTAAAAAAATCAAATGAAAATGAATTTTCTGAATTTGATATGAATTCAGCATGGAGTCGTCACTTCCATACTGAACTGCCTGTAAAAAGTAAGGTTTGGTTGACGAGACCAACCCTTACTCTACAGTATATAACTGTTCCTAAATATTTGTTATCACTTCCAACAATCATTGTTATTTCTAATTTATCTCCTATTACTTGTATTTTAGTGTTGAATGATATAACAACAACAAAAAATTTGCAATACTGTTGAAAAAAAAATGAATTTCATGGTCTTTGTCTAGGACAAGAGCATGAAGAATGCTGAGATAAGTAAATAGATTCTTAAAAACTTATACGAGCATGTCTTTTTAAGAACAAAAGCTCGATGAAAGCAGAACCTATAACCTATCCAGTTTTGGTAAGGGACTAGTACAGACTTGGATCGATGCTGTTAACCCTTGCATAATGTTCAACTAGTTTTAATCTGAACCTGTTATTATATTTTACAATTGCTGTTTTTACATTAGCCATGAAGTTGTTTTTGAACACAAAAGACTTTGCCATTTTAATAATATAATATTAGACTTCAGGAGGGATGAGAAATATAAGCCCTATCACTTATTTGACCTAATTATATTTTCAATAAATTTAATAATTATTATTATATAAAATGTCACAGGTGATTAAATAGCAGGCTGTACTCACCCTCTGCAGTTACCAAGGAATAAGTAAATAGCTAAATTCCTTAACGGTTTCCTGTCCTGGAGGTCTTCTATATTATGGCACAAGTCTTCAAAGTCCAGAAAGCATCTTCTTCACGAGAAACGAAGCCGGGTCCTCGAACCACTCTATGACCGGACCGGATCGCATGTCAATAAGTGGGGGAACTAGCTGACATTCTGCGACCCAGTTCTGATCATATTATTTTGTAGGGGAACTAACTCTGAATAGTGATGGTAGAGCATAGGTATCGCATTGTCTGGTTTTCTTTATATAACGCACAAGAAGTCAATAAAACACTAAGTTCGATGATTGTATATTAATTATTCTCGAATAGATAAGCATTTATATTTACAACACAAATAATACATGTATACGAATATGCAACTAAGTCACCATGATGTGACAAAGCCTATAATTATCCAATTCTCTCAATTACATAAAGTTAATATATCCAAGTCCCTTTCTAAAACGCATCTCTCCCAAATCTCAATAATCATTTAATGTATATCAAAGTTACTTGACCAATCAAAATACATAACTCCCGAAAAGGGGAGGGTAATTATTTTAAACCTTACTATTGAACATATGGTCCCTTAGATACCTTTTTATCAATTATAATCTATAGTTAAAGTATAAATTATGTAACTAAAATATAACACTTCTATTGTAATTTATCTTAAATAGGAAATAGCTAATTATAGTCTTATTGTAATATTTTGAAGGTGCTAATAGCTTTACCTCAAGTTTACCTTAATCCCTAATCCAGAATTAAGAAAGACAGTCTAATTATATTCTCTTTAAGATGTGAAATATTTGCAATAAGCCCTTACTCAGTTTTGACATGTTGATATTCTAACACTTTAATTCACTACAGAAAATATAGATTTATTTATATAAAACTATTCAAAAATATTGCCAAGGAAAAATACCTCATTTTTCCTTGGTGATATAGATATAAACATATAATCCCCAAAAAGGAGATAACTCAGATATTTATTTAAAAATATTCTACCAGACTACAGTACTAGTCAAATTAGCAGTACATCATATAATGTTGGCTAACTTGAAATAAAGTGCTCTATAGTTTTGCAAAATTTAATATGTACTGTTCAAATTTTAAGCTGTCCTCTTAGCTGTAAAGGGCTCAAATGAAATACTAGACTTTTATATACATTTTTTGTCGGCACTCATTTCTTTCCAAGACTTCAGTACTCACAAAAGTAATGTTTGAAAAAAGTCAAATAACAAATATACGGAACTTCTAGGAAAATACAAATCTGAAGGTCCCTAATCAAATCTGAAGGTCACTAATCAAATCTGAAGGTCCCTAATCAAATGGCAAAATCACGGAACTTCTAGGAAAATACAAATCTGAAGGTCCCTAATCAAATGGCAAAATCACGGAACTTCTAGGAAAATACAAATCTGAAGGTCCCTAATCAAATGGCAAAATCACGGAACTTCTAGGAAAATACAAATCTGAAGGTCCCTAATCAAATGGTAAAATCACGGAACTTCTAGGAAAATACAAATCTGAAGGTCCCTAATCAAATGGCAAAATCACGTAACTTCTAGGAAAATACAAATCTGAAGGTCCCTAATCAAATGGCAAAATCACGGAACTTCTAGGAAAATACAAATCTGAAGGTCCCTAATCAAATGGCAAAATCACGGAACTTCTAGGAAAATACAAATCTGAAGGTCCCTAATCAAATGGCAAAATCACGGAACTTCTAGGAAAATACAAATCTGAAGGTCCCTAATCAAATGGTAAAATCACGGAACTTCTAGGAAAATACAAATCTGAAGGTCCCTAATCAAATGGCAAAATCACGGAACTTCTAGGAAAATACAAATCTGAAGGTCCCTAATCAAATGGCAAAATCACGGAACTTCTAGGAAAATACAAATCTGAAGGTCCCTAATCAAATGGCAAAATCAAAAGCTCAATCACTTCAAACTGTATCAAATGATTTATAGCTTTGTTTGTGTCAGCTTTAGCTTGGTGTTTTGACTTTTACTAACAGTAGAATTAACATACTAATGTAGGTTGCCTACACTTTTCTGAAGCTTTATAAGTCTTTACTTATTTGTAGTCTGTGGATATTTACATTTTAGTGTAGCTTTTATATGATGTTTTAACTTATGCAAAGTAATTTCAGCAATGAATGCAAAAAGGTACCATAAAAAAGGCTAGATTTTAACAAATATTTATTTTGAAATTTTTTTTGGTAAATGTTTAAGTAATATTTTGAGAAGCACTTATTCAGTCAAATTGATATGATTAAACACCTTGTAAAATAATTACTTGAAAAATTATTAAGATTAGAATTAGTGAACCTAATATGTTGATTATAAAATTAGAGTTAATAGCTATCTAATGTAGTATAGAATCTGTAAGTGTGTTCACATCTTTTTTATTCAAAGATTATGTGTTTTATTTCACTCATTATTTTTTGTGAATAAATTTTTCAATATTCTCATATAGATTGCCCAA
Source organism: Mytilus galloprovincialis (assembly GCF_965363235.1). Taxonomy (NCBI): domain Eukaryota; kingdom Metazoa; phylum Mollusca; class Bivalvia; order Mytilida; family Mytilidae; genus Mytilus; species Mytilus galloprovincialis. Next base: position 60,244,127 of record NC_134850.1, on the reverse strand, counting down.
TCAAAATTGGAGATAATAGGAGAGATAGCCAATGAGAAGGGACTTGATGCTCAGAACTATCAGTGTAAAGGTTGTACCAGACCTGTAGGATTGAGTAAGCATTACATTTAGGGTTTATTTCTCCTGGTTTTACTTATAAAGCTGATTGTATTCCATTTCCTGATCATGAAACTTTTGACAGAATATGGAATCACATGGCGTGGGATACATACACTGCAGGCTATGATATTTTTTTGGCCTTCCTAATTGTTAGCTCAAATTTATAGATTTCCCAGCAGTTGGAAATGGTCTAAAATTATAGAAATATTAAGGTGGTACCCAACACTTTCACTTAATTTAATTTGGCTCGTTCAATTTTCATAAAATTTTCACAAAGTATTTACTTTGACCCTTTAACAAAAATATAAAAATTTCAAAAATTTTGAACCAACCATTTTATCAGAAAAATTACACTCGTTATATAGCAGTTTGACAAACACCAATTTTGATCACTGAGAAGCTTAATATTCCCTTTACTACACAATGTAATTAAAACATTCAGCTGACTTTACTTATTTATTTCCCTGTAGTGTTAGGTACCACCTTAAATGCAATTTGATGGTTTTTTGGATAATCCTTGAAGTAGTACCATACACAAATTAGATTTTATTATGACCTTTGCAAATGGTAGATAGTAGGAAATAGACAAAGCATATTGATTCAGAGATCAAGAATGAATAGTTCAAAGGTCAATGCACAGTGACAATTAATAAGACAGCTATATTTTAAATGAAATTATTTTAAAAATAGCTTTATATTTTCAAATTATGAGAGTTCTAATTATTTTGTGTTTCACAGTGACTACAGGAAAAAGTCAGTGGTTGTACACACTGCACATTTAGTACGTTCCTTGGTGTCCTTCACCTTTTCTTCAATCATGTCTAAATATTTACATATATAGTCGCAGCTATCTACAACACAGCTGTGTGGTCTGTAATAATAGTTAAGATTCTGTTATTCCTCCTTAAAATACAAAAATACATTCAATACAACTCCAAGACAATTAATGAAAAATATTTTTTTTTTAATTTTTATTATTTATAACTTCCAATTTACAACATAATATACACAAATATAATAGCAATATATAATATATAAATCTATAGATATTATCTAATCAATACAACTGTCTATTAGGAAGCAATTTTTTTTTTTTTTAAATACAAATATAAGATAAAGAGTAAAGCAGTTTGAACACCGGAGAGAGAGAGAGAGAGAGAGAGAGAGAGAGAGAGAGAGAGAGAGAGAGAGAGAGAGAGAAAGAAAAAGAGAGTGAGAGAGAATAGTGTGATGAGTTTTCAATATAATTCATCTAGAAATTGAATTCTATTTTAGTATAGTAAATACATCATTTTCATTTATAACATGTATAATATTAAATTTTGTAAAGTATATACATTTTTGTACTTAACTAAGTAATATATCAAAAACATTCCATTCTCTGAAAAACTGATGTTCACATTTGTTTTTCATAGCAATATTTTTGTCCATTGTATACACATATTTCATCTTTTCTTTTACTGAGTTTAATGTAAGATTTTTTTTAAAACATCTAGAATTATAAATATATTGCTTTATGGTTAGAAAAAGAGTATTTTCTGCATTGCCTTTTGATATTTTTGCAGTGTTACCAAACAAAAAAACTTCTTTTGTAAAAAGTACACTAATTCCATTGGTCAGAAACCAATTTTCAATCTGTTCTAATAATAATTGTGTATGTTCACATTCCCAAAATAAATGTTCTAATGTTTCATTTTCTCTATTACAAAAAGTACAATTTGGATTATCATAAATCTTAATTTTATGAAGAAATTTGTTTGTAGCTAAGATTCGATGATTGAATCTATACTGTAGCCACTGTAACTTAGTATTATTTGTGACAACAAATGGCAGTTTATAAATTTTTTTCCAATGATTTTGATCGAAGCCTAAAATTTCAGTCCATTTTAACTGACTAGTGGGAACACTTCCATTTTTATTTAAAACAATATACATATCTTTAGATCCTTTTGAACTTTTAACTAGCCTTTTAATAGCAGATGGAATTAAAGGTAGTTCTAATTTGTGATTTTTTCCCACAAATGATTTTGATGCTTGATGTATAGCAGATATAATACTATTATATCTCATGAAATTCACATTTATCTGATACATTTCTTCTATTTTTTGATGAGAGAAAAAGGTCCCATCTTCATTTACAATATCATTTATAAATCTTATACCATTTTCAAACCAATCTTTATAAAAAATAGGTTTATTTGCTACCTTTATATTATTGTTAAGCCAGATTGGACTAGCAAGAAAGCATTCCCAACTGTCATATTCTTCTTTTTCTCTAAGAAGTTGCCATGCTTTCAGAACATCTTGCCAAAATTTATTTTTGATATGTTGTTGTAATTTTTGGATATAAACACTTCCACAACCATAAAATTTTTCAAGTTCTACATGAACATTTGACAAAAAAACATTCTGCCATTTGTTGTCTGTTTTAAATAATCTCCTTATCCATGTACACTTCAGTGCTAAAATAAATGCACTAAGATTTATCATTTTGAGTCCACCATCTTCAATATCATTTTGTAAAACATCTCTCTTAATTCTATCAATTGGTGAACTCCATATAAAATTGTACATAAGTTGAATAACATTTTTTAAAATATCATCACTTGGATTTGGTAAGGATATAAACAAATGATTTAAAATAGGCAATATCAATGTCTTTACTACAGTAATTCTACCAATAACAGTAAGATTTCGTTTTGACCATTGTCTTATTACACATTTAATTTGTACAATTTTTTCATCATAATTAATTTTTACAATTCTATCAAGATTAACATCAAAGCTTATACCTAATACCTTAAAACATGTTTCTCCCCATGTAAGGTTTCTATTTTGGCATAATACCTCATTACTATACTTTTTATTTCCTATCCAAATAACTTGTGTTTTAGAAAAATTAATATTTAAACCAGATATATTTCCAAACCAATCTAATTCATTTAATGCTTCATTCAAAGATTCTTCTTTACCATCTAAAAAAAGAGATGTGTCATCAGCAAATTGTGAAAGTTTGTGCTCAACTTGCGTTATTGTAATACCATTTATTTTATCATTATTTCTTATTTTTAGTGCTAATATCTCAGCACAGAGAATAAAAATATAAGGCGACAAGGGATCACCTTGTCTACAGCCTCGTTCTATAGAAAAAAATTCTGATAGATGTCCTCCCTGGTTAACAGCTGATTTGATATTGTTATAAAAAACTTTAACCCAATTAATTATTGATTCTCCAAAATTGAACAACTTCAAGACACTAGTTAAAAATTCCCAAGAAATCGAATCAAATGCCTTTTCGAAATCAATGAGCAGCAAAAGTCCTGGTATATCTTTTTCCTCAGTAAATTGCATGATATCATAAATTAGACGAAGATTTTCTCCAATATATCTACCACTAATAAATCCAGTTTGATCGAAATCTATCAGTTTATCTAAAACTGTTTTAAAGCGTTTTGCTATAACTCCAGAGCCAATTTTATAAACTGTATTTAATAAAGATATCGGTCGCCAATTTTTTAAGAAATGTCTAGGCTTATTTCCTTTCGGCAGGCATGTAATGATTCCTTGTTTTTGCGTAACAGATAGTTCACCAATCTCAGTACTGTAGTTCAAGGAGTCGACAACAAAAATTTTCAAATCTTTCCAAAAAAATTTAAAGAACTCTGTGGAGAAACCATCAGATCCTGGTGTTTTATTATTTTTCATATTTTTCAATATCAAACCAGCTTCTTCAATTGTTATTTCTCCTTCAAGATTTTTTTTCTCATCATCAGTTAGTTTTTAGTTATTATATTTTTTCAGTATATGGTAAACCGAGAGTTTGTACATTTGATGCTGGGTACTATTGTTTTGAATGTCACGAGAATGATGAGTATTACATCCCAGCCATGCTGATTCACAACTGGGACTTCAGAAAACATCCAGGTAACTAGTCCCTCTTATATTCCAGTAATGCTGATTCACAACTGGGACTTCAGAAAACATCCAGGTAACTAGTCCCTCTTACATCCCAGCCATGCTGATTCACAACTGGGACTTCAGAAAACATTCAAGTAACTAGTACCTCTTACATTCAAGACATGCTGATTCATAACTGGGACTTTGGAAAACATCCAGGTAACTAGTTTTCTTATATTCCAGCCATGCTGATTCACAACTGGGACTTCAGAAAACATCCAGGTAACTAGTCCCTCTTATATTTCTGCCATGCTGATTCACAACTGGGACTTCAGAAAAGACCCAGGTAACTAGTCCCTTTTATATATTAATATTGGCAGTCCACAACTATAGAAAGCTCTTCTTATATTCAACCCATGTTGACATTGCTGTTCTATAAAAGGAACTTAAGACCCAGAGTAGGCTATGAATTAGTGGCTGGAACAGTGAAAGTGGGTGGAAATTAGAATTTGCCTAAAAAGTTTTTTTTAACTGCACTGCATGGTTAAAGAGGATATCCAATATTTTTCAGTTGCTAAATGTAATTACAAGTTTCTCCAGGATGCAGAGGATCAAACTAAAATAGATATTTCTAAAGTCAATCCTAAACTTTATGAACATGTCAAGGAAATGGAAGATCTCAGGGTGAGTTCATATTTAATGCAAGGGTTTAAAAAAATGTTCTTTGATTTTTATTATTTTGTTGGACTTTAAACATTCAGATCATTTTGTTATAAGGACTGTCAAATTGTCAAGAAGACAAAGAAAGATGTGCTTATATCTAGTTGCATAAAAAAGGAAAAGAAGATTTGTGGCATGCAACAGTACCAGTGTTAGAAATAGAAATGATTCCAATGACCTTAAAAATGTGCTTATTGTTCAAGAATCACTAATTCTATTTTGAATTTATAGAGAAAAAAACTATGATTTTCTAGTTAGAAATATAAATTTTGAAATAGATACAGATTAAGGTGGTACCTAACACTACAGGGAGATAACTCTGTATAATCAGCTAAACGTTTTAATTACATTGTGTTGTTAAGGGAATATATTAAGCTTCTCAATGATCAAAATAAGTGTTTGTCAAACTGCTATATAACCAGTGTAATTTTTTTGATAAAACGGTTGGTTCAAATTTTTAAAAATTTTTATATTTTTGTCAAAGGGTCAAAGTAAGTACTTTGTCAAAATTTCAAGAAAATTAAACGAGCCAAATTAATTTTAGTTAAAGTGTTGGGTACCACCTTAAAGCAGGGATTTCTTCTACCAAATAACAGTTATTCAGTGTGCATGTATTTTGAAATTTGTAAAAATTGTTTTAATTTGACTAATGTTAATTAGTTTTAACTGTGTTATTTGGTTATCAGGTTCTTATCTTGTACTTGTTTCAAAGTAAGTGGCACTTGCTTGCATGTGTTTGGATTGATACATTATATTTGACTTGTTTAATTAGGGGTGTTTACTATAAAATTAGAATGAGCTTGGATACAAGAAGATTTGAAGTATATGAGACAGCAACTTTAACCACATCAAAAGAAAGTAGATCAACACAAGGTCACAAACGATAGACAGGTGTCTTTACATTATGGTAAACTGTTTATCGCCAACCTCAGGTCTTTTAAAGCCTTGAATAAATTTAACAGAATGCAATTAAGCCTATCAATATTTATGTTTGAAATAATCATTTTGTAACCATTTTCATTATGAGTAACTTGTTTTATTTTTGTTTTAGGTTCTAAGAACTCAGTTATATTATTTAAAAACCTATTTGTTTACATGTAAACAATCTATAGCGGATGAATTTAGACAGACGTTATGGCCAAGAGAGTATATGTATGAGAATATTCATTTGTATTCACTCAGCGTAAGTACCTTTCTTCTGTAAAAACAATAAATTACTGGACTGTTAAAATGAAGAAGTTATCAAAGATTGAATTAAAACACCAAACCTTAACTAGTTATCAAAGGTTCCAGGATTATAATTTAGTACGCCAGACGTGCGTTTCGTCTACATAAGACTCATCAGTGACGCTCGTATCAAAATATTTATAAATCCAAATAAGTACAAAGTTGAAGAGCATTGGGGATCCAAAATTCCAAAAAGTTGTGCCAAATACGGCTAAGGTAATCTATGACTGGGATAAGAAAATCCTTAGTTTTTCGAAAAAATTCAACGATTTTGTAAACAGGAAATTTATTACAAAAAATGACCACATTATTGATATTCATGTCAACACTGAAGTGTTGACTACTGGGCTGGTGATACCCTCGGGGACGAAACGTCCACCAGCAGTGACATCGACCCAGTGTTGTAAATAGTTATCAAAGGTACCAGGATTATAATTTAGTACGCCAGACGTGCATTTCGTCTACATAAGACTCATCAGTGACACTCGTATCAAAATATTTATAAAGCCAAACAAGTACAAAGTTGAAGAGCATTCGGGATCCAAAATTCCCAAAAGTTGTGCCAAATACAGCTAAGGTAATCTATGCCTGGGATAAGAAAATCCTTAGTTTTTCGAAAAATTCAAAGATTTTGTAAACAGGAAATTTATTACAAAAAATGACCACATTATTGATATTCATGTCAACACCGAAGTGTTGACTACTGGGCTGGTGATACCGTCGGGGACAAAACGTCCACCAGCAGTGGCATCGACCCAGTGGTGTAAATAGTTATCAAAGGTACCAGGATTAAAACTCACAACAATAAAAGCAAAACTGGCTTTTTCTTTTTAAATAAAAGTTTAGCAGTCATAATGTATGAGGATTAAACATTGTATTTTCCTTAATTGACTAATGAAGACTCAGCAACACCAACCCCACTAAAAACTTGGGGTGTGCTTAAGAAGGGTAAGCAGATCTTCCTCCACATGTGGCACCCCTCATGTTGCTCATGTTATAACAAACCCAGTAAATAGTCTTATTCGGTAGGTCACATTCGTGGAAAGGTAACAGGATTGTAGTTACAACATTAGGAACATACAGTATCTATAATCACCTGTTAAACAGATATTCTGTAATGGTCAACCAACTGTGATGATGTCTGTAAAATTTACAAATGGATGATTTCAACTTCCTCATTTGAAACTCTCGGTTTAATAGCTTTCCTGTCAGCAGCAACCCTTTATCAAGGAAATCATGATAGGAAATACAAGCTCCGGAATATCTTATTAGTTATTCGTCATTCTCGTATTTGTTCAAGCTCTAACCCATGTATATTTATTACAGGATTTTCTTCAAGTGCCTTCAGGAACCTTGCTTACTAGTCTTAGGAAAGTTATAAAGTTTGCCATTAAGCATGTGTATGATTGTCGTCTGTGTAGTCAGAAAGGTTATATATGTGAATTGTGCAATCAGACAAAAGTTATCTACCCTTTTGAAGTGGAATCTACTATCAGGGTAAGATATGATAATATATTGGATTATTAATTATTAAGGTGGCACCAAACCCCTTGACTAAAATTAATATTGCTTGTTATATATTCATAATATTTTTCATCTTTAACTCTCATTTTAGGTTTCAACTTATGTTGTTTTCAAAATTGAGATATTGCAAAATAAGAAATGAGTATTTTGCAATCCATGACATCACAATAAATGTAGTTGAATAATAGGCACTTTTTATAGTTTTTATGAAAAATACATATATTTTGAGCACATTTCAGATGGTTTTGGCACTCCTAAATATAAAGAACATGGAACTACCAACTCAAAAGTTTATCACAAAGTATGAATAACATTAATGCAAACAATTATTGTGGTACTTGTAATAATAATTGTATTATATTTAAATGCTGGCCTACATCAGACTGAATTTTACTTTTGCAAATGGCTTTAAAGTGTCTTCACTAAGCTCAGCTGTATCTAGGTAAACTAAGTTTTGACCATTAAAATCTATGTTTCAACATGGGTCAAGTTTAAAATACAAAACAGTTATATGCGGAATAAGCCTTTTATTCATGCTACTGCAACATGTTCACAGGGAGATCATGATCATACATTGAGTAATATTTAATCGCCTCATTTCGGAACCAGGATGCAATAAACATAGGATGATCAGCATTTATTATAGTGAGATTTATTTTTATATTTCAGTGTAAACAATGTAAATCAGTCTTCCATAAAACCTGTAAAATTGAAGGTAAACAGTGTCCCAAGTGCCTCAGGAAACAACAGAGACGGTCCCAGATAGGCAGTGAACCAGAAACACCTGACAGCCAAGATTATGCTTATGTTCCTCAGTAAAAGCTGGCAATGAAAATGGAAATTTGGAAATTGGCATCCGATTTATAAACCTTTGAGAATTTCATTTCTGTCAGACATAAAATACAAGCTTGTTGTACACAGATAAGACAATATTTAGTTTGTGATATAAGTTATAATGGTTTCAAGCCAATACCTTTGTCAGTTGTATGTAACTTGTTGAGAATAGAAGGTGTCAGATATTTTACTTCAAGGTATATTTGAAATTTCCATGACAACCTATCATTTCCCTCTGTGTTGCAGGTCAAATAGTCTGCTATTGCCTGGTACAAGCTAGTTTCTTTTAATGTTTTTTGGCAAAATTGTACTTAGAATTTTATTTGTGCAATTGATAATTTGTTTTTATTTATACCCTGTGCTTTCAAAAAGAGAATGTATGACAATATGAGGAAACATAATTGATTATCTAAAAATGGTATTGTGGTGCTTGATGCTTTGGCAACTTTTAAATAAACGTCATGTTTAGATTTTACACCATCATTGATAGAGATATCTATTTTATATCAAACAACATTGCCATGTCTTTGCTTTCTTTAGGTTATAGTATAAACATTCTTATTTTTAATAATTCAAGCATGTTTTTCAAGGGATGGTTTCATCTGCTTTCTGTGTCCATTCTAAACATTTTACAGGAAAACGTTTGCTGAATTAAATTAGATTATGTATTTAACAGTAGCTAATTTAAATTTTATATTGCCACCTTTTTAATACTACAATTGATGATTTATATAACAGTTTTTATAAGAACTAGTTAATGGTTTGATGTTGCCCTTTTGAAAAAAAATTTCAATGTAAGATTTTAAATTGGCTACATTATTTATATCTATATTTAGTTTTAGAGTTGGTGAATTCATTTTATACCACTTCATAACTATGAGATACAGGGTTTTATCATTGAAGTTTGTTTATATAATTGCTTTTCTTGTAAATAAAATGTATTTTTTACCCTTATTTATATGAGAAGACTTTGTGATGAACCATAATAAAAGATTTTATTACCTAACAAAGAGTATTTTACTGTTTTATTAATATTTCTATATTATTTGCTATTTTTCTGCCATTTTTTGTTCCATTGTCTATTGCACTGGAAATTATCGTTCTATTGCACCTGTGTGCAGTCTATTGCACTGACCTGTTATGACCTCTTATTCTGAAATCTGATTAGTTGAAAGGTATTCGTGTTGTCCAATCGAATTGGGTCTTTTAGAACTGAATCAGTATGTATTAGGTAATAAAACAGTTATTGAATGTGTAACAGTGCAATAGATCAAAATATATTTCACTCGATATGAAGATCAGCTCATTGTTCTATTGCCCGAAGCCAACGGCTGATCTTCATACCTCAGGAAATATATTTTGATCTATTGCATAGTTACATATTAAATAAATGTATATTATGTCTTGAATTAGTTAAAAAGTTGCCATACCCAAAACAGAAATTAAACACAATAATAACATCAGATAACAATGACAGCAGTGGAGAAATATTTGTGATTTAGTTCAGTTTAATAGGAACTAGTTACTACTCATGGTAGGTCATTGATATTTGGTGTGTACTTAGCTAAGCATTGGCACATTACATTTAAATGGATATTTTTAATTGGCCTAAACTATTCAAGTTTATGATTAGGTCAGTTTAAGTGGACTCACTAGTGGTAAGTCAATGGTACTTGATTGCAGCTGTATGTTTTAGATTTGGTGCCTCTCATTTACCTGGAATTAATTTTGGCTATGCACCTTTATTCATGTTTTTCTACTTTGAAACTTTTTCATAGTTTGTTATTAGCTCACCTTGAGAGGAACAACTTGTAGTATGTCTTGTTTTGCATTTATATATATTGCACATCTTATTTTCATCAAGATTAAATGTTTCCCCTAATTCATTGTTCTTAGAATATAAATTTTTGCATGGTCAGCATCTTAAGGTTTGTGTAAAGCAGTGTTCTCCCCAGATATTTCATTTAGCATCAGGGGAAATTGAAATTACATTTCGTTTCCAAAAATTAGAGCATCACATCCATAACATAATTTATAAGAAAACCAATTCAGATAGCAACACATTTAAGATTATAGCATCACATTACCATGATGTTAAAAGGTCATGGTGGTGAACGCTGTAACAGTCAGTTTGAATAGAACTGTTTATGATAAGTCAAAGGTATTTGGTATGCAGTTGTATTGACTGAATGTTTTGCACAGAATTGCATAGAAATATCATAGATGCAAATTCTTTTGAGTGATATTTTATAAGAGATTACTTTGTAAAGAACCACATAGATTACAATAACAATTACACAAAAGATGATATGATAAAAAAGCTTGATTTATCTAATCTTCAACATTGAGTTTGTGCGGATTGATATTTCTTCAAACAGTTGATATCCCAATGGGTACTAATTGTATACTCCGTCTGGCCGATTTACCTATTTTGTGTACTTGTACAAGGCAGAAGTCACACAGCCTGCTTAAAGAAAAAAAGGCTTTTTGATTTAAATTTCATACATAAGATCATATCACACACAGTAACCCACATTTCAGCCGTGCTTGCATTTCATTTACTCTAGTACGGTACCTACCAAAATAAGAAGGTCTATTTCATATCTTGACATTTTCCTCAATATTGACACAGATGAACGGCTTCACAATAAAATATCTAACAAATGTGATGCTATTAATTTTAAAAAGTTTTTGCTTTTACTGTCATCGTGTAAGGCCATTTTGTTTATCGTGATAATAAACAGAGGAGACAGGTTTTTCGTTTACAGTTCTTTCAATATCGTGTAAAAGTATATATTTGCTTGACTTTTGTATGAAAAATGAAAATACATTCAATGCAATATTATATTGAAAGTTAAATGGTAAACCCTTTTGCACAGAAATTTTGATTGACTTAAGGTTCCGGAACAAACTTACTTTACGAATGTAGTGGTTCAAGATATTCACCTCCCTGTGATGTTTTGAGAAGGCGTGTCTGGCGTATTAAATTATACCCTGGTATCTTTAATAAATTTTCACGAAGACGGACAGGAGGATTTCTACATATCCAGGCATGGGGTAATCGTAATCAGTAATCGTAATCAGCTGTAATCGATTACATTTTGCAGTGTAATCCTATGTAATCAGTAATCATGCCATTTCTGATTACAAGTAATCGTAATGTAATCGATTACATGGCAAAAAACAGGTGTAATCATGATTACTTTTAGATTACTTTAAGATTACATTCATAAGATTACTTGATGATTACAAATCTTGTATAAATATGAAAATAGTTTTTGATAGACAAGATGAAAATAAGAAATGTAAAGCTTGAATGAAAAATCATGAAACTAGTAATCACAATGATGGGACCTTGTTTAATGTGATCATCAAGTGTTTTATTTTGTTTTAACAGTTTACAAAAAGAAATTTACTGTCCAATATTTCTTTGTGAAATTGAGCTCAAATGATAAAAGAATATGCCTTGAAAGCATTTGTTTTCCTTGATTGAAAACTTCTGATAATAACTCCAATTTCATATTAGTTTACCCAATATTTTTACATAAATACATTGAAATTCAAATGCAGAAAACATTTAGTTCCTATTTGACTTTGACGGTCGGCATAAATATATAAGCCCACTTAATTCAAAATGGAAGTTTAAACCAGGTTTCATTTATTGACAAAATTGAATGAATTTTATTTTCCATAAATTCGGGTATAATATGTGCTTTCTTATTTTTATTCTTTATTAACTTTATTAGCCTTAAGGCTCACCAGTATAAACAAGTACATTTTGTACATGTACAGTGTATACATATGGCATAAATATTGCAAACAATATGCATAGTAAACAATAGGTGACGTCAGAAGTTTCATCAATACAATAAACTGTTGCTTAATATAAAGAGAAATGTATAATCTTTCCTAAGTTACATAACTGTTTTGTGTTTTCACCTGGCAATAATTCTATTAATTTCAATTAGATCAAGTATTAAAAATTTTCAAACAAATAATGACAATCAACCACTTTTAACTTTATTTATATCATTATTAAGACAATGAAATTTTAATACCCAAGCCCACCCATTGTTTGTTTTAAAAAATGGAAGTAGTGATTAACGCCTGTAAAAACATTAATGGATGTGTCAATTATGTCCCAACAGACAATAAAACTATACTTAATTAATTTTTCCTTATTGTCAGTTTTTTTTGTTAATTAGGTAGTTGGTTACAATTTGTAGTTAAAAATAAAGTTACATCTTTTATATAGAGAAAGGACACTTGTCTATAGCTATATTATCAAATTACACATGTTACACTGTAACTGTAACTGTCTTGTCTATAAATTCTTTTAAAAGATGAATAAATTAAGGCTTTTAAAAAATGTCACCAAAATAAGCGGATAAAAAGTTATAAAAAAACTTTGATATAGCAATATACAATGTAATCATTAGTAATCTAAAGTAATCATGATTACAATAAAGAAAAGTAATCTAATGTAATCGATTACATATGAAATAGGGTGTAATTGTAATGTAATCGATTACATTTTATTAGCAAAGTAATTGTAATTTAATCGATTACATTTTAAAGTAATCAACCCCATCCCTGTACATATCCCAAAATCTTTGTTAGACAGGATATAACGACGGGTTCAATTTTATCTGCATTTAAAGTCAGACTACAAAGTAATTGTGAAACATCATATTCTAGAGGTTGCGTGAGCCAGATGTGAATTCTAAATAAATCCAATGACCTGTTTGAGTACATACAATCTAAAACTTTCATCTTACAATAGCATTAAACATTTGACTTTTCAACACTTTGTTTGGCTTTATAAATAATTTGATATGAGCGTCATTGATGAGTCTTATGTAGACGAAACGCCCGTCTGGCGTACTAAATTATAATCCTGGTACCTTTGATAACTATTTTGCACACATTTTCCTATTCCCGAACTAAAAGACAAATTGAAAGAGTTGGTCCTGGTTTGTTTCATAAAAAAGAATGGACAAAGTGGATAGTAGTATTTTGTGTAAAGAATGAAGAAATCGTTCTTCGTAAAAAATCAGTCTGATTAAAAAAAAACATTCTCTAAAACTGACGTTATCAAGATGCTTCATTTTTTGACATCATACTTGTTACGTTTGAAAGTTGACACGTGTTTTTTTTTAACAAAGAATAAACATTCAATGAGACCCAACTGTGCTTCTTTTCTTGCCGACTTGTTCTTTTATCAATATTAGGATGACTGCATATATAGGAACGTCTTATGAAAAAAGTGAAGCATTATCCTTTAAGGATGTACACCTCTGTGGAGCCAAAATTTCTAGAATTAAGCTTTTGTTTTAAATCTGATTTTTGGGTTTATATGACTGTAAACAAAAAAATTGGTGAAGAAAAAATCATATGGTGGTGTGCTTCTTTTTTTGCTACAGCCCTTTGAAAGTACCCAAATATGATGATTTTCCCATTTTTCATTAGTTTTTGCCCATTTTTGGGCTATTTTCGAAAAAAAAATCACAGTTCCACAATTAAACTTTTTTCATACTTTCAATAAAGATGGAGTGGACCAATCTGAAAAAATTTAACTTAAAAAAAAAATATAGGTAGGTGTTAATATAAGAAAGTTTTGTCATATTTTGTAAATTTGTGATTTTTCTCTGCGCATATGATATCAAGTTTTTTGTTATAAATGATTGAAAAAACACATAACTAAGTAATTTGAAAAGACAAAAGTGATATGGGATGTACATGTTTTTGGTAAAATCCTTTTTTGTACCCCTCACCTATTTTCGCAAATTTTTGGCTAAATAGACTGCTTTGATTGGTAATAATTTTAAAATTTAATAACTCAAAACAACTGATTGTAAATACCCAATATTTTCACAGAGTTTAGTTCGATTATGCTATTTATTAAATTCATTGCTATTTTCCACTTGTATCACACATTTCGGAAATAATTCCAAAACGAGATTTCAACGAGACTTAAACGTCAGAAGAATACAGCCTTAACCCCACTTTCTGCTATATAAATGATGTCAATATTTACAAACAGTTACCCGCAAAGATATCAGTTATAATTGGGAATATCTTCATTTACATTGCCATTCCCAAATGAGCACTGTTGAGGCTGACTTCATACAGGAACTTCTTAAGAAGAAAGAAAAGAAGTTAACAGTATATCTCACTAAATAATTTAACATTTGGTGACTATGTTGAACAAATCTAACAAATCGAACTAGAAATAAAGGATACAACAGATTCATTTACGACGTCCTCATATCTTGACTTACATCTACAAATTGACAATTAGGGTCGGTTGAAAACAAAACTTTACGACAAAAGAGATGATTTCAGCTTTCCAAATGTGAACTTTCAATTTCTATGTAGCAACTTTTCATCAGCGCCAGCATACGGAGTAAATATGTATACGGTATTCCCGGGCCTGTGTGTCCTATCATGATTTCCTTGATAGAGTGTTGAAGCTATCAAACCAAGAGTTCCAAATGGTGAACTCATCCCTTCGTAAATTTTACAGACGCCATCACCAGTTGGTTAACCTTTATGAAATACCCGTTTCACCGATGATAACAAATTTGTTATATGTCGTAACTACAATTCCGTTCCCTTTTCACAAACGTGACCTACATAATTAGACTTATTATATTGTCTGTACGAACATGAGCAACACAACGGGTGCAACATGTAGAGCAGGATCTGTTTACCCTTTCAGAGCACATGGTTGGGTTCGTGTTACTTAATCTGTATTTTTCTATGTTGTGTTTTGTTATCTATTGTTTGTCTGTTTATCTTGTTTTTAGCAATGGGGTTGTCAATTTATTTTTGTTTTAGAAGTTTGAATGTTCCTCTGGTAACTTTCGCCCTTCTTTTGTATACATAATTGAAAAGACTATTTTTACATTGTTCAAAAAACCATGCTTGACATCAAAAGTTAACATATGTTTGCAAATGTTTGCACCTGTCCTAAGTCAGGAATCTGATGTACAGTAGTTGTCGTATGTTTATGTAGTTCATACGTGTTTCTCGTTTCTCGTTTTTATATAGATTAGACCGTTGGTTTTCATGTTTGAATGGTTTGACATTACTAATTTGTGGGGCCCTTTATAGCTTGCTGTTTGGTGTGAGCCAATGCTCCGTGTTGAAGGCCTTACCTTGACCTATAATGGTTTACTTTTATAAATTGTCATTTGAATGGAGAGTTGTCTCATTGGCACTCATACCACATCTTCCTATATCTATATAAGCACTTTTGATCTACACTATATAACATGTATCTGTAAACTATTTATCATAAAAAAAGAAGAATGATTTAGGAATAATAAGATATATTTATTTCAAAGAAAGGACATACATTTAATAATGTACAAGACAATGCAAGTAGTGTCTATTTCAATTATAAAATCAGTGTCCAAACCATCTGATATCAGTTAATCATTTTGATTAATTTAAGTAATAGTTAATAGTTGTTCACTTGAAACGATTAACAAAATTGCATAACTCTTACATACATCTTTGACAAAAGGATATGAACTCATAGTCACTAGACATACGCATAAAATTAACAAACCATACAGATGCTTGATAAAACAAGTAACAATGCAAATCTTCATAATTGAGAAAAAAGTAAAATCATAAAAAAACTAAGAGTATCTAACCAAACGGCAAAATCAAATGATAAAACAAATGTTTTTCAACTGCGAAAACTGAGATTGCCATTACAAGTGTTATTAAATATTCAATTTAAAGACCTTCATACCTCCCAGTCTGAATTTTCAAAGGATGCATGCTTACCAAGAGATGGCTATCCTGTCGTTTCATCTAATTTCGCCTCTTTAAAATTCTAGCAATTCCCCCAATTTTTGTTTGTTTGTTACCTTGCTCTGTCTCTTTTTAATCAACTAATGATATTTGACCATCGGTCAACTGCTGTCGCCTTAACACATTTCCAATCAATGGCGTTGTCAGTTTATATTCGACTTTCGAGTTTGAATGTCCCTTTGGTATTTTTCGACTATATTTCACTGACCACGGAAACAATGCATGATTAAAACCAATAGGTCATTTGAGCCTTCAGCACTAACAATATTACAATTCTTCATTGTATTTACTTAGAAACTCATGACGAAGTGATTTATCATATTCTTACTAATCCCACGAACTGGTACATGACTTACTATCTAATTGGTATAATTTTTTTTCTTTCGAAAAGTCCCCTTACCGTTTGTCGAAAAGACATATCATATTCACATCAACTATATTAGTGCAAAACTTTGTGTTTTAAAAATAATTAAATAGAAACAACGAAATCCGTTTTTCTTATACAAAAATGGCTAAAAGCACAATATTCCATTCAACAGTTATTTACATTCCCAAAAAAGAAAGAAAATGAAGCAAACTGACAATACCATGGTAAGAAAAGAAAAAGAACAAAGACAAATAATAGTAAACAAAACAACATAGAAAACTTTTTTAAAAGACCAAAAATCATGAACCTTTAAACATATGAAATAAATTTGATAAGTTTGCTAAATACTATTTTCTTGCAGAAGGTACCGAGGTTGATGCTCCGATGCTCCACCATTCTACCGTAATAAGGAAATTTGATGCGTATGTTGTTTCAAGAGTTGTGTTGACCATAGTCACAATAAATTGTGAAAAACTCACCAGATTATTTTAAAACGATAGTTATAAATATGGCTTGGTTTAAAATGTACGCACTTTTTAGTTAACTTATTATCATTTCTGTAAGTTTATATTGAAAAGTTTCTTTTGTATTTTTCTAATAATTTTTGGTTATTCAATTATTGATTAAATCGTTTGTCTAGAATACTTTTAAAATATTAAAAATTGGAGTCTTCAACCGGCATAATGCATTATAAAAATAATAGAAAATACTAAATGAAACTTTGTTTAACCTTGCCAGGTAAATTCGCTTGTATATTTTTTTATAAATGTAGGCAATTTTGATTTTCTTCTATTGGTATTTGTTACATAATATTTTGCTTGTCACAAATTTGTATTAATCCTGTATTGATAAAAAAAAGAAAAAGGTTTTTATATTGCGGATGACTAACTAACTTCTAATAAGCCATTATTTGTCTTTCGAACTATACATTAGTTAATGTTATGATAACTTCAAATAACGCAATAGTTTCCCGTAAATTATAGGATATTTTTTATCATAAATATTCATTTGCTTTTAAAACATATATACTGTATAAACCACAACATTTTGATTACAATGATATTCACCTATCTAAAACTAATAGATAAGTTATTTGATAAGATGTCCAGAGAAGAAAGAGAAATTCTTATACACAGTTTCTCTACCACTACCTGACCAATGACGACATCTCACAACATCACCAATCATTAATGTCACCACTGCTTGCATTGATCCAGATCCATTTGCTCTCCCGCGCGCAATAACTACACTGTTTTTAACCATTTCTAAGTGTGCTCTGCCTGAATGTGGTATGAATGAGGCCATGAAGAAGTACAGTCCATTGTCAGTAGCAGTGAACATTCCAGTGTGATTGTTATACCCATTACCAATGTTTGTAATAACCCGTTCGAAGTTCAATGTTTGTGTGGAGCTTAGAGCAATTATATTGGACAACTCAGCATGAAATCCAATTTCTTTTTGTGGTAGTTTTTTCTCTTTATCTATGAAAAACAAAGAATCTCATATAACATTTTTATCAATTATATATGTTTTTACCTATCAACATTATGAAATGAAACTGCTGTTATACCAATCTTTATGTACGTCTATTTTCCCCTTGTACCTTAGATCACCACCGGTTTATGATCGAGTTCGTCACATATATAGTTTTCTACGATGTGTTTTATATATACTATTGTTTGTCTTTTTGGTCGTTTTACATTTTTTTCAATGGTATTATCAGTTCGTTAAAGAAGTTGGAGTTTGAATGTCACTTTAGTATTGTATCTTTCACCTCTTTCTTATAAATTATGAACACGGTGATATATACCTCGTCGATTTTATATCCCTGACGGAAAAGTAATGACGTATGTATTTCTTAATAGAGTGGAACTACAATACCAAAATACACAAGCAGGATACGGCTTTTTCTACGCAATACTTGACCAAATTTTTCTATTTGTACAACTGATAAATCGATTAATTTTACTGTTAATTTGTGGGCATTTTTTCGTATTCATACGAGTTTTATATTTTGAATATGAAACAACATGCAGAAGTACGTATAACGTCATTTCATTGAGAAATTCATTTGAAACGGATGGACATGAACGCGTGACATAGCTGCATTGATACTAGACGTCATTGCCTATAATTTTCGTGTATCCTATCCGTGAACTGAAAAAATTTAAAGCAGTACGATCAAAGTGAAAATGTACAGACTACGGAAAATAACCTTTATCGATATCGTTCCCAAAATTTAAAACAGTTTAAACTTTCATAACTGTTCCTATATGAAGATTATGCGGTACCAATCATTTGCTAGTTATTTGATTTCTTATATTATATATTTTAATGCTTTATAAAATGTGCGCGTCCAAAGCACTATTTCTTCAGTAATGTTAAAACCTAAACATTTAAATACTATGAATTTATAATTTCATACTAAGTTAGCCTTGAAAGTTACATAACTACACGTGGGATATAAAAAGCCAAATTATTCCACTGTCAACTGTACTTTAAGGAGTTGGAACCTTGGTTTCTTAGTTTGGTTTTTATGACAGTTATTGCACTTTTGCACTTCAAGCAGGAAGTTCAAATATGCAAAATAAAATTCACAAATATAAGTTACAAATGCCTGACAGACTTGTGAACCCCTTGCAAATGCTATTTGATAGATTTTTTAATGATTTTCGAATTGATATTTTCTACTTTTAACCGAATATGAGTTTTACTAAGATATTCTAATTGGCCCACACTAGACTTTGCATCCATCAGTTTTATAGTTTTGGAGTTGTTGATGAAGGTATAGAAATAAAGCGTAAATCAAGGAAAGCGTTTTGTACGCATACTGTTTATAAATTATAATTGTACCTGTGTTAATTAGAGTCTTTGCATGAATCTTTTTTATTTTCTGTTTGTGCATTCGCGTAAATTCTAAACGATGCAATACCTTTTTAAATCACTGGTTGGATGTCATTGTGAAACTCAAATTATACATTTTGACGAATGCTTTAGTTAATTTATATATATCAGGTAAAAAAGTAGTTTGCTGACGGGAACTATAAATAATGATATAAAAAGTATTTTAGTAACCTTGCGTTGACTAGTTTTACTCATATAATGTAAGATCAAACTAAAGGTTATTAAATGTGAGTATACAGTACAAAACAATTTCCCTTCTTCCCATAAACGATGTTGCATAACTATAAACTACAATTATTTGTATGCAAACTCTAAATAGAGTATGGAAAACTCAATTCGACAGGAGCAAATATCTGAAAGGACGAGGAATTTACATTAAAGAAGGAATACTACAAATAAAGTTGCAAACAGTTTGAGTTGCAATGTATCTCTTTGATAAGAGCTGACATGTTTGAATAACACCTGATAATACCGTACGTCCAATGCGCCAATCTGGATTAAGCCTCACCAACAACATTCAAATCCAAACCTTCCAATGCCAGGAATGCATAAATACGCCAACACTATATGAGCTATATGATCAAAATGGATCCAGACAGATTCACAAAATTAAAAAAAACCAAACCCCTTTGCCAAAAAGGAAATGTTACCTTAGGTTTTTAATGATTTTTCGATTCATGAACGTAGAATTGTAAATAAGTATATGCAATAAACAGTTAGGAAAAAATATTGAAATTTGCCCTTAGCTAATAGATTTTACCATCTCCTTTTCATTGCTTTCTTGCAATATTAAGCTTACTGTTTGTGTCATATATGTGCATATGAATGTAATCAGAATCTTCCATAGATTCTATATCCAGTATATAAAATGGTAAAATATAATTTCTTTTGGGTGTATCCATGGCAACAATCTGCATTTATTTGTTATAAAATATTGCAAAAAAAGGGGAAAAGATGTCACATAATTCCACAAAATTTGGCTAAAAGTAGAATTTCAATCGCTTGAAGTAATACCTTTTTTTCTGAAACTGTGTACATATATCATTCAGCAAATGCAAATCCAATGAAAATCATATGTCTTTCATCTCATTTTTTTAGTAAAATTGCGTCAAAAACTTCGTGTAGAAAAAAGTGTTTGTAAACATTACATTAATTTCTGGACCGATGGCCGGTCTAGCTATGAAAATACGGATTGTCAAACAGAAAATAGCCCATAGAACATGTCAAAAATAATAATCTTGATGCTCTTATAAACCATCTTTGAAGGCTAAATTAGCACTCAGCTGTCTAAAAATGAATTTTATTACACAATAACTTTCCTATTTGAAAAATCCACCGGGGCCAAAATGCGAAACTAAACTCCTAACTGTGTATTGCTACCAAATCATTTCCAAAGTACTGACTACTGATCAATTAAAAACCGTTAAGACCTGCAGTCTGTCTGCAGTGGTATAGACATAGTAAGATAAACACTTATTCTGTAATATAGCTTCTAACGATTTTGAGTCTTAACGCATCCCTGGCTTTCAAATGCTTAGGTTTTCAATATTGTCTATTTTATAGTTAAGTAAGATTATCGAAAAATATACATTACTGCTTTACTTACGTTCGGGGTGACAACTTCACATTTATCTTTACCTGTTATTGTATTTGTTTCATTGAACAATCTCTCTTCTAACATTTCCAGTTTCTCTTCCAAATGACTATCCATCGTTTTGACAAAATCAGCAAGTTTTTCCTGTGTTATATTTGATACCAGAACCTTCACTGCAGTTGTAACTCCTTTCTTTATTTCGTCATCAATATATATTTTTAACTGGGAAGAAAACTGTGAAAAATCAAGATTAGCTACTAACGGTGCATTTATTTTATCCAGTAATGGAAAATGTACACTATCATCACAACCTTGTCCCATTCCTTCGCTCCACACTAAGAAAATCATGCAATATAAGAAGATAATTAATTTTCTGTCAGCCATTTTTATGCTTATCAGAAATTATATCTAATCGATTTCTTGTCTAAAAATTAACAGACAGTCGTCACCGATAATGAATTCCAAAAAGGCTGTGAGCCAATTGTTCATGCTATCAAAAAATGAACAAAGCACTTGTTAATGAAACTAAATTTAAAATTCTTATTTGAACTGATGCCAAAATGCATTGCATGTGTAGTAAAACTGATAAGCGCTTCGATATCTCAACATATTAAAATTGAATTCATAAAGAAAAAATAGGTGTTTTTCAGCATTTCGGATTCAAAGATGTACCGAATAGGAAATGATTGATTATCACTAAATTGTTTCAAAATGAAGGAAGGGGAAGTTTGAATGTCCACGTCATGATATTTGTTAAACTGTACGAAAGTACGTTTTTTAAAAATTTCGAATCAACAACAAAAAAACGATTACACCCATAAGAAATAAACGAGAAAGTGCATAGGACGCATGCAATTAAAATGTGTGTTTTTTTTTTACAGTACTGGGTCGCAAAAAAAACCCCCAAACCCTCAGCCTTTAAGATAAACAGGTTTCTGGCATTTAAGAGCGATTATCTGATATTATTGGTTTAACCTATTTGAAAGAAATGCTTCAGTTGGCAGGGTTTGACTCATAAAAATTCAAAGTGTGTACCAAGAGTAGTCGAGTATAATGAAAGCTAGTAAAAGTCCATTTTCATTTTTATTTTTTATAAACTTATGAATATATATTACCTCAGTCCTACACTAGAATGTTAGTCAGAAAATCTCATACGGATTTAGTGAAAATACGCTAAGTATACAGGTTAAAGGATGATACACTATATAGCGTATATCAGAAGTAAAATTTGCTACATGATATGACAATAAAATCATACAATTTCACTATGAAAGTCCTTTTCAAATTTGACATCAACTGTATTATACAATGAAGTACTGGACAAAGTTGCTGTTTATAAGGAGCCTCAAAGACAGTGGCGATCATGATATCGCAGTTATTTTTAATCCGTATTATTTAATATCATTTAATGGATGACGCGCGTTCTTTGTAGGGAATTAACAGAAAAACCGTGAATTCATCATACGATTACAAAAATGTAACAGAAAATCACACTGAGGAATATTCAATTCAATTGGAAAGTCTATAATCAAATAGCAAAATCAAATGACAAAACACATCAAACGAATGGACAACAACTGTCATATTCCTGACTTGGTACAGGCATTTTCAAATTGAGAAAATTGTGGATTGAACCTGGATTTATAGCGCTAAACCGCTCACTTGCATGACAGCTGCGTCAAATTAAATCATATTGAAAACGATGCGTAAACAAAATGTCTTTTTGAATACTTGTTTTTGAATACCTTTAAACACGAAACATGTACTCAATATGAGTTATGCATACTCTCAATGAACCGCAGAACCGGCTATACCGCTGGTGATAACCTCTGGAACTAGCAGTCCACTAGAAGAGGTATCGTTGACCAAACTGTACGATTTGGGAGTAACGTAATCGTGTTAATATTTTACTATTATATATTGATATTAGACAGCTACATTGTGTTTTGAATAAATACTATCGCTATAGGTGGTATTGTTTTTTTTTATATCATTTAAAATAACCCATACTGTTTATTAAATCGTTTTGATTTTGATATGTTTCTGTAATTTATATATGACAATTCTTGCGAGGGTAGAGAACAATTTCACATTAAGAATGAAAATGTAAATAATATGCATGTGAACCCTTTCTGTTGGCTGTTGTTCGTGTGATTCTTTGTCAATTGTGTTCTCCAATTTATTTATATTGTAGTCCTGTGTTGTCATTTTGATGTTATATTTCACATGGCCATAAAAGTGCGAGGTTTGGCATGCCACAAAACCAGGTTCAACCCACCATTTTTTCCTTTAAAAATGCCCTGTACCAAGTCAGGAATATGGTCATTGTTATATTATAGTTCGTTTCTGTGTGTATTACATTATAACGTTGTGTCGTTTGTTTTCTCTTATTTTTGAGTGTAAATTCACATTGCGATAAGACGTGTCACGGTACTTGTCTATCCCAAATTCATGTATTTGGTTTTGATGTTATATATATATGTTATATTTGTTATTCTCGTGGGATTTTGTCTATATGTGTTACATTTTAGTGTTATGTCGTTGTTCTCCTCTTATATTTAATGCGTTTCCCTCGGTTTTAGTTTGTTATCCCGATTTTGTTTTTTGTCCATGGATTTATGAGTTTTGAACAGCGGTATACTACTGTTGCCTTTATTCATCATTTCTTGATATAAAAATGTTGTTGCTGTCATGGAGCTTCAGAGTTGGTTCTTTCATTTTACATATTATTCAACATTTGAACCTTCTGATAGAACGCCATCTGAGATGGTTTGCAAGAAATATGTCGTACATGGTACCCTTGTTGACCCTATGTTGCTGTCACTCGATGCTTGCAGTGCTTATCGGGTTGGTTTTTCTTTAGCTAGCGTCATCATTTTACAGCATTTATACTATAGCCAGTTACAAATGTTGTAACAAAATATATCTACAGGATTTGACCGTATACTTTATTTTGAGAGTAGCTGATGATTTTTTTTTGTAGCATTTGTGTTCTTTTCCCAATTAAAATGCTAGCTGTGTACAATTTTAGCAAAACCATTTTCTTTTGTATTTACAATTATGAATACATCATATATTTTATAAATTTCATGAAAACAAAAAAAGTTAATTCGCAAAAATACTGAACTCTGATGAATATTGAGCATTAAGACTATTGAAATAGACCCATTTACGAACCAATTGTGAACTTTTTGGTGTTTTATGATAAAGTTGATATTTTATTAGGCCATTTTGGGGCATAAGTGAACCTTGTCATCTTTCATAGTTAATTGCTTATAACCACGGATTTAGAAAAACAACACGACATGTGACATGGAACAACGTAAAGGTCATTTTCAATTTTGTTCTTTTACCTTAACTAAAAAGTTTCTAGAGCATTGAAGGAAAATGTACTGATCTTCAGTTATTTATTTCTTAAAGGAATTCGGTTGTAGGTTGGATTTTTCAGATTGACTTATTCCCACATATTTTAATGAAATCTAACAGAAAAGGAAGAGGGTGGGAGTGCTGACGGAAACAAGAACATGGAACTGACAGAAAACCTCGTTTATATCAGTAACGCTATCAACTCTTGTTAATGCTGTCATTCCAACAGTCAGACTTTGTACATTAATTACCATTAACACAATGAATGTTTGTCGTTAACTTCTTAAGAGAAAAAGTATAACAAAAATACCGACACTACTTAACCTGAATTCAAGGTAAATACAAAAAACGTAAGTCAATACAAAATTGAGAATATCAATTGCAAACAACAAATAGAAAGACTGAAAAACAACTGTCATATTCCTTAATTTGTACAGGCATTGACATATTTATATTGAGCATAGAATGTGATCCAATACTTTTCTTTTTCTGATTTCTATACTATTAAACGAGAAGACCTCATTTTGTGTGTCGATTCTCTTCCTTCAACAATAAATCAATCATCATACCTCTTTATCCTATAGGTAACATGCATAGTCGCATTTGTCATCCATTCTTATGATTATTCAGATAGAGTTATTTTGGGAGAAAAACGACAAAAAAGGAGTCCGGATATGATTTCGTCACCAGACTGAATTTTAGTCATAGATAAGACTTCCGGTTTGAAACATGCACAAATACAACCGATAGTATGATAGATAACAAAAATGAAAAATAAATAAGCCAATTAGAGCGTTTCAATATCATGGCGTTTAGATCTCAAGAACCACAACTATTATATTTCCTTATAGAGGACAATTATTTTTCGCGTTTTTCTACATGTAAACTACGATTATACTACTTCAATATATAGAGACTCTCTGTATTCTGTCTACTGTTTTCTTTGAAATGTTAACGTTTACTATCTATAAGGGGTCATACCAGTTGCATATATATTAAAATAAGTAAAACATGTGACACAAATACAACCAATCGTATGATAGATAACAAAAATGAAAAATAAATAAGCCATTCAGAGCGTTCTCCATATCATGGTGTTTAGATCGCAAGAATCACAGCTATTATACCTCCCTAGAGAGGACAATTATTTTTCGCGTTTCATATCATGGTGTTTAGATCGCAAGAACCACAATTATTATACCTTCTTAGAGAGGAGAATTATTTTCGGCGTTTATCTACATGTAAACTACGATTATACTACTTTAATATATAGAGACTCTCTGTATTCTGTCAGGGACTTTCTATGCAAATAAGGTAGAGATTAAAGGGAGGCAGGACTTTTTTCGGGGCTTCGGGATCGGGTAATTTTAAGCTCGGGATTTGGGGATTGATCCTGACGGAATCCGGAAATATATTTTTCGATTTCGGGATTTCGGGATATGAATTTCTTTAAATTCTGCATCTCAGGATTTTATGGTTTTAATGATTTTGGGATCAGGACCCCTCCGACCACCCCTCAAATTAGCCTAAGTCGGTCTTAGTCATTTATACATAATTCATATCATACCATTGGCATGTAAATAAGGCTTTCAAAAAGAAGGCATTGATAGGATTGTCCTAGAAGCATATTTTATTAGACTAATAATGGTCTATATATAAGCAGTTACATTTATTTCATGTTTGAAACGGTGCAAATTTTTAATTTGATTTGACTTTTACCAAAAGAAGCGTTGTAGCAAAGGAGAAGAATAATTGTGGTCTGAGTCCAGAAACACGAAAATAATTGAATTTAACAGAAAGGAAACAAATATCGGACTTTGGAAAAAGCGAGAGGGCTTTTGATTCCTTTTATGAAATTCTCCATACATACTATCTTTTACAAAAAATCATCCTACAACAGTTCACAAGCTGTATATGCCCGCGGTTTCGCGGGTGTGTTCTAGTCGCATATTAATACACAAACATTGGAAATCTTATTTATCTAATAGACTTTTAATACGAACGACTACATATACTGGACAGCCCAACAGACGAAATCAATCACAATATTTTGAGAGAACAAAACAATACCAACATACAAAAAAGACGTACAACAACGAATCATAGGGTATACAGAAGTTCTTCTGGGTAAAGGCACAAATGCTGCATGTTAATTCTATCATTTTTCATAAATGTATTGTTTCATGCTTACTTACAATTATATAAAAATTACTTTGATTTTGATAAACATGGAAGGAAGCTCTATTAAACTCTATATAGTGTTTAAATCAAAGTCGAGGAACCTTGCATTTGAGAAGCATGTGATGGTCATTGACTTTGCTATTTGTGTCTCCACAATTTGGATCACCTAAAATGAAAAACTGTTTGTAGAAAGTCTTCAAATTATTCACAAAGTTTAAAAAAAAAAAAAATGACATTGATGTTTGTTTGCAGAGAATATTTTTAACAATTGACCAATACTAGTCTAAGATTGTCTTTTGTGGCTAATTTTAATCCGTTCAAAAGACAACGAGGAACATGTGTTGTAGACTTTGACACATTCCCCATTTCCTTTCTCAATTTTATTTCCAAACATCAGTTACATATAGTTTGGTTTTGAATAAACGATAGAAATGTTTTGAGGTTTATTGGATACAGATGACGACTGACGACATTGCCATACATAAAAAGAACAATAGATTGAGATGTGTATCAAGATCTAGAAATATAGCATGTTCAATCTGTAACACATATTTAGTCAACTCTGATGAAGTACATACAAAACTTATCATTTTGGTAATTTGGTTGCGATCTATTCAGGTAGCACAATACAAAGATTTTATACTTTTTAATTCCCCAGTTTTTAAATGTGTAACTTTCTTTATAATGCTTAGAAATTTATAAAAGTGGTATTTATTGATAGCTTAAAGATAACTCTTTCAAATTAGTGTAATCCACTTTCAATTGAAATTAGCTTCTTCGTGGATATCCCGAGAGGGTTGATTTTATTATATGTTGTTACTAGAGCCACTAACTACAAAAGGTTATCAGATTTTGGATAGAATGTATAGATCACATTTTACACCTAATCAAATATTACCTACCTTCATGTGGTAAGGATGTTTGCACTAATTAGAGATTTATGAGAGAATGGAATACGATAGCGATACTTTGAGACATCCTTTTGTAGCTCCTGTTGTGTTGATTAAGATTTCGTTAATATTTTCTGTATAATTATAGAGATGATAGAGTTAAGTTAATTCAAGTGAACTGACTAAGATTTTGCCATTGATTGTATAATAATCGATAATAATGATTGCATAACAAAAATATTGCATTCATTTAAAAGATTAACCTTGTATCTATCTATATATACCTCTTTTATTAATTTACATGCAGTCTTAAGAAAGTAAAAGCAATTTAAAGGTTGGAGATTAGAAGTAAAAAATCCTTATATTGTGCTACCTTAAGTATCTTATAAATTGTTTTATTATTCCTTTGTTATTTTTTGTTCTTATTTAAACAAGTTTCTATGTTGCAATTTTCTAATTTATAGCTGCCACCAATTACATTTAATTATGTAAAATATATAACGCCTAAAACTGGAATATATACTGAGATAATTTAGCATCCATTAGTAGTGATGTCAATAAACAGCTTAAAACGTTTTTTAGCATAAACATTATGCAATTTTTGTACTAAAAGTATTTGAATATTTTTTCGAATCTTCATTTCCATTTCTAAACCTGTGAGAAGTAATTTGGGCATATAACTTAAAGCATTCTTACAAATTATATTTATTATTGCTACATCAGATTGAAACAGTTATCACTAAAACTAAGTTAATCTGAATCATTGTTTCAACCAAAAGCCGAATTTGCTAGTTATGTGTCTATTTACACTATATATCTCCTTTGTGCACTCGGTTTCTAGAATTGGCTTTTTATAATAGAATAATGACGATCCAACATGTTAACCTCTTTTGATTTTAAAGATGGTTTTGCAAGAAATTAAGATTGCTCTGACGTCTGACGGTCTTTAGCTAGGTTAGTGAACGTCAGAGTGCAGTCCACGACGAACGGTTTCCTGAGTTGGTAGTTTCTGTGTTGAAACTGCAACAAATCCATTTAGTAGATAACATACGTATTGTATCTATAAACCTCGCAAAATATTAATTTCGTCATTTTTTCGTCTTTTGAAGATCTTATAGATTATTTCAACTTACACATGTAACGCATATTATTTAATTGAATTTCACGGACAAAATTCCGCAATGGAACGACAAGTTATGGTTCATGTTATTCGAAAAAAACCCAACTTTATCTACGATTTGTGTTGTAGATGAAGTTGGTTAGGTCAATTTGTTATTTCTTTTCATACTTTTAATCATTTTTGCAGAATTATCTGATACCAAATTTAATTTAAACAGCATGTACATCATTGCACTTGCACATAAATTCCATTTTTAAATTTAAATTCACAGCTGAAAATGGTATCAAACGATTTATAACGGCTATTTTTAATCTGATCATACAAATCGTTGTTTCCAAGTTGCTGTTTTCATCATTAAAAATGCACGAAGTAGTTGCAAACAACAGTTAAACAAGCTACATATATAGCCAATCGATTGTTGTTACACAAAATACGGTTAAAGCGCAACAATTGTCGTTTTCAGATTGTTTGTCACTTAGTTTTGATATGCAACTTAAAAAAAAGAGACAGGTGCATATAAAAAAATGATCATCTGATGTAATATAACAAAAAGTAATAGACATATTTATCTTTTTCAAATCGTGTTATGGTTTAGATTTTGAAATAAATAGGATTTGTCCTTTGTGCAAGTCATAAACGTCTATCAAGATCGTCTGTCAATAACAGTTTTATTTGGGACTTAGTGGCATTTGAATTTGCTGGACTTTGTTACAATGTTGGTACAATGGTTTTTGAGTAATATGGTTTATAGAAAACATTTTGATAGTTAAACACAACTCAAATTATATTCTTACAGATATTTTACCAAAAATATTAACAATTACAGAGTAAATGAGCTATATCTGGTAATGGCATTAGAATAGTATAACAATACTGCTTACATATCTATCTTAAGCAAAATCAGCTTCTTAGTAACACTTGTGTATTAAAAATCCATAAATACATGAATTATTTTGAGCAGGATCTGCTTACCATCCATGTACAACTGAAATTCCTCGCAGTTTTTACTGGGGTCTTTAATATTTAGTGTGGTATTTCGTTGAATTTCTTTTTTCCCCCGTGTGTTCTATCGCCCCGTCAGTGTCTCTTCGGCTAAATAGTCTTTAATGTTTTCCTGATATCTGTCGGTTCTTTTTTATTCGTAGAAATTTTTTTCTACTTTTGGTTAGTTTTGTCATTGCCTACAATTGCCTCAGGATCTGAACCAGGATCTATTTACACTTCTTGAATACATCAGAAATTGATGATAGGATTCGTTGTGCTCAGTTTTCTATTTTTGTGCTGTAAATAAAGGCAACAGTAGTATACCGCTGTTCAAAACTCGTAAATCCATGGACAAAAAAACAAAATCGGGGTAACAAACTAAAACTCAGGGAAACGCATTAAATATAAGAGAAGAACAACTACACAACATTAAAATGTAACACACAAAGAAACGGACTAAGCATTAGACAAAATCCGATGAGAATAACAAATATAACATCAAAACCAAATACATGAATTTGGGATAGAAAAGTACCGTGACACGTCTTATAGTAATGTGAATTCACACTCAGATATAAGAGAAAACAAACAACACAACGGAAACACAACGTTAAAATGTAACACACACAGAAACGAACTATAATATAACAATAGCCATATTCCTGACTTGGTACAGGACGTTTTTAAAGAAAAAATGGTGGGTTGAACCTGGTTTTTTGGCATGCCAAACCTCGCATGTTAATGACAATGTTAAATATAACATTAAAATGACAACATAATGTTACAGGACTACAATACAAACAAATAAGAGAACATATTAGACAAAGAAACACATGAATAATAGCTAACAAAAGGCATCAGGTTTAAAATTCAATACGTCAGAAACCCGCCTCGTCCACACAAGGATTACAAGTGACTCCCAGATATAAAAGTTCGAAAGTCAAAACAAGTACAAAGATGTACAGCACTGAGGGTCAAAAGTTCTAAAAGGTTGTGCCAAATACGGCTAGGGTTTTCTGCATGGGATGAGAACATCCTTATTATTTAGAACAATTTATGCTATTGCAAACAGTAAATTTTATCAAATGAATATAAAAGAGATATACATGATAAAACTGAAGTATTAACTAATTACAGAAAACAAAACCCGGATAAATTTCATAAACCAACACAAAAAATAGACACATCCGACTTAGTCAAGGCCTCAATGCAAAAAGTGAAAAAAAGTGACGTCACATACGAAGTGGTGAAAAGGCACAAAAATTACGTCATATTTGAAAGTCTGAAATAGCGCAAAAATGACGTCACATTTGAATGACTAAAACTATATCTCAAAAATAAGATAGAATTAGGATTGATTTAAGATTATATTTGAACTAAATACTGATATTACATTTAATAACAATGCACATTGCAATACATATTAATAGCAAACTGAGGTAGCAATAAACTATATTATATAGCTATGTCCGGTTTGTTTTGAATCTAACTTCAAACGTAAAACATCGTACAAATTACGTTGAACAAAATCAAATCTAATAAATGAAGGCGGTGATTAATTGTCTTTACCATAAAACATGAATATAATACAAAAGACGTCAGCACATTGACAAAATCCGATGAGAATTACAAATTTAACATCAAACTAAACTTTTTTGGATTCGAGCATCACTGATGAGTCTTTTGTAGACGAAACGCGCGTATGGCGTATATACAAAGTTTAGTCCTGGCATCTATGATGAGTTTATCTAAATACATGAATTTGGGATGGATTAGTACCGTAACACATCTTATTTCAACGGCAGTATTTTATTATTTCAGTTATGACCACCACCCAAACTTCTAAATTGGAATCAGGGATTTATGATATATCTTAAGTTTAATAGCAATTGAACGTTTTATAACTGTCTATAATTAACTGATAGTCAGTGATTCAGCTCGTATAGAACTATAATCTAAAAGTAATCTATATATCTATCAGAGGGACGAATGTATCAGCATTTATATTTGGGTTACTGTTCGGCCTTTGACAATGCGAAAACTCATACCATATACTAGTAGTCAGCAATAAAGTCACAAGCATGAAAACAATTAAATAAAAACAGTTATTACTTTCGGATGCATTTGATATATTGAAAGATAAATTATTGATAAGGACACAGCAAGCTTGAAAACTACATTTTCAATTCTTATCACAATTTGAAAGATTTGTTTTAGATTCAACACTACTGCAAATGTGATAAGGCCATATTCATTTCAATATTTTTATCAGTTCTTACTAAACCATAATATTTCCTTAGAATTAAAATTGAAAGAAGATAAACCAATCCGCAATGCATTTAATCCTTGTATAAATATATCGTCCTAGATATAGCTATCTAACAACAAAAAAACCCAACAAAAAACCTAGTACTAACCTATTGAGTTTGGAAATTTAATGTAGCCAGTTCAATCAACGTATATGATACATGTAGTCCGTAAGTTTGAAATATAGTATGATACGAATTAATGTCAGAATCCTTAATTCAGACTTGAAGGATATGCCGTATATCGTCAATAAATTGCAAACGGTTGTTTCTTTGCTTTTCCAGGTGTTTCTAAATGTAAAAGATTTACATGTGTGTTATCTAGTTGATATTAATTCTATCTATCTAAAACGAATGAATCTTGTACATCGTTCTATGAAATACTGTAAGGAAACAAAAGCAAAAATTGAGTTATATCACTCACACAAAATAGGAAGAACGCACAAATAAAAGTAACAGTAGTATACCGCTGTTCGAAATTCATAAATCGATTGAGAAAAAACAAATCCGGGTTACAAACTTAAACTGAGGAAACACATCAGATATAAGAGAACCAAGACACAACAGAAACACAACACTTAGATGCAACAAACACAGAAACGAACTATAATATTGTTTTTATTAGTATAAAGATTGATTTTGTTATCAGTAAACTTAAAGCATACTAAATATTACTAGTATGTCATATACATATACACATTCATGGATGTACAATCTGTCGATACCTGTATCTTGGCATTGCACAAGGTCATGTTTTTCTCTGACTGTTTATGACTTCTTTACACTAAATCCATTGTTTTCTCTAGTTCGCTCTTATGTTGTACTGTCATACCACTGTCCCAGGTTAGGGGGAGGGTTTGGATCCCGCTAACATGTTTTTTTTTCTTTTTTTTACATAAATAAGGCCGTTAGTTTTCTCGTTTGAATTGTTTTACATTGTCTTATCGGGGCCTTTTATAGCTGACTATGCGGTATGGGCTTTGCTCATTGTTGAAGGCCGTACGGTGACCTATAGTTGTTAATGTCTGTGTCATTTTGGTCTTTTGTGGATAGTTGTCTCATTGGCAATCATACCACATCTTCTTTTTTATATTAACCCCGCCATGTATGAATGTGCCTGTCCCAAGGCAGGAGCCTGAAAGTCAGTGGTTGTCTTTGTTTATGTGTTACCTTTGTTTTTTTCGTTTTTTTTTGTACATATATGAAGTCGTTAGTTTTCTCCTTTAAATTGTTTAAATTGTTTTACATTGTCATTTTGGGGCCTTGTATAGCTGACTATGCGGTATAGGCATTGCTCATTGTTAGAGGCCGTACGGTGACCTAAAGTTGTTAATTTCTGTGTCATTTTGATCTCTTGTAGAGAGTTGTCTCATTGATAATATTACCACATTTTCTTTTTTATATATAATATAATAATTGTCATTTTTCTGACTTGGTACAGGACATTTTAAGAACAAATGGTGGTTTGAACATGGTTTTGTGGCTAGTAAAACCTCCCGCTTTATAAATATATGTTTTAGACGGGATATCGTATCGTCCACAGATTTGAAATGTACAGAAAAGTACAAAAAATGCATACAATAATAATTCTGAGTCGAAAAATACAACACTCAAATCCGAAACGAAGAAAGAAAGCATAACACACCGTACATAACATATTATTCAGTATTATGAGCACTGCAAAAATCCACTGGTAAATCAAGTCAAAGAATTATTGTCACTTTTATTTCACTTTGCATTTAGAGTTTAAGATTGTAATTCAGATAAGTTTTTGGTTTAATCAATCATGACCACCAAACATTTATTTGTTCGGACATGATTAAGACAGAGTACGTATTTGGATAATACACAAAAAGCTAACCACATGAAACGAAAGATATTAATCTGCATACAAGTTCGAGAAACAAATGTTTGTATTTCTTTTTTGAATTTTTGTTCAATGGAATGTTAGTTCCTCATTGCAGGCAAACCAATACTATCACATGCATTGGAATATAACGTGATTTAACGTAATACAGCTCTTGCGTAAGAAAGTTTAGGAGTTGGAAAACAACATTTGATTAATGCATAACCCTTATTTTCATCTTTGATGTATCATTATAAAAATCATTATCATGATGTACTTTTACAAACGGTAATAAACAACATAATATATTTCAAATCGTGTTATGGTTTATATTTTGAAATTAATAGAATTTTTCCTTTGCCAAAGTCATTAATGTCTGTCAATATCATCTGTCTTGAACAGGGATTGAGTGGCATTTTGATTAGCCGGGTAAATGTAACAATGTTGAAACGCACATTTTTTACGGATAATTATACGAAACGTTTCAGCGAATATGGGGATAGTTTCGTCTATTTGTTGCATTAAAATGTTATAAAGACAATATTAAGAACGTTCATGAAAATCAAGCATAAACTCATTTTCTAAAACAAAATTAATTTCAGCCATTTCGTCTAAACATTGCCACCGATAGTTCTACGAACAACAGACTTGTGTATTTTACAATTTAAAATCCCATCAACATTATAGTTCCCGTATGTAAAATAACGGACTGTCTAAGATCTTTAAAAGAGGGACGAAAGATACCAAAGGGACAGTCAAACTCATAAATCTAAAACAAACTGACAACGCCATGGCTAAAAATGAAAAAGACAAACAAACAACAGCACACACGACACAACATAGAAAACTAAAGAATAAACAACACGAACCCCACCAAAAAACTAGGGGTGATCTCAGGTGATCCGGAAGGGTAAGCAGATCCTGCTCCACATGCGGCACCCGTCGTGTTGCTTATGTGATAACAAATCCGGTAAATAGTCTAATTCGGTAGGTCACATTCATGAAAGGGAAGGGGATTGTAGTTACGACGTAAGGAAAATATCCGATATCATTTGTGAAACGGTTATTCCATAACGGTCAACCAACTCGTGATGGCGTCCGTAAAATTTACGAAGGGATGATTTCAACTTCACCATTTGGAACTCTTGGTTTAATAGCTTCCTTGTGAGAAGCAACCCTCTATCAAGAAAATCATGATAGGAAATGCAAGCACGGGAATATCGTATCAATTGGGAGATATATACCCCGTATGCAGGTGCTGCTGGAATGTTGCTACTTAGAAATGGAAAGTTCACAATTGGAAAGCTGAAATCATTTCTTTTGTCGTAAAGTTTTGTTTTCAACCGACCCTCATTGTCAATTTCTAGATGTAAGTCAAGATATGAGGCCGACTTAACTGTATCTGTAGTATCCTTTATCTCTAGCTCGATTGGATAGATGCGTTCCACATAGTCACCAAATTTTGAATTATTTAGTGAAAGAACATCATCTATATAGCGAAAAGTAGAGTTAAAGGATATTGCTAACTTCTTATCTTTCTTTAACCTGCAGACAATTTCTATGAATTATTTACAACAAGCATATCAGCATGCTTTCTAAACTGTTATGCATAGATAATAATCAATTCAGAGAGATGCTATAATACTTGTTAACTTTTATACAAAATATGACAGACATAAAACTTTTAAAGCATTTTTTGTGTGAAAAATCCATAATTACAAAAGCTGATTTACAATTGGAACAGGATCTGCTTGCTCTATAGGAGCACATTGGACAAACCAAGTAAATTGAGTTCGTGTTTCAAAATCTTTAGTTTAAAATGAAGTAACTTATGGTCTTGCTTGTCTTTTCGTCTTATTCTATGTTTTCTCATGGTATTTCTACGACTTATATGAGTTTGAATCTCCACAGAAATGTTCTTTATTCTTTTAAACCGGATATTATATTCAAATTTTTTCAGCCAAATAAGGAACTGTATCCGTAACGGTTCGGAACACTTGATATCACTCCCGTTGTTTGAATTGGTTAATGTTGCTCAGTCTTTAGTTTTCTATGTCGTGTACTGTAGCCTGATGTTTATCTTTTTATCGTTTATCGTTTTTGTATTGACGTTGTCAGTTTGTTTTCGACATATGAGTTTTGATATCAGATGCTACTGTTTAACGTATTGTTAATTTTCAATAAATATAATTCTTTAATTGATTAATTTAACTGCACGATGCATTGTCTGTAAACAGCTGTAACCACATTTCGATAACAAGATGTTTTTTTTTCGGGTTGTGATCACAAAAAATAATTCATAATTGAGATTAAATGTGTAGAATTTAGTATACCGTGTAGTCAGTCATAACTGGGCCAAACATGAAAAATATGAAATAATTCAAACGGAAAATGCTTCTATTCTCAAATTTTCTGGATATACTAATGCTGCATCTAAATTTAAATGAAACGAAACCAATTTAGCTGCATCTGATGCCTTTTTTCCAAAAAGAAACCTATTAAAAGAGAGCAAAAAAGTGGTATCTTAATACAGGTCGTCGCGTAAG
The DNA here is from genome assembly GCF_965363235.1 of Mytilus galloprovincialis. NCBI lineage: Eukaryota > Metazoa > Mollusca > Bivalvia > Mytilida > Mytilidae > Mytilus > Mytilus galloprovincialis. The sequence continues at coordinate 60,207,895 of NC_134850.1, read as the reverse complement.
CAAGTTTGACTGTAGCAGTTACTTTCGGATGTTGTTGAGATATCAAAACCCGTATTGATAATTATCTAAAGAAACAGAAATCATCATGTTACTTACACACTGAGCTAAACATTAGAATTAAATACCGATTTGTCATTTTCTTTGCTAATTCAATATTATCTGGTTCTAGATCCTTTAATGTCAATTATTAAAACGAATCAGTTATTTCTTATAACGCTGCTGAAGTTTAAATTTCAAAATTAGATAACACTAATTGAAAACTTTTAAGAGATCATTAGCCGCCTAATTGAATGATAACCGGAAGGCAGTTTATAAGAGGCATCAAAATACAGCTTGTGAATCGGTAATTTCATCTTGTTAAGATGCAGCAAGTTAAGCTTCACAAGAAGATAACTAATTATGATAACAAATTTGAACACTTTATATTAGTATAATCATGTCCAAAGAGAAAAACTTGAAATAGTCTGCTGCAATCTGTTGGTTCGATCTAATACGGACATTCTATTTTCAGATAATCGTAAAAGTAAAACAATGAAACACTAGAACTAGCATACTATGTGTTTTCAAATACTCTATGTCGTTTGTCCTCAATATGTTTATATGATAGTCAAAAAATTTGTTAAGGTTAGAGATATTTTTTTGATTACAGAATCTTATGAGTATAAAAAGAAGATCTGGTATGATTGACAATAAGACAACTCTCCACAAGAGTTCAAAATGACACAGAAATTAACAACTATAGATAACCGTATGGTCTTTAACAATGAGCAAAACCGCATAGTCATCTATAAAAGGCCCCGAGACGACAATGTAAAACAATTCAAATGAGAAAACTATCGGCCTTATTTATATATATAAAAAAAATGAACGAAAAATAAATAAATAACACATAAACAAACGACAACCACTGAATTACATGCTCTTGACATTTTAGAATATATTTGGAGGATGTGACTTAAATAGTACAGCAATTGATAAGGATTGATTTGTTGTTTGTTGAATTTTTGCTTCTTCTTCCAAGAATTAATATCTAAAACTATAGGATACATTGTGTTATATTGCCCACAACAAAATATGAAAAACTCTGTAAATGCAACAAAATGATCTTTCAAGGTGTAACACAACCAAATCATAATAGTACATCACATCTGGTCGCATACAAAAAGGGTCGAAACAGTTGATGGAAATTAATCATTCTTTTCATTCCAGTAAGAAATTTCTTGGGCTTTTTATAAGCACAATTATATTTTATTTGGTGTTTGATATCTAACAATAAATTCTGCTCAAACCGATTTGAGGGATCAAGACGAACTTACTACCAGTTATGAGAAATATTGGTCACTGTTGAAAGCCTCATGGTGACTTGAAGATAAAAGTAATTATAAAAACGTTCCATGTATTGATATGAATATTGTCTCATATACATTTACTCCTTATGCCATATTTTCATTGGGTATACGACAGACTAAGAAACTGCTTACAATCTAAAAAATCAGAAAGTTTCAGACAGTATAGCAAATTATGCTCTTAGTAACAGCTGAGAAATCCTTAACAACATTTATTCAATTTTGTTGGATTGCAGTAAAATCAAACATCAAATGGATACTTGAGAACGGTTTGAACTTTGAACTTTGATTTTTGTTTTGTAATTGTGAAAATTCAGCGAAACATGGAAACATGTAGGTTATATATCTCCCGAGATCGTTTACGTTGAAAGTAAAAATATTTTTTTTATGATTATTTTTCTTAGTAATGAAAACTTTAAATATAATAATCAAAATAGAATAGAGGATAACTATTTTTTAGAAAAAAATCCAAACTATAAATCAAGTCCCATTAGAATGATTAGGAATGTTATAAATATATTGAAGTTTGTTTTTGGCATCTTCTACGATATTCTTTTATGAAGATTTACCTAAAATCTCTAATTTTGCATATACATTTTACTGAAAATATTATAGGTCCGAAGATAATCATGTAACAATCTCAAACCCATTGCTTGTGATGAGTCGGGTTACCGCCGGCTCATAATGAAGACGAAATAATCGCTAAGCGTACGAAATTATAAGCATAGTGTCTTTTATGAGATAATACAGTATTTAAAACTAAGATTCTAAAACGTTTGGACAAGAACAAAAGTTTAACATTGAGTTTACTAGTGGCGAGCTTTTTTCATCTGAGCGTCACTGGATAGTCTTGTGTTGACGAAACGCGCGTCTGGCGTATTAAACTTAAACCTGGTGCCGTTTGTTAGCTTTTATTCGTGTCTTTCTCTGTCCTATATGTTCTCCCAATTATTTGTATTGTAGTCATGTCATGTAATGTTGACATTTTAATATTTAGCATTGCAATAAAAGCGGGAGGTTTGGCATGCAACAAAAACAGGCTCAACCCACTGTTTTTTTTTCTTAAAATGTCCTGTATTGTCAGGAAAATGGCCAGTGTTATATTATAATTCGTTTTTTTGTGTGTTACAATGTTTTGTTTCTGTTATGTGGTAGTTATTTGGTGCGTTCCCATCAGTTGTAGTTTGTTTACCGGTTTTGTTTTTTTTACTCAATCGATTTATGAATTTCGAACAGTGGTATACTACTATTACCTTTATCTATTCAACGTTCCCATCAATTGTTAATGATACATACTAATAATACCTTGTTTTTTACGTTTGTTCATTGCACTAAAAATACTTTGATTGTGTTTTTTTTTGGCCTCATTGAGTATATTACATACAACATATATTCGTGTATTTATGTTATTGTACAAAGAGGACTTTTGTTTACCCTGTAAATGTTGTAATGAACAAGTCAATAAGTATCAACAGTCAAGTAATTAGTAGATTTGCTATGGTCATTGATACCGGCATTTTACAAATACGTCATTAGTTAATATCTATAGGTTCATAGAAAACTGATATTTATTACATTACTTAGTGCAATTGTACAAAGCAATGTGTCATGGATGAGTATCATAGCGACAATTTTTATCTCGTCACGTAATTCTTTTAATTTTAGAGAAAGTCCGTTCTTGTCACCGACACATTGTTTACTGTCATTAATTACATGTCCTTATTGTCAAAGTATTAGATACATCTTCACATGATACATGACGATAATGGTCAATAGGAAACGTGATCATAAAGTCGTCAGTTAATGTCACTTAGAGTTATACTCTTTGTAAATGCATTGAATATTACGGTCAACTGTAAGTGCTAATTGATAACAAACAGCATAATGTTAACATTTTGTCTGGTTTCGACTTACCATCAAATTTAACAATATACTGATAATCTATTAAACTAACTAGCACAAACATATATAATATTTTTTCTATTTAAAAATGGTGGAAGTAGATGCAGTGGGACATTCAAAACTCATTTGTAGAGGAAATAGTTATCAAAGGTACCAGGATTATATTTAAATATGTGAGACGCGCTTTTCGTCTACAAAAGACTCATCAGTTCATCAGTGACGCTCAGATCAAAAAAGTTATGAAACCGAACAACTACAAATTTTTTGAAAAGCAATGAGGACCCAAAATTCCAAAAAGTGGTGCCAAATTAGGCTAAGGTAATCTATTCCTGGGATAAGAAAAACATTAGTTTTGCAAATTTATAAAAATGACCATATAAGGCCAACTAAAATTAATTAGTAGATTTTCATCCAAATTTTTGAAAAAAATCGGACGGGTGGGAGGATTTTATTTTTTAAATTTATTTCATATGAAACCTTGTCACGTGTTATTCATATATGCAAGTGTAATAAGAAGCTTATATCATGTAAATACATACATAAGGTATCGTGTATAAGACAATAACAATCAAAACCAAGGAGTAACCAAAGACTCATAAAACAAAAAAAAAGTAAAATCACAAAAATACTGAACTCAGAGGAAAATCAATTCGGAAAGTCCATAATCACATGGCAAAATCAAATAACAAAACGCATCAAAAACGAATGGACAAGAACTGTCATATTCCTGACTTGGTACAGGCATTTTCAAATGTAGAAAAAAAAGACATTTACATCAACAGTTTCGAATAATAAGTAGGAAACAACACGAACTCCACTAAAAACCAGGAGTGAAATCAAGTGCTCTGGAAGGGTAAGCATTTCCTGCATCGTATACGGCACCCGTCATGTTATTTATTTGTTCAGTTCGATAACGATGAAAGGTTGTTATGACTGAGGAAGAATATCACTAAGATATGATTTCTGACACAATTTTGTCATAATGGCCAACCAGCTCATGATGGCGACCATAAAATTGCTTGAGTGATGACCTAAATTTGATTGGTTCATAGTCCTGTCTTATCACCTTTTGAGAAAGCAGTAGTCCTCGTTCAACAAAATCAATGTACTTTGAGCTAGCTCTAGAGTAACGTATCAATTGAGACACATATACTCCATATACTGGTGCCGCTTTTTCAAATTCGTAAATATATATATCTGATTGTCAACCACTGTTCTACATGTAATTGCCGCTTTTGATACTTATGTTATAGTAAACAGCAGAAATGTGGAGAAATGCTCTCTTCAGTTGGACTACGTACATCAAATGTATTTTGCTTTCTAATTGTTGTCCTAATAAAATGAAGCAAATGAATTGGTATGCAACACGAATACGATAAGTACAGAATAAAATGAAAACTCAAACAGTGTTGAATTAATAGGGTTGTTCATTAATATGCAAGATGGAAATATAATTACAATGTAGAACATAAAGTTGTTTAATGACTCTATCGAGGGTATTGGGACAGAGGATGTTTGCTGTTTTTCTACAAAAAACGAAAGGCATGGCTAAATCTAAATCTAAGAGCTTGCTATAAATTAATAAATTAACAAGAGGCTGTCACAACGACAGCAAACCGGATTTATTAACATTTATTTGTGTCCTGCCAATATCACAAGAACCATAACTGATGAACGGTGAAAGTGAAAATAGTCAATATCAAATTTGACCTCCATTTTGTCATCAGTATCAACATATTAAAATTTGAAAAGCTTAGGTTGAATGGTTCATGAATAAATGCAACAACATGAATGGAAACACCATTTTTCGATCTTTCAAGAACCATAACTCCTGAACGGTAAAAGTCAAAATCGTCATTAATGAACTTGACCTCCATTTTGTCATCAGTAACAACATATTAAAATTTGGGAAGCTTTGAATGAACAGTTCATGCCTAAATGCACGGACACGACTAGAAATGCCATTTTTCAATCTTTCAAGAACCATAACTCCTGAACGGTAAAAGTCAAAATCGTCATTATTGAACTTGACCTTCATTTTGTTGTCTGTAACAACATATTAAAATTTGAAAAGCTTTGGTTGAACGGTTCATGAGTAAATGCACGGACAACATTTGGTTGCCGCCCGCCCGGCCGCCCGCCGTACATCCCCAAATCAATAACCGACATTTTTGTCACAAAAATCCGGTTAAAAATGCATATGTTTGTCGATTTTCTGAACTCAATATACGGTCAGCAATCTAAAAAGTTCATGCTTGTGTCAATTTCTTTATTCCAGATTCTTACGCTTTTGGGTTTCATTCACAGTCCAAATTTCTTGACACAAAGTCATTGTATAAATAAAATAAATCCAAGGTGTTTTACTCGTTTACTCACAAACATTTGTGTCATTTGTGACATACCATGCGATTTGCATTCTCGGACACAGCGTATTACTCGTAATCCGAATATTTCACGCCCTTCTCGTAATCAATATCTATTCTCGGTAAATGATGTTGTCCTCATAGATCAGCAGAATATATCGACTTAATCATTCAGTAAGAATTAATACTCTAAGAAATACGAAAACCGAAATTTGAAACAGGAAGTTTTACATGAAACGAAATTATTGACGGTTACCGGTAACGGAAATAAAAAAAATAGGGGCGGGAAGATTTCAGAGGGGCGGGTGGGGATGAAAATCTATCAATTAATTTTAATTGGCCTAATCGATATTTATGTCAACACCAACGTGCTGAACACTGGGCTGGTGATACCCTCAGGGACGAAATTACTGACAAAACTATGGTATAAAAGCAAATAACTTTCCTAAGGTCAAAGAAATCCACAACATCAACATACAAAAACTAACGAATTAACAAACGAACTCCACAGAAATACTGGTGTGATTTCAAATCTTCCTAAAGGCTGGGCTGTTCTTGCAAGAACAAATCAGGTTATAAGACTCATTTGAAATTGTCAGGTATCTCGTTTCTTTACATTGATATTCGACACACTTGCGTAAAAAATGCAATCAACACCAATAAAGGCCGTACAATAAACGCAAACTATATATATTGCACCTTTTCTGTCTGATTTTAATGCAACATTTTTAGCTTAGCATATGAGTATGTATATGTGTATACTCTGTGTGGCCGATTGCTGAAATTGTTTGGATTTGGTTATGAGAGAGAACGTATTCGAAATTGTAAAACATACTGATTTCAAAAAATAAAGATATGAGGTCGATGCTTAAAATAATGTTGTTTTCCTATTTTTCATCACTAAGTTGCATTAAGGGCATATATAAAATAATTATCTCAAAGTACTGTTAAAATTTTGATAGACAAAAAAAGCATAATTGAAATCATGTTATTGTTTAGCTTTTGAAATATATAGCATTTTTCCTTTGCAAAAGCAATAAACGTCTATCAACATCGTCCGTGTCAACAGCTTTATATGGGATTGCGTAGCTTCATTATTAGATGGTTATTTTTTTTCATTATTCGATAGCACGTAATTTTTTTCCCTTATGATAAAATTCAACGAATAAAATTGAAAAAGGAAATGGGGAATGTGTCAAAGAGACAATCCGACCATATAACAGAAAACAGCAGAAGGTCGCCAACAGGTCTTCAATGCAGCGAGAAATACCCGCACCCGGAGGCGTCCTTCAGCTGGTCCCTAAATAAATATATATACTAGTTCAGTGAAAATGAACGCCATACTCAACTCCAAATTATACAAAAGAAAATACAGGACTAACAAAGGCCAGAGGCTCCTGAATTGGGACAGGCGCAAAAATGCGGCGGGTTTAAACATGTTTATGAGATCTCAACTCTCCCCTATACCTGTCGCCAATGTAGAAAAGTAAACGCGTAACAATATGAACATTAAAAGTCAGTTAAAGAGAAGTCCGAGTCTGATGGCAGAAGTTGTAACAAAAGAAACTAAACAAAATGACAGTAATACATTAATAACTACAACAGACTACTAGCAGTTAACTGACGTGCCAGCTCCAGACTTCAGCAACACTGATTGAAAGATTATGTCTTCATCATATAAATATCAGGGAGAATCTCTCCTTTAGGGGTTTAGTATCATACCATCATTACATATATGAAAAGAACACACCCCGTGTCATGTCAACAACTGGTTTTTAAATAAATGTGTTTAGTTCCGATGCAATATTAATCAATATTAAAGCCAAAATATGCAATCTGAGGAAAATTCAAAACGAAAAGTCCCTAATCAAATGGCAAAATCAAATGATAAAACATATCAAACAAATAGAAAACTGTCATATTCCTGACTTGGTACGATGATTTTCTTTGTGATCACGGACTTCACATGCAAATTTTTCAAAAGTTCAGCTTATGTTTTATTTTACTTTGTATGTGGTATTTAATGATAGATGCAATATTGTTGTGCAGCTATTCCCGCTGTGTGTCGAACTTCTGTCAGATACAAGTGTATTGATGAACGACAAGTAGGTAGTCTTCATTTTATACCAACGCAATAGCTTTTGAGTTGTCAATGTACATCAGGTTAGAAAGTGTTTCCTCTGCATATGCTTTAAAAACACGTTACCGATATAAAGACGTAAGGGAATATTACGCAATATATTTGGATGAATACTGTAGCAAAATTGAAAAACAACTCATTCGACTTTAATGTATTATTATCTTCTCTAGCTACAGCTTTGTTGTCTGGTTCTTTTAATGTATCCCATATCTATATCAATTTCAAAACCTTGCATATTCTATCTGATCGATGTTTTGTTATTTTATTATATCCTACTCAGAAAATTAAATGCTGTCGTTATTATCAGAATATGATAGAAATATTTGAGGAATGTTTTGTCATTTGTCCTCGCAAAAAATTACAAGCTGTTTTAATGGTGTAATACAATGACTTTATTTCTTCTAATTCAGTATTTTCCATGTCAGAGATTTGTCATTATTAACAATATCTGTGATGAAGTCCCAAATGTCAACCATTAAATTCATCATATTATCACAATGCTGTGTTATTGAAATCGTTAATAATATGGGCAACAGGGAATCAGCTTATAAAAACACGGTTCCGTGCTTCTTATGGTAATTCCTGCTTGTGTTAAGACTAATATTACGGTCAGTGGCTTGATGAATGATGATTCGTGTCAGAAACACAAATGAAGTAATTAAATTAAATGTACTTCATTTTTCTAATGAACTCCTTCGCAAAACAGATTGACAATGGTGTTGCAGCTTTTAGAAAGTGATTAATTAACATGAGCTGAATATAAACGCATATTTTGATTATTGCAAACAAATGTTTTACAACAGAAATATGAATTTTAATAATGAACAAAAATAGCGATACATTTATAGGGATGAATTGTGAAAACGCCTTTGCAAAACCAAAACACAGAACGTTGATTTGAAAACACCAGCAGGTTATTCTGGTCGTGATTGGTGACTTTAAAGAACATTTCCACTTAGAAGAAAGTAATCAATAGACTTTCAAAACTTATATGATGATGGGAAGCTGACATCATAACATAAAACGTGGGAAAATAAAAACGCACTATATTGTATTGTGTACTAGCGTAATACCTGGCATGTAATGATGTCATTTTAGTGTTATATTTAACATTGCCATAAAAGTGCGATGTTTAGATATTCACAAAACCAGGTTCAACCCACCATTTGTTTCTTTAAATGTCCTGTACCAAGTCAGGAAAATGGCCATTGTTATATTATAGTTCGTTTCTGTGTGTATTATATTTGAGTGTTGTGTTTCTGCTGTGTCGTAGTTCTCTTCTTATATTTGATGTGTTCCCTCAGTCTTAGTTTGTAGCCCAGATTTGTTTTTTTCTTAATCGATTTATGAATTTCGAACAGCGGTATACTATTGTTGCCTTTCTACAGAACACAATAAACACAACTCAAGTCTGTCATAAACAACATGAACTTCAAACAGGTAGATAGTTAGCATTTGTTGTTCCAAGGCTTTGTATATATGTTGGCTGACATTCATTGATAATATAGTTTTACTATATGTATAATACTTCCATGGTTTGACTTTATAATAATAATTTACTTAAAATGATATACCAAACAGAGGGTGTTGTTTTTTATTTAGTTATTTGTTTACAAGATTGATCGATTATATAAATATACAGTGTTAATTTCCATTGTTTAACGCGAGCGCACATTTTAAATGAATAAATTGAATGAAAACTACGGTTCCTTATTTGTGCATAGTGATAAAAAATTCGTTTGTATAATTACTTTCATTTCTTTCCAACTCGCTCTTGTATTGTTCTGGTCGTACTATTGCAAATATTCAATTTCATGACTGCATCATGTGTTTCTATCAGTTTACCATTGTGGTAAGGTTAGAAATTAATGGTAAACCCTAGTTTTAAGTGTTTTATTGTCTTATCTTACCGTTTTAATGTATTGACATAACTGCACGACCCGATTTTAAATTAACAGTGGTAAGATAATCGTTTCAAAGAATCCTGCTAAAAACTTTTATGAAAGACGGTTTTAACTTTGAAGTGTTGCGAGAGTTTATGTTCTATGTTGAAGGCACTTGTATATAGTGACCTGCACTACAAGAACTGTTCCATTGAGTTTAGTTATATGTCTTCTGTTTCTGTCCCTGACCCATGTTTTCTGTATTTGGAATGTTTACCATGACCTAAAATTATAGTTCTAAATTGACCTTGCTTCTGAATATTTAGCATGAAGATGTATTGTCATAAGATGGTGAGTCTTGTGGCACGAAAAACTTCATATGAGCTTGACCTTTGCCCTCATTGTACAACTTGTAAATTTTGTTTGAATTATATGGAGAATTGTCTGATTGCACTCATACCACATCTTCTTATATCTATATTAGATATATAGATATATTTGTTAGTTTTGTGTACCACGATGACCCTTTCCTCAAAATCTGCTTTGTGTTTTTTTTTGGACATGGAACTCTTGACCAGTCTATGACTTTTTGACTCTTGACCTATGCATATTGGATGTGCCTTTGGTATGATTACCATGACAAAGTCAGGAGTCTCTTGTTTTCGTTAGCCTTGTATGTTTTCAATTGTAAGTTCGATTTTATGTATTGGAGTTTGAACTAGTACACATTTTATTTAGGGGCCATCTGACGTCTACCGCCGGGCGAGGGATTTTCTCACTTTGTTAAAAACCCATTGGTGACCTTCGACAGCTTTTTGTTCTTTTGTCATGTTACTGTCTCTTTAACACATTTCACATTTCAATTCTCAATTTTTGAATTGAAGAATGTTTTGATCAAAAGAAAACTAAATATTTTAATTGCCGTTAAAAATTAGAGAGAACATTTACTGCTTCAGTAGCACCATGTGCTGCCAGTTGTGATAGATAATTCAAAATGTTTCAATCATTTTACCTTGGATTTCATTTCATGAACATGTAGATATGGATAGTCTGTTTAAGCATTTTGAAAAATCACACAGAAGGTATACGCATATCAATAAACTGAACTTAGTGCGAAGAACCTTTAAAGTACACTTAGACATTGAGCTCAATCTAGTGAAACACTTTTGTATGCTGGTCACTGTCTGTTATCAAACTGCACCGCAATCTAAAACAAATATGCAAGTTAATTCTTATAGAAGTAGAATCCAAAGGAGGTAAATAAACTGTTTACTGAAATAAATGTACAATATGTCTATGGGCCACAGATGCCCCTGCTTGTTAAAAAAAACCGCAAGTAAACTTCCACATATAGATGCAGGATTCACGTAATTTTGACTGTTTTGTGACCATAAGCATTGTGTATAAGTTTCAAAACATTTGGTTGAGGCAAACTAAAGTTAAAGAACAGAAACAACAGATTTAGCAATTTCCCTATCCTAAGGCTACCTGTACGTGTTGATATTTGTATCATTAGTACTCGTACCAACTTCTTATATCTAATAACTCATAAACAGTAACACCACCCAATATCGAACTTGGTAGATCTGTGTTATGGGATAATACGCATTACGTATAATTATGTTTAAAACATTTGATTGAGTCAAACTTATTAAAAAGAACGAAAACGAAAAATTCATCATTTTCTGTTTTTAAAGAAAAAATATAACTCATGAACGTTAAAAGTGACGCTACCAAATTTCTTTTATGTGGAAATAAGCATTAGGGAGATGATGGAGACCCCGCTAACATGTTCAACCCGGCCTTATTCAGTATGCATGTGCCTGTCGCAAGTCAAGAGCCTATACATTTGTCCGTTTCTTTTCTCGTTTGAATTTCGTTTTATCGTGTGTTTTTCTTTGTTGTGATGTTATAATATTGTTTCATCCCGCTGCAAAGTTTTGCACCTGTCCTAAGTCAGGAATCTGATGTACATTAGTTGTCGTTTGTTTATGTAATTTATACGTGTTTCTCGTTTCTCGTTTTTTATATAAATTAGAATTTTGGTTTTCCCGTTTGAAAGCCTTTACACTAGTAATTCTGGGGCCCTTTCTAGCTTGTGGTTCGGTGTGATGCAAGGCTCCGTGTTGAAGGCCGTACATTATAGCTATAATTGTTAACTTTTATAAATTGTTAGTTTTATTTGGATGGAGAGTTGTCTCATTGGCACTCATACCACATCTTCCTATATCTAATTGCTCATCGTTGGAGGCCGTATTTTTGGCACTTCTGCCACATTAGGTGGAGGGTGGGGATCCCGCTAGCATGTTTAATTTTCCTCATTCTGTTTGTATGTGCCTGTCCCGATTAAGTCAAAAGACTGTAATTCATTAATTGTCGTTTGTTTATGTGTTACATATTTGTTTTTGTTCATTTTTTTATACATAAATTTTTTCCGTTTCTTTTCTCGTTTGAATTGTTTTACATTGTCATTTCGGCGCCTTGTATAGCTGACTATGCGGTATGGACTTTGCTCATTGTTCAAGGCCGTAGGATGACTTATAGCTGTTAATTTCTGTGTCATCTAGTCTTTTGTGGAGAGTTCTTATTGGCACTCATGCCACATCTTCTTTTTTATTTTGTGTAGAAGTTTTGTAGTATTTGGTTGAGGCAACTAAAGTTAAGAGAACGGAACCCCTTTGTTTTGGACGTTCGGGACTAGAGTAGTAACTCTTTATGCCCCTTTACTATGGTACCAACACAGAAGTTCTGACTATTGTGCTGGCGCTACTCATCCCACTAGCGTGACTGTCATTAACACACACACAATTTTATTATAAAAATATTCAATCTTAATTTTGATTTGATTATTTTGGGACTATAATGATTATATGCATGCCTTAATTTCACAAATTTATTGTACATATACATTTTTTAAAATATTTTATTACTTATTGTTCAATTAAATAAAGCTAACAAACTTAAATTGATCATCACTTTCTTTTTATATGTCTTTTAACATTCCGTTTTGAACAAAACGATTTGTTACATACTTCACACGTATTTCTATCAAATCTGACATTATTACAAAGCAGCTATTAATTAAAATTCATTCCAACTTTAAATGTGCAATCAAATATATATGCAAGTCGTCAACTGGTCAAGTGGCTAGATGCATATATATCGTTTGCCAATTGAACGACAGGTCATAATTTTGTTGTTTTAAAACTTCTAGAAATATTAACGGAAATAAGGAATGAGTAAAGGAAAATAGATAAAAACAGAATGACTGAATCAAATAAAAGGATATATTGTATATTTCGTTTTATTTTTAAAATCTGAACGATGCTTTATTTTTATCTAGATTCCTAATCAAAATTATTAGAATGAGAAAATAAATACCTTACAGCTTCTTTTACCGTCGATCCTAAAATGTTTAATGTTATAAAACAATTTTAGCGTCTTTGACCTACTTTATCTTTTTATTCAGATACTTGTGGTTATCTTCTCCTAGTTCAACGGGGACATTAGAATAATCTAGAATAGAACCCAAATGGAACCAAGAAGTCGGGTTGCAATAACCAAACAAGCCGGATGTTGAACCAGTTACCATGGTTTCGAACCAAAGAACCCGGATAGAACACAGGTTAAGAACCAAACAACCCAGATGGAACCAAGGTTTAGAATCAGAGTGCCCGGATAGAACCTTATTGCATTCGGAATTCTCATGACTTTATATACCTTCAACGTATTTTCCAAATCATTTATTTATTTAGTATATTTATATGTAATTTATGTGTTTTGTTATTTTGTTGTCAAATAGTTTACATGTTAACAAAATGCGCTACCTGATTTGTTAATGCATTTTGTTGAAGTACCACAGCAAATGCACCAGATAATGAATATACGACAAGTGATTAATATATATGTATGATTATAGTGACCAAGAGACACTTCCGCTTTTGATGGATGCGTTCTCTGTTCGTTTAAAGTAGTGTGATTTCATCACGTTTCACTTTGTATATATTCATAAAGAAATATAGACGATGTTAACATGGGTAAACTTTTGTTCACCTGCCTCATATGATCATATACAAATTTACTCCACCAAATAGAAAGAAGGTCATCTACAATAGCATCAAAATATAAATATCAATCATGAGATTAACTTATTCTTTTCTAAAAACAAGCAATTCAGTGTTAACACTACAGGGTAAATATCATGCACCATCAAATGGATAAATCGCAAGTTTGGCATACCTCTTATATTGAACCCAAAACGCCTTGATATAGCACTGTTGACTCATATATCTGACAAAATTTTATTGTTTAGGTTTCGCGATCATATCACCTGCTTAGATATATTATAGTGCCTCTTGAAAATTATCGATATAATAAATTTTTACGGAGAATTTTCCTACAACATTTCATAATAATTTACTTTGATAATGACATAAATTATTCTCCAGTGCATCGAAAAGACCTTAAAAATTTGACGTTGGCACTCAGATTCTTTAATAATTGTTTAAATACATCATAGCCTCATTTCAAACTATAGCTCTTTCATACATGATTTTCATGTCAGGGATAATGGAGTGCAGTAAAGATTCAATATTTACCTATGAAATGAAAATCATCTTAATTAACAGGGTAACAAAAAAAAGTTGTTATAAAATTTGTAAATTTACCGTCACATAACATAACTAGAGGCTCTAAAGAGCCTGTGTCGCTCACCTTGGTCTTGTTCATATTAAACAATGGACACGGATAAATTCATGACATAATTGTGTTTTGGTGATAGTGATGTGTTTGTAGATATTACTTTACTGAACATTCTTGTTGCTACAATTATCTCTATCTATAATGAACTTGGCCCAGTAATTACAGTGGAAAATATTTTCTAAAAATTAACAAAAATTTATGAAAAATGTTAAAAATTAACTATAAAGGGCAATAACTCCTTAAGGGGTCAATTGACTATTTTGGTCATGTAAACTTATTTGTAGATCTTATTTTGCTGAACGTTATTGCTGTATACAGTTTATCTCTATCTATAATAATATTCAAGATAATAACAAAAAACGGCAAAATTTCCTTAAAATTACCAATTCAGGACAGTAACCTAACAACGGGTTATCCGATCCATGTGAAAACCTCAGGGCAGATAGATCTTGACCTGATAAACAATTAAACCCTGTCAGATTTTCTCTTAATGCTTCGGTTTTTTGAGTTATAAGCCAAAAACTGCATTTTACCCCTATGTTCTATTATTAGCCGTGGCAGCCATTTTGGTTGATTGGCCAGGTCACGCCACACATTTTTTAAACAAGTTACCCCAATGATGACTGTGGCCAAGTTTGGATTAATTTGGCCCAGTAGTTTCAGAGAAGAAGATTTTTGTAAAAGATTACTAAGATTTACGAAAAATGGTTAAAAATTGACTATAAAGGGCAATAACTCCTTCAGGGGTCAACTGACCATTTTGGTCATGCTGACTTATTTGTAAATCTTACTTTGCTGAACATTATTGCTGTTTACAGTTTATCTCTATCTATAATAATATTCAAGATAATAACCAAAAACAGCAAAATTTCCTTAAAATTACCAATTCAGGGGCAGCGACCCAACAACGGGTTGTCCGATTCATCTGAAAATTTCAGGACAGATAGATCTTAACCTGATAAACACTATTACCGCGTCAGATTTGCTCTAAATGCTTTGGTTTTTGAGTTATAAGCCAAAAACTGCATTTTACCCCTATGTTCTATTTTTAGCCATGGTGGCCATCTTGGTTAGTTGACCGGGTCACGCCACACATTTTTTAAACTAGATATCCCAAAGATGATTGTGGCCAAGTTTGGATTAATTTGGCCCAGTAGTTTCAGAGGAGAAGATTTTTGTAAAAGATTACTAAGATTTAGGAAAAATGGTTAAAAATTGACTATAAAGGTCAATAACTCCTAAAGGGGTCAACTGACCATTTTGGTCATGTTGACTTATTTGTAAATTTTACTTTGCTGAACATTATTGCTGTTTACAGTTTATCTCTATCTATAATAATATTCAAGATAATAGCCAAAAACAGCAAAAATTACCTAAAATTACCAGTTCAGGGGCAGCAACCCAATAACGGGTTGTCGGATTCATCTGAAAATTTGAGGGCAGATAGATCTTGACCTGATAAACAATTTTACTCCTGTCAGATTTGCTCTAAATGCTTTGGTTTTTGAGTTATAAGCCAAAAACTGTATTTTACCCCTATGTTCTATTTTTAGTCATGGCGGCCATCTTGGTTGGTTGGCCGGGTCACGCCACACATTTTTTAAACTAGATACCTCAATGATGATTGTGGCCAAGTTTGGTTTAATTTGGCCCAGTAGTTTCAGAGGAGAAGATTTTTGTAAAAGTTAACGACGACGGACGACGACGACGACGGACGACGGACGCCAAGTGATGGGAAAAGCTCACTTGGCCCTTCGGGCCAGGTGAGCTAAAAAGGGGACTAATGTGAATATTTGCATGCCAATAAATTTTAAAACGTGGTGCCATAGTTTAATTTTGGTAACAAAACTGTCATTTACAAATGTAGATGTAAAATAAAGTTGCATAAGACCATTTTCTATTATATCATACTGTTTGTGTTGTCGTTACACGTTGTTCATATCACTGAAAATAAGGACATGTATTGGTTGTTAATGAACTTTAATTAATTCGTATTAAAATGTTCTGTTATTGGAAATAGAAAGACGTGGTATGCGTGCCAATATGAGAATTCTTCATCAAGGTCACAATCTGTAAAAACAATACAACAATTAGGGGTTAAAGTACAAACTTCAGCACGGAGCATCGGCTAACACAGAACAGCAAGCCATAAAGGGTGTAAAAATGACTAAGTATATATTAATTGAAAATTGCAAAAAAAACCCAGTCTAATCTATAAGAAAACAAGATATGAGAGACACTCATGCACCACATTAACAAACGACAACAACTGAACAACAGATCTTTCATTCCATTCCATGTGTTCAAATAATCCAGGAACATTTTTTAAAAACTGAAGTATTAATCGATTTATTTCACTTGACTGGGCGGAGTTTAACCGGTTCGCTCATAATAAGTCAGTCCATCTATAGATAGGTGTTTTAGGATACACTCATCAATGAAGTGTCCAGTAATTCTTTTGTAAATTCCTTTGATGACACTGATAGGTGATTAGAAATCAGTAATAATTATAACGGCAATCATCCTTATCACACACATCTTCAAATAGACTGTCCTTGTGCAAATTAAAACGCAAGCTCCACCCGATCAGTTGAAATAAGATTGGTAATACTCATGCTCAACGAAACTTTAAAGGTAACGTTCGTATCATGAATCTATTTATTGGCAACCCAGTTCAGGAATGAAAACATTTGTTGTTGTACACGTTGTTCCAATTGTTGGCCAGAAACCGAGAACCTACATGTTATTCCAACTAATTATTTTTTTTCTCCTCAAAGACTTGAAAATATTCTCTGTTTTTGCTTCTTCAAAAGCTACTAGTATGGATATACACAAGATATATTATGTTTTAGTCGTTAACTTAGAAAATATCTAATGTCGTTCACATGAATTTGTTTTCTTGGTTAATTGTTATTTGTTTTTGTACAGCTAAAGTACAGAAATACTTATAATTTCAATCAGAATGATTTATATCTTAAGAAACGCTTTTGGGTTAAAATCGTAATAATCGATATCTAAGTTTAATCGAAAACGACAATTGAAGGAATCTTAGAAAGTGCCCTTGGTGATGCATATAATTATCTATTTCACTAACAATCAAATCCTAAATTATAAATATTTGAAAAAGTGTGCTCGAAAATTTTGTTTTCATCAAATCATACAATAAGCAATATGTACGACACCATTTGAATTATTTTGTTTACGTTTATTTAAATTTTCTGTTTAAGTTTGAGGGTTTCTAATGAATTATTATCAACACAAGTGATAAGAACGCACGAATTAAAAAAAGGTAAATTTTTATCGATTACATTTTGATGTTCTTTCACGCTTAAAAGCAATGATTATCGTAAATTATAAAGTGTGATGGCATGACCCGCTTAAAAGGGCACTAGCTACTAGATAAATAAAAAAAAACCGAAATATGATTTTTTTATTTTTCAATCAAATATGAAAGTGAAATATTAAAATAATGATTCGCTTTCAGCTGTGAGGTTCAATTTTGTCAAAAGTAAATAAGAAACGTCGATGATGAATAAACCACTTGCGAGTATCATATAAACTTCAATTTAACCCAATGTTAGAAATAGATAATGCATGAATTGTGCATGTTCAATTATTAAAAGGAAAATAATGTCAAAGAGGGACGAAAGTTACCAAAGGGACAGTTAAACTCATAGATTGAAAAAAAAACCTGACAACGCTATGGCTAACATAAACAGACAAACTGACAAATAATAGGACAAAAGACACAACATAGAAAACTTAAAACTAGAAACCCTAACCCCACCAAAACCTTGGGGTGATCTCAGGTGCTCCGGATAGGTAAGCAGATCCTGCTCCACATGTGACATCCATTGTGTTGCTTATGTTATTACACACCCGGTAAATTTTATAATTCGGTAGGTCACTTTCGTGAAAAGGGAAGGGTATTTTAGTTATGAAATAAAAAAACATATCAGATATATTATATATTAAACGGTTATTCCCTAACGGTCAACCCAATTGTGATGGCGTCCGTAAAATCTACGAAGGGATGATTTGAACTTTACCATTTGGAATTCTTGTTTAATAGGTTCCTTGTGAGCAGCTATCCTCAATCAAGGAACTCATGATAGGAAATACAAGCCCGGGAATATTGTATCATTTTGGAGATATATATTACGTATGCAGGCGCTTCTGGAAGTTGCTACAAAGAAAAGGAAAGTTCACAATTGGGAAGCTGAAATAATTTCTTTTGTCTTAAAGTTTTATTTTAAAGGGACCATCATTGTCAATTTCGAGATTTAAGTCAGGATATGATGCATACTTAACTGTATCTGTAGTATTCTTTATCTCTAGTTTGATGGGATAGATTCCTGCAACATAGTCACCAAAATGTGTATTATGTAGTGAGAGAAAATCATCTTTATAACGGAACGTCACGTTAAAGGATATTGCTAACTTCTTATATTTCTTCCTAAGATGTTCCTGTATGAATAAATAAAGGCAACAGTAGTATACCGCTGTTCAAAACTCGTAAATCTATGGACAAACAACAAAATCGGGGTAACAAACCAAAACTGAGGGAGACGCATTAAATATAAGAGGAGAACAACGACACAACATAAAAATGTAACACACACAGAAACGGACTAAGCATTAGACAAAATCCGATGAGAATAACAAATATAACATCAAAACCAAATATATGAATTTGGGATAGAAAAATACCGTGACACGTCTTATAGTAATGTGAATTCACACTAAAATATAAGAGAAAACAAACGACACAACGGAAACACAACGTAAAAATGTTACACACACAAAAACGATAACAATGGTCATTTTCCTGACTTGGTACAGGACATTTTTAAAGAAAAAACCTGGTTTTGTGGCATGCCAACCTCGCACTTTAATGGGAATGTTAAATATAACATTAAAATGACAGCATAATATTACAGGACTACAATACAAATAAATAGGAGAATGTATGAAGTCAGCCTCATAACTATCAAGAAACAAGTCGGCTAGGAGAGGATCACAATTGGTTCCCATTGGAATTACGACGGTCTGTTGAAAAACACATCCTCCAAACGTAGCTTTGAAATTGAATCTAAGGTAAATCATTTCAAAAACTCATTGTTATACAGGTAAAAAAGATGATTAAATACAATTTAGAATGGAAAATACGTTTTTAACCTATGACATGAAATTAAACAGATCTAGGAAATGCAATTGCATGAGTTCAAAATTTAATTGTATCTATATTTATGTTTATATCGCTAATTTGACATTCGGTAGTATTCGGAGATCAACTCGATAGTAAATTAGATGTCGTCTACACTTATATATAAAGGAAACGATGAGACATATTATCGAAACCATGCTTTGTAAATTATTTATTTTAGACTTTTGTTTTATTTGAATCAAGGTATTAATATGTTATAAATCAAACATGAGAATTGTTGAACTTGATTGTGACATATAGTACCCCTTTTAAGAATGACGGGTATGCTGCAGAACTATTATGGTATAAAAGCACAATAAAGTAATAAAGTGGACTGGTCATGCTTCACCTTACAGATCTGCTAACAATGTGCTGGACTTTCAGATCACCCAAGTAATCATGCGTTTTGTTATTTGATTTTGCCATGTGATTATGGACTTTCCGAATTGATTTTTCTCTAAGTTCAGTATTTTTGTGATCTTACTTTTTACTGTATTCTTTCAACAAAGAAACATAAATTGGAATTTATATAATTTGAATGAAGTTATATGAGTATGCAATTTTTATATGTTTTCAAATATAAATAGAGCGAACGGATGAAACAGTTTGATAACTTATAAATATCTACTTTTTCATGCAGATCTCTACACCTTCCGCATGCTATCATCTACATGTTAATTTTTGTACATTTAATTTTACGTCAACTTTTTTTGTTCGTAAATTAAATTGTTAACTTCGGGCATATTATTATCTGACTGTGATTGACACTACATTCAATTGGCTGATTCATTCTGATTGGAGATTTTAGTTTTTCACTTTTCTGATTTCTTCCCAAGGACAAATGTTTTCATCTTCCTGGTCTATTTTGGTTCGCAGAAACGATCCTGATCTAATGACATTGTCAGTTTGACTTATAAGTGTAAATATACCGTTGATCTCTGTCACCTCTCTTTAACATCATCATATATTCAAGGATACCGACAGTTTGTATATGGCTTTATTTCCATTTTGGAGTACAAAGTTAGATGTGTTACATTTATAATAATCCGTTTTGTTTATTTTCACTTAACGGACATTTGTTCTTGGAAAAATCTAAACCGCAATAAAAGTGGGTCGAAAGATACAAGAGGGACAGTCAAACTCATAAATAGAAAATAAACTGACAACGCCATGGATAATAATGAAAAACACAACATACAAATAATAGTACACTTGACACAAAAAGGAAAACTAAAGAATAAGCAACACGAACCCCACCATAACTGATGGGTGATAATAAACGAACTTATATAAATATAATACAACCATAATGATATTTGCAGTTCCTACTATGTCTTCCGAGCTATAAAAATGACCACTTACTAATCTAGACAATCAATGAAAGCCAAAAAATTCTAAATATGTGAAGAGGCAAAAATACCATAGAAAAACAAAGACGCAGTGTTAGTTACAGTACGGTTCTAATCTTTTTACGCAGATAGGTTACATTAGAAAATTAGTTAAGAAACGTAACTTTAAAGAAAAGTGGTTCGAATATTACTTCTTCAAAAATGAATTCATAGTAAGTTATAATAATTAGTATGCCCTTGTCTTTAACAGTTTTGTAACATATGTTACAGTTATTAAAACTTCATATCATACAGGAACATATTGAACCAATTACGAAAAATACACGCCATAAGACCTCGAATCGTATCATCCTCGCAACGAAGATAAGAGTACCAATAGTGGAAAACAGTTTGGATGAAGATAACCTTTGAGAAATTAAAATACAAAGAATGGAGATGAAAAATAAGAACTAATCACTTATGAGATTGAATTTACTTTCAGCAAGTCAGTTGATGGATTAATTTCATTGGCATATTAAGTTAATCTAGACATGATTTGTCGTTTAAGTATGTGTATGTGCTTTTAAGCATGTCAACCCAATTGGAATATGTTATGTAGTACGATTTCTCCAAATGCAGTTTGTTAACTTGATTTGTATCGTCCTATTTGATAGGCATTCGGAAATAAAATGTGGAATATAGTTTAGCACCACAATGTAGGGTAACATCAAAATATTTTCGGTTTGTTTGACATGTTACGTCTGTCTCAATCACTATACAGTGTATATATCCATGTCTTAGATTAAAGTAAGCAAAGTTGAATTTGCTTTTTTATTTTCGTTTGTGTTGATTTTGTTCATAAGTATTTCTCTTTTGCGTTTTTATTTATAGATTAGACCGTTGATTTTCCCGTTTAAATCGTTTTACACTAGTCACTTTGGGCCCTTCATAGCTTGCTCTTTGTTGTAAGCCAAGGCTCCATGTTGATGACCTTGTTGATGACCTTACTTTGACCTATAATTCTTTACTTTTACAAATTGTGACTTGAATGGAGAGAAGTCTCAATTGGCTCTTAAACCACATTTTCAGTACAGGCGAACTAAATTATTATCCTGGTACCTTTGATAACTATTTACACCACTGGGTCGATGCCACTGCTGGTGGACGTTTCGTCCCCGAGGGTATCAATAGCCTAGTAGTCAACATGAACATTAACAATGTGGTAATTTTTACAAATTTCCTGTTTACAAAACTTTAAATATTTAAAAAAAACTAAGAATTTTCTTATCCCAGGCATAAATTACCTTAGCCGTATTTTGGACAACTTTTTGGAAATTTTGGACCCTCAATACTCTTCAGCTTTGAACTTGTTTGGCTTTATAAATATTTTGTTATAAGCGTCACTGATGAGTCTTATGTAGACGAAACGAGCGTCTGTCGTACTAAATTATAATCCTGGTACCTTTGATAACTATGTACGCCACTGGGTCGATGCCACTGCTGGTAGACGTTTCGTCCCCGAGGGTATTATCAGCTCAGTAGTCAACATTTCGGTGTTGACATGAATATCAATAATGTGGTAATTTTTACAAATTTCCTGTTTACAAAACTGTGAATATTTAAAAAAAAAACAAAAAAACTAAGGATTGTCTTATCCCAGGGATAGATTACCTTAGCCGTATTTGGCACAACTTTTTGAAAATTTTGGACCCTCAATGCTCTCCAACTTTGAACTTGTTTGACATTTTAAATATTTTGTTATGAGAGTCACTGATGAGTCTTATGTAGACGAAACGCGCATCTGGCGTACTAAATAATAATCCTGTGATAACTATTATATGAAATGCCTAAAGCCTTTTCTGTATTCAGCTTCTCACTTTTATGATTTACACCTCACCGAATTGCCACTGTAGCATACACAGAGACGTATCAATAGTAGATGATGATCTGCTTACCTTTCTGAAGTAACCTATAACAACGGTTTGTGATCGGACTTACATTTGCTCATTACATATTTTGTGGCAAATTTTGGTTTTTGGCAATGGTATTGGGTGTTTTCAATCAAGTAATGTATTTATGTGTCCAATGCCTTTTTAAAACGTAAAAATATGTTTCTCAAATCAATTGTTGTGTTCCTTCCACGTCCTGTGATCTGCCGACAGCAAAGGAGTAGGTTAAGTAACACCCCTTTTTGGCCCCAAAATATAGCAGTTTTACAATATCAATGGTGAAAATGTAATATTTTAGCTATTTATTGGAAAATAGAATGTTTCTGCTACATAAATATGGGCTGTTTTTGACGATACAATGCACATATATCGGGTACTAGCATCATTAAGCCATGGTAAATTACTGAAATAATCACTTTGGGGCCCTTGATAGGTCGCTGTTGGGTGTGAGCCAACGCTCCATGTTGAAGGTCTTTCTTTGACCTATAATTATTAACTTTACAAATTATAACTTGAATAGAGAGTAACCTTAATTAGCACTCAAACCACATTTGCTTATATTTATTCTGTATGAAAAAAACAAGAAAATACCTAAAAGGTTTTCTGTATTCAGCTTCTCACTCTTATGATTTACATCTGACCAAATTGCCACTGTAACGTGCACAGAGACGTATTAATAGTAGATGATGATCTGCTTACCCGCCTAGAGTACCCTTAAACAACGGTTTATGATCGGATTTATATAGCTCTTTACATAATTTTTCAAAGTTTAATTTTTAGCAATGACAGTGTGTGCTTTGCATTGTTTTTTGTGTTTCTACTGACTTTTAAAACACAATACATTTGTCGTACAAAAATCAATTGTTGTGTTTCTTTTTCGTTCTGTGATTTGCCAACAGCAAATGTTGTAAGAATTTTATAATTTCTTTTTTAACTTGATTTCAGTGTAAGCATAGGTCAATGTCGTTGTAAAAATGAGATTGGTTGTCAGAAACATAACAAGACATTTAAACACTGTGTTTTGCAGATGTTGCCTAAGGGATATGTGCTTTATCGTACTATAATAAATTCATTGAATTTGATATAGCAAAGTTTAGCGTATACTTTGGTATTTAAAATTTTATTTGTATTTTGTTTTCCGTTTATTCCTCATATAATATTGTTCTTCATTTTCCTTCTTGGTTGATTTTGTTTGTCTTCATTTTTTGTTGTCTTCTTTTCTCTATTAAACCGACCATTGTCTTATAAAAAAAATACTAGCAGAACATTAGGAAATGTTTTCAGGTCTTATATTTTTTGGATTTTAACGATGGATTCCGTTTTTTTTTATCATGACATTGCTTTTGTTACACTTGATACGTTTCCCTAAACATCAACGTACGCATAAAACACAAAATCAATGCATTTGGAGAATAATTATGTATGGATTCATTATTATTCGTGGGGGTACCAATTTATTTTCGTGGATTTTGTTGGTTGGTACATCCAAGTTAAAAATGTTCAACGAATGACAAATTTCATATAGGCTTGTATGCAGACTTTGGCAAAACCACGAATATACTAACGAATGTGCGAGTTTTCACGAAAATTGGTACCCACGAAAATAAATGAATCCATAGTATAATCTATTATTTTTATTTTGCCTTCAGTAACTGTTAACTGCTGCCTTTATTTATAGTAGATTTAAGCCTTTTCTTTACTAAACATTCGCTATGTCTGCTATGTGGCATGGACCACCTATTGTGTTTCTTGTACACAAGGTTCTGATAGCCGATGTCGGTCAAGTTGGTAAACTTGTTCAAGCGCAGCAAATTCAAAAACATTTACTCTTTAGCAAATGATTAAGGTCAAAAATCAAATTATACAAAGAGAAATTCAAATAACTTTATCTTGACTATTGAGAAATAATGTAAACATAATGTAAAAGATTGAACCAGACTTTTAATTACTTTTTTTCTAAATTGAAATCTTCACATTATGATATTATTTCAAATGATAGATACTGAAAACTTATTCGAGCCCTTGGCATAGTATTACTTCGTTGAAAGATAATTAGATTTTTTCGTCGTTATAACACATTGAAACATCTTAAAACAGAACCGAAATGTGCTTTAGTTTCCGAACAATCTGATATATCGTTAAAGCTGTAAACTTACACCGAAAAATAATTCATAAATGGTTTACGATCGTTTAACTTGAATCTTTTCATGTGATTATAACCATTTACTTCAAATTACATAAAATCACAATTATATGAAAACAAACGTAAATGGCTATTTGAAGAAAACATAAATTGATTTCTATATAATAAAATACTGGAGATATCTTTAATACGACAAATACACCTCGCCGACGATTAAACTTCTTGAAGGGCATCTAAAGGGTAACAAAAAGATATCAACAAAAGACTTGTGTATTGTGAGTCAAACCCTGGGTCGTCTTAATATCAAAATAAAAAGATTTGAATGAAACAACTCTCAACGATAGGCCATCATATGTCTTATACCATGAGTAAAACAGGTAATGCATAGTCAGCTATAAAAAATCCCGAAATGAAGAACGTTGATCACTTAAAACGAGAAAACTGACGACCAAAGTTATGTAAAAAATAATGAACTGAAACCAAATATGTTACACAGCAACAAACAACTACTTAATTATTGACTCTAACTCCGCAAAGGCACATACGGGATGAATCGTGGTTATTCTAGCTTGTTGGAGCTAAAGCCTACCCCTAACCTTGTACAGTGGTGCAACAGTACAACATAAGAACAAACTATAATAATCAGTTGAAAAAGTCTCAACTGGTCTGAGACCACAATTGTCGGGATCGTCCCTTGATTTTCGTTGTTCACGAATATAGTCCCTACTGTTGACAGTGGGTTACTTGCCAATATTGTTCATACCACTTCCAAATTTATTTCTCCATGTTTGATGCCTCAAATTGGAAGTAGGGGAGAGGGGTTGTGAACTTACACTGTAAAAAAAATTGGGTCCAGAATTTTAAAGGAAAGTAGTGATTAGGTCCAGCTGAAAAAGGTTAAAAATTAGCACTTAGGAAGCTGTCAAAAGATTTCAAGACGTTCTAAACATAAAATTGTCCATATTTGGAGTTAGAGCCGATGACGTTTTCTATAATTTTGATATGATTTGTCCCAAAAGTAGTACAATACACTGTAAAAATTTCATTGAGAAAGCGCAGGTGGCAATTTTTAAATTTTCATTTATGTTCTAAAAGAAATGCACTACGAATTAATTGTGGTCTCGGACCAACTCATCAAATTCATATAAATAGAAATACATCTAATAAAAACACATATTTGATGTAAATATTAATCAAAATACGAAACCTAAATGTCAAAAAGCAGAATAAATATACCAAACTCCAAGACAAATTCAAAAATGTAAAGGCCATACAAACTGACAAAATCAAACACTATCTATCATCAGAACACCCAAAACATCCACTCCTATATTCCTTACTATGCACATACTTTTTTCCGTAGAAAAGGTGGTTAAACGTTCTTTTATAGTTAGCTAAACCTCCCACCTGTATGACAATGTTTTACTGTTCTGTTATATGACAGAATTGGGCGAATAACCAATGCAGCCTATATCAAACAGCTGAGAAATATAAACTCAAATTAAGTACTTCAGCATCAGAAAGAAAAACAATAGACTGGTGAGTGTTCAACATCAGTAAGCTCCTGCTTCTTTAGTTTTATCAGAAATGAAAATAATTTGCAATGAAAGACAAAGTAAGTTACGATCGCAACATTATCATTTGAAAGTATTCAATCTAATTTAAATTTAAAAATATTTTATTGTTCAAAAGGATAAAAGGATCAGACACTAGTTTTACAACTTAGTAACGTCTTCTCCGAAACAATACAAAATATACACATTAATAATTAATTAATGAACACATCACATATTTCATACTAACAACTAATCTAAGAATAAGACATGAAAACAAAAGGTAACTTTTTGAAGCGAATCAGTGGATTTTAATCGAGTGCATCTTTTTACAGTATAAATAAAACACGAACACACCGAATTGTTTGTGTGGAATTACCTATGCACAAATCCTTTTTTGTGTAGACATAACTTTAATAAGTGTCTGTGTGTTACTCATAATACTGCGTGGGATCTTACTATATTATGCAAATTCAACGAAATGATGTCAACTACACAATGGTAAGTATAGATTTGAAACTTAATATTATATTCTTTTGTCAAAATCCATTGATGATAACATAAAATTTATTTTATTATTCATCAAAATCAAGAAGTATTCCAGTTACTGACATAAACATAAGGTGCCTTGAAATATGTTTAACCTCTCCAAGTTCTCTTATTTAGAAGTTGTCGTATGTTACTTGTATCGCTTTTTTACATGATCATTACTTGAATAAGACTTGAATTGATATTTCATAGATTAATGTGAGGACCATAATATTTTAAACAGTGAGAGATGAGGATGATAAATGCACAGGACTAATATGGAAAATTATAACCATTTCCTTGCAGACTTACTAACCGCTCTTTTACTATATGACATTCAATCACGTTTAAATATCACTGCTGGTTTTCATAGACATAGTTCAATTAAAAAATATTTAATTCGCATGTGGAAATTCAAATCATTTTGTAATTAAATTATAGATTTTCTATTCATAGTGTTCATCCAACAAAATCGAATGTTTAAGGAATTTTATCACGTGACATGCATTGTACGTGTACTGGTTATTTAAAGGACAAAAATGTCAGCATTGAAAGTCAAACAAAGGTAAATCATTTGATGACTGATATGATCAACAAGAAAATCTTTCTTATACAAGTAGAAACGTAGAGAAATATATATATATTTAATCTATAAAATGAAATAAAACAGACCTATAAAAATCCAATTGTACGAGTTGGCTTAATCTATTTATATCCATATTTATGTTTACATCGCTAATATGGTCATCTGAGGTCAGCTCGATGGTTAATTAGATGGAGTCTAGACTAAAATATACACGAAGCGAAACTACCTTTTATCGACTCTGTGCTCTGTAAACTGTTAACTTCAGACTTTTGATAGTTTCGATAAAAGTTTAACATTGTTTTAAATAAAATAAAAGAATTTTAGTCAAATCGGTGACCATGAATTTGACAGCTAGTGCCCCTTTAAAAGAAATTTTTATGATCTCATTATCTTATGATCTCATCAGTGGATCGTGTCGAACATGCACGAAGTATTTGCCACTGGGTGTTAGACCACTAACAATCAATCAATCTTATCCATTGGATTTCATAAATCATGATACGTTTTTTGGAATGTTAAATAGGTTTTATTTTGTTTCAATCGTCATTAATGAGTCTTTCTTTAGACAAATCTCTTATATGGCGCACAAGGTTATCAGTCTAGTATTTTTTAGATTTTCAAGGCGTTATTCAAGATATATAACGCATTAACATCTACATAGTTACTGATTAAATAATAGATGTAAACAGAAAATTACGATGCACTACAGCGTTATGATAATATATATACGAAGTCATAAATCATTTATTTTAAATTGTAAAATTTTTATGCTTACATTTTTCTTTTAGCAAGTTCTCTGACCATCTGTAATTACCCGGCATCCTACTAATAGTTTTAACGCTTTGTTGTCTGAGACATAATATAATAATTGACTGAACAGAAAAGGTAAATTAGATATAAATATTTAGCAGTAATTTGGCGTGACCTTCTAATTTATATTTAAGTTATTTTGGTATCGTGTAAATTACTCAACGACATGATGGAATTAACAATGTCGTAGAAAACGGGAAAAATATAAGTTTTATTTAATTTACCAATTTCTACAAAATTTTATCAATACTTAGATGTACATTCACTCTGACACTACAACCTTATGTAAAGCCAATAGGCAGTGAAATTGACTATCTGCCGGAAATCGGATTTAGTGTCGTTAGAAGCAATTGGACGACTTCACAACTTGTGTTTGGATTGCGTAAACATGGTAAAGCAGATCATATAATTTTTAAGTTTTCAAATGCTAAATATTTCAAAACGTCGAACGATTCTGAAACGGCAACAGTAATTGGTAAGTCATTTTCATATCTCTAAAACCAAATAAACATTATGCATTTTCAATTGACTGTTGCATAATTATCTTTTTTTAATAAAATAATAAAATCACGATTATATTTAGTAACTTTGCTTCTGATTTTTACGGCATTCAATCTCTTTGAGAAGGGTTGCCTAGACAATGTTTCATTCAATTATCCGATTATCGTTTGTTATTCAATTCTAACATTGCAAAACGGACACATTATATTAATGACAGCTATTTCAGCTAAAAACCTGGCTTATTACAATTAAAGAATGTTATCTAATAAACATAAAATAGAGAAGAATGAAAGATAAGATGTAAGATAAGCAAACAATGATTTTGATTCGGCAAAAGTCAAATATACAACACAAGCTCTTAGGGGCTTTTGACTTAATAGAAAAAAATATAATATATGATATAATTGTCTAAGAAAATTAGAGATATTATGATTAATTTTATTCCAGTTACTTCAAAAAGATCTGACTTGTTAAGCTAGATAATTGTTTTTCTATTGTTTAAAATCTCTTATGTAATATAAGAGTTCTCTCCCTTTTAATATTGCTGATTAAAAGACATTTAAAAAAAATGCAAGATGATCATAATCAAATCAAAAGCTTCAATAATATTAATGAGTATTTGCCCAATGTATCACCCCATGCCTGGATTTTATTAATAACTGTACATTATGGTTATATGTTTTCGTTCTTAACATGCATTAAATAATTTATCACCATTCATATTCAGCCTATTCCTTTTTTTTCCCTAAAACAGAATAAACGGTCGCATCCAACTTTTCTTTTGTTAACTAAAACTAAATGGGGTTACAGCTCATAAAGTAGAGCAACACTAAAGAGACAACAAGTCTCGAAATGCGCATCATATGCCTTCCAATTTGTATCATTATGTCATCATCCTTTGGGTTTGCCTTTTATAGACGCTATGGTTTACGGCAGCACTTGATAATGTGACTGTAACTCGTAAATAACCACAAATTACCCGAATATGTGAATACCAATAAGCTTAATCTGTGGAAATTACTTATCTGCAATCATGTGTTTCTATTGTTTATCATGTAGTATTAAGTTACATTCAAACTTTTTTGAAAACTTCCAAATATAGTCAAATGAACTTCCTACATTATGATTGATAATATTTTAACTATCCATTGATACAAATGTTCAAAATTGCAATTGTAATGCGGAATCTTTTTTACAATGCAGAATTCAAAATTCAAAACGATAATGTGTTAATGCTTAATTCTAAAGGGATGCTTACATTATTAACAATGATACAATAAGTATTGTCAATGTCTTCTCTTTTGATGGTTTCTTCTTATCACATTTAAGTTTTCATCTCGATAGCTTTTGTTAAATTCAGTTATTTTGCAGAGCACATTTTCTTTTAAACTTCTTTATAAAATTTTAACATAAAGCCACGGAAGAACAAGTTTACTACACCAAACTGTTGTGACCTTTAAATCTAAAACATAAAGAAATAAAATGTATGTGTTTTTTTTTACATATGATATGATACTAACATAAGTTTTTCTTAATAATTACTAAATTAAAAAGAAAATGTAATGCTATACACTACATAA
This sequence comes from Mytilus galloprovincialis, assembly GCF_965363235.1. Lineage (NCBI taxonomy): Eukaryota > Metazoa > Mollusca > Bivalvia > Mytilida > Mytilidae > Mytilus > Mytilus galloprovincialis. The sequence goes on along the minus strand of NC_134850.1, from coordinate 60,177,376 downwards.
CTGAAAATGTCGTTCTTTGTTGATTTTACCATTTTTTGGTGTAAATATTAAAACAAACAGGTAAACATTTCAGTATACACCATTTAACTACTGTGTCAATGCATAAAATAAGATATATATTGAATTAAGGTTTATGACCCCTTCTGTAGCCATTTTTGTGCAAACTTTTCAGACATCAATTGTATCTAAACTACAGATATAATGAATAATAGAGATAGACCACGCTGTACATGTACCAAGGGGAAACTTGATGTAAAGCATTATTATTTACTGTTTCATTGCATTTAATAGAAAAAGAGTACTTTGTGGCAAATAAACCAAGATTTTTAAAGAAAATCCACAGGCTTTAATACAAAGATTTCTGTTATAAAATTTTGAAACATAGATTACTCACTTGCTTTTCTATGTTGTGCTAGTGTTTATTTTTTTACAAAAAGTTATACCTAACCTGTAAATTCCAAAATACCTCGTGCTGAGTCACCAAAGTTGAGTGCACCCTAAAAGGTGTACTTGATTAAGTCCATATTTTTATTTGTTTTCACCAATAGCTACATTAATAAACTTGTTTTAAGGAAACCAATGCTAGCACTGCATGCAATAATCCAAATCTATCATTTATCAAATTGCCAAATATGAGAAAACAAGAATAAATGGTGTGGATTTTCTATAAAATTTCCATATGTTTAGCATTGAATCAACACAAGGGTACATAACCCTTAAGTCTAACAGATGTGTACTGGTTGGTCCACTACAAATAACCACATGAATGTAATGGTAAAAGTACAAACAAAACAGCAACCAAACTACAATTTAGAGAAGAATATGTAGTCTTTATCATTAAACAGGTGTTAATATAATATATACAAAAAAATTACTGTTTAAATGCAAATATGATCAATTTCGAAAAACGTATGGATTTTACACTAAGAATAGGTTCCCTAAGCTGAATTTGGAAAACATTTCGGAATTTGGAAGTACTAAATGCTCTTCAACTTCGTGCTTTAGAACGTCACTCAAAAGTCTTGTGTAGACAAAACGCGATCTGGTGAACGTATTGTTAGTTCTAGTGTCTATGATGAGTTAATTTCAAACATAAATTATCCAAACTAAACTTTAAAAAGAAAGCATTCAGATGGAAATGAAGACCACTAAAGATCTAACTAAATAAGTATGTTGCTTTAAACAGGGACAAAGATTGAAAAAGATCAGATTTTGTTAAATATCATCGGTTACAAAGAATAGGATATAATGATTGTTAACCTTAATCTAAATTGTAGTCTCATTGGCAATCATACCACATCTTCTTTTTTATAAATACAAGTGAACGTAATTTAGGGACTCTCTTAATGACATTTCATTTACTGTCGATCATTTACATTTTATTGATCAGCAGTAAATGGAAAACAGCTAGTTATGTTGTTTGCGTGTTTGTAATTTGTGTATTCCATTTCCTAAAAAATTGATATTAATGCATTTCTCTTCTTTGAACAAGTAATAAAACAAGCTTCGCTTTAAGTCTATTAAAATGAATTATACCGTAGTAAATAGTTCACTTTAGTTGTAAGTATTTTTAATTCCGTAATATCAAAATTAGATTATAAAAACTAAAAGACGTACGCAATTTTGTCACATTCTGTGCAATAGAAATTTTAAAATTGAGGAAAATGTTATAACTTTTAGTTAGATTTACTTAAGCACGTGTTTAAATAATTGGTTACGTATTTACAAAACATTTAAAAAAAGAGATTTCGATCAGCATTTTTCTTAAAGCATCTGCCATTTAGATTAATGTAATCGTCATGGATTCAGATTCAAAATTTTATTAGAGTTTCACCATAAAAAAATAATTATTATAATAATGATACCAGTTTACTTTATACAAGTGTAATGGTACTACGATTATTTGAATGTCTGAAGTCCTCGTTAATAAAACACTGTCTAAAAGTCTCGTAAACATCAATAACTGTCCGAATTTTGCTCCACTTTGTAATTATAGTTTTTATTGAACATACTTACCGACATTGCGACCATACTTTTTGTTCGTATGTTGTTATTACTTTGCCTCATCATAACAGCATTACCATAAATGTGTCCGATCATAACAACATTATCATAGTTTTGTATTAAGATATTTTCGAATTTAAGTTCCATAAGAACAACATTGTTAGAATTTTCCCCGATGATAATATTTACGAATAATCCTTTTATGAATAGTATATATGATAAAACTTGATTTTGATCGATCCTTTTTCTTTTCACTTGAACATGTATTTCACCTACTTTCGCAACCTATGACACCAATTCTACAAATCTGATACTTGTGTGCGCTAGACATGCGTTTTGTCTCTTTAGACTACTGAGAGGCGCTCAAATAAATACGGTTGAGGTAATATATACATTGGGGTAGAAAAACCTTAGTGTTTAACGGAATGCAACTTTTAATAACAGTAAATTTAAATAAAAAAAGACATAAATGATATGTCATGTCAACACAAAAGGGTTGCAGCTGGCTACTGTTCTGATGATACAATGTACCATCAATGACTGAACATCAGCCAGTAATTTCAGTTATCCGGTAACTGTAACAGTTAATCAAACAGACCAGGGTTATGATTTTAATTAGATCTTATAACACTATGTCGATGTCCCTGTGATATGATATATTTAAATATGTGCGATACACATGAATGGAATCCTGAAATTGTAAATACGTTTAACTTGAAAAAAAGACAATTTTTTGGGTTGTGAATCAAGCACATTTTTGTACATGTTAACCAAGTAATTGACCCATAACCTGAACATTGAGTTAGTGATGGTTTATCCATCAATAACCTACAGAACTAAATGTGTTTAATAAAACCCCAAGAATTAATTCGGCTGTTTGTAGCCTTTGTTAACCTTTGTTAGCTCCATTGTAATATTCGACTCGTTTTCAAACGACTTTCGGACTATAGCTTTCTATGTTGTGTTTTGTTTTTTCATCGGGTTTTATTTTGCTTCAGATCTTCCTTATAGAAGGTTGCTAAAACAATGTGCGTCATATGCAACATTAAGGACTGCATTTCTTTCATCAATTATAATATATGCATTGATCAAGTGTGAAATTGCACATTTTCAGTGTTTCTTTCCGTAATTCCCTTCTTCTTCGCTTTATATTACATTACACATTTTCAATTACCACTACTTATTGTGTTATGCAAACTCGTTAAATCTCAATTCTATCAAATCAAAGTTGTTTAGTTTTATATTTGCAAGTCGAATATTACAATGGAGATAGCAAAGGCTACTTTATTTATGCATAGGTCAAGGCAAAAAGACAAATGCAATATAGTTAAGAGATAATTTTCCTTCTTATATAATTTGTTAAGCACTTAACAATTCTTGCATGTTAATTTCATTCATGTTAGAAGTTGAGATAAGGATTTTTTTATTCCATTTTAAGACTTTTTCACACTATTATGGATATAGTGTATAATTATATATACTATCTATGACACACTTGAATCGATATACGCAAAATCGTCTTTGAAGTGATTAAAGGAATTATAGTGCACTGAAATATAGAAGATTTAATCATTTTCTGTCATAAACACCAATTGATGGCAAAGACCGAACAAAACACGACTTGCTAGATATTTTTACCAAAACGCAAATACATTTAACAGAATTATTTCTGAAGATGTCTAAAAATCAAAATCAAATTTATTCATCTTAATTTATTCTTAATGATACTCGCGTCACATATCAGCGTAAAGCACCGACGTACGCCTGACGTGATGAAAAACAATGTCCGCTGCCAATACATTATTAATTTAGGACGCAATCAACTTGTCGATCATATCTGTATCGTGTGCATAACGAGCTTTAAGCATGTTTAGGGTATACGAGAAGCGAACATACGCGTTAATCGGGCGTTCAAGTAACGTATGTTGATATATGTATGACGTTTGTCTTACAAAAGGACGTACTTGAGACGCGTCCTGATCGTACCTGGAACGATTAGCCGTGCTTTTGGCGTGTCTGTGACATGTAATCATGTGGTGTTTCACTAAACTAGTACATATTTTTATTTAGAAGCCAGCCGAACCTACCTCCAAGTACGGAATTTTCCCGCTGTATCAAAGATCCACCAGTTTCCTTCGGCTGTTATCTGCTCTTTAGTCGGGTTGTTGTCTCTTTGACATATTCCCCATTTCGATTCTTAATCATATCGTTTGTACTATTTCTGGATACACGTGTTCTTATAACATCAGGGCCACTATACAAATGTCAGAGCAAGTTTCGTTGACTGTTTTTGATACTTCATGGGTGCATTTGATACGCTCAGGAAGCGCAAAAACTACGCCGTGCGTATGTTACAAACACGTCCCACATAAGTCCAAGTAAACGTCCGAGTAAAAGTCGAACGATCTTGAGGCATACACAACGTACACTTAACGGCGCTTGTACAGCATGTATAAAGTGCAAGATTCGAACAGGTATACACTGGAAAAATGCTAGAAGTAGATGAAACTGTGTACACTGCATTAACATTTCCTGAAGCGAAATCGTTCACCAAGCGTATACCTTTGCATTTAGCATACATCAAACTTTTGCAACGAGTGTCTACTGATTGCTAAGCGTTCTTCGTACGTGCAACTTACGTGTACGGACTTAGTCAATATTTTCTGTACTTCTGGTGCACGTCAGTCTATACACCAATTGATTACGTCGGCATAAAAAAACCTTCAACAGTGATCATGATGAGTGTCCCATTTTGACATTAATATTAGAAGTTCAAATGGTAATATCAACATATAGTTGTATGTTATCAAGAGCCCACCTTTTTATGTATTGTTGATTTTTCTTCCCTCGCTTAGCACATGTCTGCAGCCAGGACTCGGATTTCACTGAAACTAATATTTGTATTACTATCAAAAGTAAGTTGTCCTATGCAGTCACTTAATAAAAATTTTATGCTTGGCTTAATGTGACTGTACCGAAATTTTGCACGCATGTAGAGAATAACGAACTGCACATGAACATCGTAAAACCGATATATTTCATTTTTTGTACTTTTCGAGATAAAGTAAATAAGATATCCGAAAAATTGTAGTAAATCCGAAAAATGTGCGGCAAAATTAATTACAATTAATATGTCTTATGATAGTGTGACTGAAATGTCCGTATTATTGAAACTAAATGTATAAGGTGTCACCGATTTTTTTTTAATAATAATAGTTGAATGTCCTGTACAACTTGGTTAAAGAACCGAAAAGCCAGCGATCGTGATGTCGTGCCTCAAAATCTTATTTTTTTTTAGTTTTGATAATTAGTTATTACATTGACGCTTGTATGATCTATATAGCAAACATTAATTTGGGGACCCCTATACTTTCTAATCAACAAAACGGAAATATAAGTTGCTATGTTATATTAATTGTTAAAAGAAAGATCGTAGGACACGTTTTGGAGAACGGCAGGCAATTTGGAATCCAATCGTTTATCTTTTTTTTTTTTTTAGGTATTTACGTGTATCTTGTACTCCTTACTAATGAATTTATTGTATCTTTGAAATTATAAAAGTTAATTATATATGTTTCAGATATACAAAGACATATAAACATTCTATAATTGCAAAATTTCTTAAAAATACGTGAGATTGCCCATGTACCTTTCTGTTATTTAGACCCTTTATGTACATGTAATAAAAGAAAAAGCATCGCATATTGAATGCCAAACCAAAAAAAAAAAAAAAACAAACAAAAATTGCACTGCATTTTTAATTTTTTTTCTTATTTTCAATTGATCAACAAAATTCGCACTTTCATTTTTAGGTTTCCTGTTCAGTAGAAAATGCATAACAAAATATTGTTTTTTTTTAAAAATTAACAGCTCAATATATTGCCATTTAACTGATTTGCGTATATAATAAAATAATTGATTGCTTGTAAATTCCAGCTATATATGTCACTTGAATATATAATATCAAATCGCGGATCATAACGAAAGATACACACATATAAAAACTAAATTGGTAATATCTCAAAATTATGGCAATATTGGTATTTATTAAATGTTAGTACGAAAATATAATGTATAATGTACAGCACAATAAATAAAAGAATACGAAAAAACAAATCATACGCTAAAATATAAACATTTTTGAGACTGTAAAAACAAAAGATTATGCAGAATTAATTGACCAAACGTTTTACGCACGTTGACGTTTTTTTCTCAAATTGACGTTACAAACCTCAAAATGACATTGCACGTCACATATTTATGTTTCGTTAATTTTCTTTTTAACATAAAAACAACCTTTGTGTTTTTTTTGTTCGAATTGTTTTATTTTTTGTCATGCATGGGCTTTGTATAGCTTTTTATTGGCCTTTCTAAACAATCGTTTAAGAAGTAATAAATTTTACTATGAAACTATAATTTGAAGCATGTAATTTCCCTTGTCGCGAAGTAGAACTGAATCGCCAAATCACATCAACAAAGTTCAAGGATAGTAAACGATTAGCGGGTTGTAATCACTGTTGATTTAAAAATGATATTTGTTTGATATAATGCACAAAATAGCAATGTTCTCTGGACTTTAAATTTACTTGTTATCAATTTAAAATCATGTTCGAAATGTAGGTTAAATTCATTGTTTCCCTTTTTACTTTTACGATTGATCTCCTATACAGCGAACCAGTATTCATACCAGTAAATCTCTGAGCAAAAAAATAAGTCGTTTTAATATCATGCTCGGGTTTTCAGTAGTGAGTTCCTACATTTTAGATTGAACTCAGGTTCAAAATACATAAATTTTTATCATGGCCAGAGTCAATTAATATTTCATTAGAAATTCTTATGAAAGTAAGAATCGAGGATATAGTACATGTTTCATACTATTTGACAGCCAAATGGCCTATACCATCAAAGCTATTGAACAAAGCCCATTCGAAATACAGAAATCTAAAAGAAGATAACGCTTATTCTAGCATATATCTTTTAAATGAGATTTTTCATAACATCTTTGTTGTCTAATCTGACGTCATAAAACATCAAATTAGCATTACAAAATCATCCGTAGTCTATCTTTAGACAATAGAGATATAGGAATGTTCATGATATGACCTTGTCGTACTTAATTAAAGTTGTGTGTGGTACGCATGGTACGTGTAACGAATTATGGAGTAGGTAATGTTCGAGATTTAATATAATTGTATTTTGAACAAAAAGTTAAACCAGACCATCATTAAGAAAAATACAAACAAGACGTCCAGCTGATTTACATTTCTGAAATATCAGAAGATACAAATAAAACTTTGAAAATGTAAGGCGTTGGACGTTGTTCTTTTTTTAGATTTACCTCCATCCGAATTTAAGGTGGCACGGTAGTATTTGCACTCCAGAATTTAGGTTGCTCTTTTGTGTACCCTACCTAAGTCAATGTATCTGAACAGTTTGATTGGACAAAAAATACAGTATCGACTGACCATACTTTCCCAAACTGAGGGATGAATCAGGTGTAGAAAAATATGAAATAATTTTACATACAGATGAAAATGATTTTTGAGGATTCTTTTTAAATATTGTATTCACTGCACAATAAAAGACCTAAAAGCACTAGTGGCCTTAGGTTTTTAAAAATACCAAAAAAAAAAAAGTAAACGGTCATGATACACATTCAAATTCATTTCTGAATAGTAAAATGAAAGTACTTCAGTTAACTGTTAATGTAGAATTTTTCGCACTGTTAGAAATGGATGAAAACTCTAAAAAGGCTATCATTATCCCCTATGGACCAGGAAATACTACCGTGCCACCTATAATACATACAAACACTTGAAAACCAAGGGTGTATAAGAACCAAAACATGTAAACATGTTGTGTATTTAAAATCCAAATCATGGCCTACTGGAAAATTCCAGAAAATCGCAAAAACAAAAACAAATTTAGAGATCATAGTGGTCATATGAAACTTCAAATTAAAAGTAATGACGCACATGTTTTAGATAATCAAATAGCTAATTTGTATTATAAAACATTTTTTATTAAAGACAAAACTTCCTTACTGAATAAATAATGAATGAATGAATAAAATAATGCATGAATGAATGAATGAATAAATGAATGAATGAATGAATGAATGAATGAATGAATGAATGAAAAAATAATAATGCATGAATTAATGAATGAATGAACGAAAGAATGAACGAAAGAATGAATGAATAAATGAATGAATGAATGAATAAATATTTTAATACAAAAGTGCAAACTGAATTATACCAACCAAATATACAAAGATACAGTCAAGTAATGTTCAGCTAGCCAAATATGCTTATGCACTGTACATTGTGTTTCATTTATTTGAAAATGAGATTAAATAAAAAAATAAATATAGTTCAAATTTAAACAAGAATATATTAAGGCACGATATCAGTTGAACACAGATTGTCTAATTGACGAAACAATCGACTAGCGGATTGAATTATAAGCCAATTAATTTTAATTCCTATTAGCGCATGTCGTTATGTTATATTGTATTGTTAATTTGTGTATTTCTCTGTCCTGAATGTTCTTTTATCTATGTGTTTTGTAGTCCTTTCATGTACTGTTGTTTTAATAGTGTTATACTTAACATTGCCATAAAAGTGAGAGGTTTGGCTACAAAACTAGGTTCAACCAACCATTTTTCTTAAAATGTACTGTACTGGAAAATGGCTACTGTTATCTTATAATTCGTTTCTGTGTGTGTTGCATTGTCGTTTGGTTTATTGTGGCACTTGAGTGTTTCTGTTGTTTCGTTGATTTCCTCTTATATTTGATGTGTTTCCCTACGTTTTAGTTTGTACACGGATTTGTTTTTTCTCGATCGATTTATGACTTTCGAACAGCGGTCTACTACTGTTGCTTTTGTTAATATCGATGATAAACACATCGGGACTATTTTAATTTCCATGTGAAATGTAGGAAATGAATTCTGACAGGTAAAAAGTGAACTAATAATCAAACAAGTGTTTTTGCTTAGTCTGATAAGTTCACTTTTTACCTGTCAGAATTCATTTACTTCATTTAACATGAAAAATTTGAATACTCACGATATGTTTGTGATCGACTTAAAGTTCCACTAAAGTCAAAATATAGGAAACTTCATAAACATATAAACTTTGCCAGTATGTTTTAGCCTATAATGAATGAAGTCTTAAACTATGCATATGTTCATTTGAACATACTTAACATATTAACACTGTGTAAATTGTAAATAAACTTGAAATTGTTTTTTTTTTTTGTGGCCGACCGGTTCTTGGGCTGATCACTAAATTTGTTTAAAATTGGTATGGACGAATACTTTAACATCTGATGCAACACAAGCTAATGTTGATTTTTCAGAATATGTATATATTTTCGAGTTTCAGTTATTTCCAATGTATCAAGGTGAACGAATATCGAAGGTACAATACAGAAATTGGACAAATATTCCATAGAAACATATGTATGTGACAAATCAAGATTAGCTTGCACTGCATTACATATAACAGTATTCGTTCATAGTTTAGGACTTTATTCATTATGGGTTGAAAAATACAGGCAAAGTTTAGATGTTTATGAAGTGTCCTATATTTTGACTTTAGTGGAAGCTTACCATTGCACAATTAATATTTTGTTTGGACAAATACAGTCATATTCAATACAATAGTGCAGAGATAAACATTCAAACGACAATACCCGGCCTAAATACAGCATATTATGGAGTTAAATATTGAAGAAAGGAGTTAACTATGCGATAGCGATAGGGAAATACATATTACATCGACCTAGTCACAAGGATATATACACGTAAAAGGTTTTTGAACCATATAAACAAGTCATTAAAAGCAGACTTTACATAGAGAATAATTTGCGAAGTTACTCTGTTTATATAATCAAATAAATCATAAGGTTCCGAGATTTACAATGAATAATATGCTTAAAATTAGTCTGGAGTTTTAGAAAATGTCACAGAAACTCCTTATTTCAAGATCCAACTATAAAGTCTGAAGAGATTTCCTTTAAGCATATTCCGGAATAACCTTTATACTTTTATCCGTTTTACATTTTTTATCTTTAACATTTTTAACAATAATCTTTCTCTGATAACACTGATTGGCAGTTGGTAATTTGTTTTTGTGTCTTTGAAACAATAAGAGCAAGTCTTTATTTTCCTCTTTTGAATTGTAAAACATTTTTTCTGTCTTAAGCCTTTAATAAATTAAAGCTTATTATACGTTATTAAATGTTTTTCATTGTTGAAGGCTTGCAGTGACCTATTGCTGACCGTAGGTCATAGGTGGAAAGATTTCTCATTTTACATATCAATAGTTCTATGTAAACAAATCTTGTATTTGCTGTTCACGAATCATGTAAATATTATAATCCTGTTGTTTGGTTACTAAGTGTATTTTTGAAGATTTGTTTTAGTAAGGATTTGTTTTAATATAAATGTAACTCTAGGTCATTTTCTATATTTTTGCAATACTGATTGTGAATCTTTTTGGTAACATCTAGGAGGTAGAGTGGTACAAATATGTATTAAATGCACAAACTGTCTTCAAAAAGCAGAGTTGGCAGGCTTATAATTTTGTACGCTAGATGGAAGTTAAAGCTATATCCGTCTCAAAAGTGGAACAGTTTGAAAAGCTTGAAATACAAAGTTGAACGTTGTTCTAAATACGGATTAAACAATATATTTCTTTGGTTATAAAAATCCTTCTGTTTCTAATAATTTTACATTTTAAAACTGCAAATTAAAAGAATTTAACAAATCAATGATAACAAATTGATATATTCTTCGTGTTCTAGTCAATTCGATATTCGTGCAGGGTTTACTTACAAGAAGAAGAATATATATTCGGAATTCTATTTCCGAGTTTATATTAAAATTATATGAAATCTTGCTGTTAATTGCTGTCGAACACCGTTAAACGTTACAAAGAAGCCATCAAAATATTGTGACTAATGACCTCCTGAAAAGTTGAGTGCACTTTTCCAAATTCTGACGTCATTATTATATGCATTAAACATAGAAGATGATTTTTCATAGATGTATATGAAGATGTAATATTTAGACTGTTTATTTGTGTCATTGTTTGACAAGAAGCACTTTAGAGATAATTGACAATATAAAATAGCATATAACATGCAACCTCGTTCTTTGTTCAAAAAGTGCATTGTTTTTAAATTGATATTGAATCATACACTCGTACAAAATGCATTTTATTATGAGACAACAACCCGACCATAGAACAGAAAACAGCAGAAGGTCACCAACAGGTCTTCAATGTAAGTAAAAGTTAGGTAAATGATGTCAAATGTGTTTATCGTGACGAGTTGACTTATATTAAACTCACCACTCCTTTTGTTCCAACTAAAGATTTATTCAAATGATGATATCCTTTTGTACGTACCGTGTAATGCAGATATTGTTATCTGTGATTAATTATTTAGAACGGCAACAGTAGTATACCGCTGTTTGAAAGTAATAAATCGATTGAGAGAAAAAAAAATACGTGTTACAAACTAAAACCGAGGGAAACAGATCACCAATAAGAGGAAAACAACGAAATACTAAAGTGCAACACAAAATTAATACATAAAGCATTATCTGCAAAATATGCTAAATTGACCGGTATCTATGATATAAATAGATAAATCGATACAGAGTAGGTTAACGTCTTTTAAAATGGTGTTCATTCCAGTACTTTTTTTCTGTTGGTTCAACAAGCAAGTAAAAATTAATATCCATAAATAGACAAATATTTGGTGCAAAAGAAAAAGAAAAACATTTTAAACCTTTTTTTTAATGAAAGAAATTAATTGCTTAGATAAATCATGTTACAGAATACTATCAGATTAAAATAAACCAAGTACAAATAGGAGTACCATTGCAATACAATACGACATAAACAGTTTACAGAGAAGGCCATAGTTGGAATAAATAAAAACCCTATCCAAAACGGGTTTAACGACAGCAGCGTTAAATCACAAATAGTGGATTAACGAGTACAATAAGAATTGTTTTATGAAGGGAAATGACTCCCTTCCAAGACTCACAATCTGTTTCCCTCTCTACAAGAGATTAAGTGTAACACTGCGTGAACAGTGTCAGTTGTTTCTGATACATTTGAGAATTAATAATTTGTTGGCCTTTTTCGTAATTTCTTCGAATGTTTATTGAGCGTTTGGAATTTTTTAGTTTTGGAATTTAGTTGATGGGTTTTCTTTTTTACTTGCTTTGATTGTTTCATTTTTATAACATTGCCTTTTATTGAAAGAATCGTCTACTGTTGCTCTGTATTTGATTAGCTCTGTTCACTGAGTTTTTAATGTAAATGAACATTTATTGTTTTATTGTAGAACCAGATATTGACGCTCTGTATCTAATAAGTTCTGTACATTGAGTTTTGAATGTTAATGAACAGTCTATTGTTTGTATTTGAGAACCGCACTACCAGAGAGGACATTGACTTCGTAACAATGATACCGAGCTATTTAATAACATCTATCGTATCATTTCTTATCTATTTGTCCTCCTTGTAAATTGAAAGAAGAATTTAGAAATCATATAAACGCATGTGCTAAATGAAGCTCACTGTATTGAATAATTTAGTACTATTTGTACGGAGAAAAGGAAAAACAAACCGTTATCTAAAACTAGCATCACAGTGTAGAAAGAGTTGTTTTTGTTTGTTTACTCAGACACATTATAAGATAGTATTTGTTTCGATTAGTTATTTTATATTTTAGTTCAATAAGGTTTGTTTTTGGTTTGTTCACTCAGACGCAATATAATATGATATTTGTTTCGATTAGTTAAATCATATTTTAGTGCAATAAGGTTTGTTTTTGGTTGGTTTACTTCACGTATACTAACGTAACAGTGCTTGGAAATGACTTCCTTATCATTATTGTTATCATTAATTCCATTATATTTATTTTGTATTCGTGGGGTGGTTTTTTGTTCGATCAGTTTTCAAATAAAAAAAAATCTAATGTATATTTGCAAATGGCCGAACATAATGAATTTACACACAAAACAATGCCCGTGAAAAAAGTGTAATCACTTATCATCAGTTGTAAATTATATTAAACTCGCCGAGACATTATATCAAGTATCGAACACTTGTTGTTTCTTTATTAGTTTTCATCTGATATATCAGTTTGTCAATAAAAGGTTAATGTCAGACCCTAGAAATTCTGAGTAACATTTTTCTCTGACATTATTTCAATATGCAAAAGATGGATCACTGCGACGGGTAATTTATTTTGTTCATTTATATATATCTTATTAGCATTATTCTTTTTCTTATTTCTGTTAGAGGTTTTGTAAAAGAAACTGCGATAGACACCCAAAAGTGTAGAGACCTTCCAAACGCAGGATACTTTGTAAAGAAATAATTGGTCTCACAGCTACTGTACATAACAACGCGAATAAGGTGAAATCCTTGACAAGAATGTCTAAAGTCCATCACATATTGTTCATGGAATCAAATATCTTATCAATACAATGTCATTGACATATTTGACTTTTCTGGCTTTTCTCCAACTGTTCATTTCTAAAGATACAATCTGTGTTAATACTTCCCGTTTACTTGCTTACTGATTATTTACATAGTTAAACAAAGAAAAGGGATTCTAACGGTTTACTCAAAACTCTTACGCGGAAGAAAAACTGACAATGATATTGCCAAACAGCAAATGACAACGAAAAGCTAAGGCAATCCAGGACTCGCATCACTACACACAGTACTAACGAATAAACAACAGGAACATCAGCAAAAACTATAGGTGCTAAAAGAAAGTAAGACTATACCACTCTTCGTGTTAGACATTGATAATTTTGTGTATTTAATCGGGGGTGAATTATATCTAGTAATGTTTTGATCGAGGCCAATGGCACGGTATTGTGGTATCGATACTTGGAATATGTCCGTGGTCATCTGAAATACACACACATTCTATAACAGTTAATAAAATCATGATGTTGTATCTTAACTTCGAAAAGGAAAACTTGTTTGTGGGGTACAAATCAAAGGAACATCTTAACAACACAAAAAGAATTCAGAGGTTATCGACACATAATCCTTGAAAATCGATATGTGTCAGTGCCATGTGTGAAGCTATAAATCATTGAAAATAACCTTAAATCATAGTTTTCTAAGTGAAATTAGGATTCTCACTATAACATTGTTCATATTTCAAAACATAATATTATCAACTACCACTACATGATTACGACAAAACGAATTATTCTATTGCAGCGAATTATTTCTTTCTAAATTCGGCAGGTAGTTTCAGGATTTTATGTAATTATATTTTCCAACAATCAATTGTAAAAAAAATACTATCTATATAGTACTACCCTTGCATAATTACGAGAGAAACTATACTCTATTGAAGCGCATTTGTTTTCTTTAATTCTCAGCAAGTCGTTTCAGGATTTCATTCAATGTATTAATATATTTCAACAGAATAAAACTAATATAGCAGGGTTGAGCATAGAATGCTGTTTATTCCATGGTATATTAACAAACATATTGAATATCTATACGAATAAATATGACAGACAATAATTTAATTCTCTAAAACGAGTTTATTAATTTCTAATTTCTCTGTCGTGACTTCTTATAAATGACTTTATCAATACTAGATTTTTAGATTATTGTCGGAAATGTTTATTTCGTCTGAAAATGTAATATTACAAAGCTAAAATGTTATCAAATTTGTCTGTACAATTATATTGGATAACGTTATATGTGGCAACAATAGGAGTAAGGTGCTAATCTAGTTTTACAAAAACACACGTAATGAAAATCGTTGGACACTCAATTTACTTCGGTATCATCAAAGACGATGTTTTAATGTCAACATGACGAGGTGATTGACCATTACAGAATCGCAGGTTTTTCGATGCAGTCGTTGTAGTTTCGACTTCGTTGACTCTTGACTAACACATGCTAAATAATGGTAACAGTGTTAACGGTGTCGCCGAAGTGTTTCTGATTGAACGGAAGCAAAGGCATCGGTAATAGGCGAACACACGTTTGTTAAATGTTATGTGATGAAGAGCAGATGATATTTTTTATTATATTTAAAGATTCATATAAACTGTTTGATATGAATGATTCAATTAAAATAAGTATTCCGTTTGATGGATTGCCAGCATAGAAAAAGAGTTACCATTGTTCATGATAAATTAGGTATGTTCTGCTATACCTTAGAGAATGCACGTATTCAAACTAACCAAAATGATGTGCTAGTATGCTTTATAAACTTTCGGCAAGTATGAACATGTAGATATTCCCTAACATGTGTATGTCCTGCCATAGTTGAACAAATTCAAGGTTTAAATTTAAACATTGATATACCTTTTACTCGTTATATTAATCCGAACGCGCATTTTGTTTTACTTTGAAACTAGTTTTTGTTTTCAAACATAAGTAACTATAACATCTATTTAAGTAATGTTAATGCATTTCTTAATATCATATTTATCTTATCAATTCAATCCAATACAAAAAGTAATAATCATTGCTATTATACACTATTGCTATGTTAGGGATACCAAGTCATTCAAAGATGACAGAATAAGAAGAAATTACATTTATGCCTTTATATTTAATCAAACCTATAACATACGTATGGTTGAGCAATATTTTGTAACACTGTCATAACGCGGGAGGTTTAAGATGCCATTTAAACTCGTTCAACCCACAATATTTCCTTAAAAATGTCCTGCACTAAGTGTTGTTATCAAATAGTTTGTTTCGTTGTGTGGTGGCGGATTTTTTTTATGACACACTCCGTTGTTCCTCATATATACTCTCCAATATACTAAACGACTTTTTAGAAAAATGTGACCATATGGAATTCTGACGACAGGGCAAAAAATAAAGAAGATATGTTTGTTGGACAAGTTTAAGCCGTGTGTTATTTGGGGAGATTAAACTCGCAATCTAGACGACTTTATAATCTTCTGTCACCTCACTATTATATTTGATGTTTTTTCCTCGGTGTTCGTTTGTAAGCCTGATTTGTTTTGTTTTTGCAATCAATTTATGACTTTTAAACACCGGTATGATACTGTTGACTTCATTTATACAGCAATATTAAATTATAAGATGCAATAAGTGTATAATCTCAACAAAGGACAGTATATTAATTTGATCGTGGTTTGTTTGGATAAGATTTATTTTAGTCCATTTCTATCTTCTATCTATTTAGTCCTGGTATCTATGATGAGTTTATTTAAAAACTTTGACAATTAAGAAGAACTGCTTTACGTCTTCTAAGATATATAGAATCAAAATAATCCTCTCAATACACAAACAACTTCGAACTTCTGATGACTTACAGATGTAATAACATTTATGCTATTGTCATATTAAGATTGATTTATAAGCATTTGACAACTTTATTTACATTCAGTAAATGTTTCAATGTGAATGAATTGCAATCTACGATCAATCGAAATTGGTTGGAATATTGTTACAATTACTTAGTTTTATTGAACGTTTACTCAAACTCAATCTTTATTTGTTTTGCCATAATATTTTCTCATTTGATCTGTTCGTATGTTTTGGTTTTATATCCCAAGTATGTCGTGTTCATATAACAGCAAACGATATTGTTTACTTGGACTATTTGAACGATTCGGAAGATAAATGATTTACTTAATGTAGGGACAGGGACAGAAATGTTTGGAAACAATTGTGTTGGATGTCCAACGCTTTGAAGGCTAATATCATAAACTTTAATTTTGATAGAGTCAATAGTATAAATAACACAAATGTTTGACTCAGGTGTTCTTTTTTTGCCTCCTTTTTGTTTTGTTTTCTCGGATGTGCTTTGAAAACTGTTGTTTCTTTTTTTCGGTTTTTGCGATGGAATTATCAGTTCATATTTTATTTATGAGTTTGATTATTCCTTCAGTATCTTTCGCATCTCTTCTATAATTAAATGGTCGGTTGCAGAATAAAAAAATGATGAAAGAAACACATTACAATGTCTTCATTAATAGCAACAGTCTATTATTATACATCGGCGTACTTTAAATCAAGATTGCTTCTGTTATGTCGGCTGTGATTGAAGTCCTTTGTTCGGTTAAAATTGAATTTTCATGGAAAATTAATTGAAGTTTGCCAAATTCTGTGACATAATTATATATTTTGAGGAAATACGTTTTAACTTTATCTGGAGAAAATCGTGACAATTGTTACTAAACCACCGCCAGCAGTCGACAATTGTGTTATAATACCGTTACCGGACTTCTGATTGGCTGCTAAGCCACCGCCAGTAGAGAATTCGATTGTCCTAATATAATACCGTAACTGGACAAATGATTGGCATTTTAGTTTTTTTCGAGACATAAAATAATTTTTTTAATGAAAATTATATAATTCCTTCCTTCAGAGAGGTATTCAAAAGTACAATTGTTTTATATTTAAGGTGTGTCCTGTAAAATGAATGAATGCTAACATTGTGTAGCAAAACATAAAAAAGGATAAACTATAAATTGAGGACTAAATACTTATTTTGGAAAACATTGGGCTAAATAAATTGTTGAATTTCTGAAACTAATTATTTATAGCACCTATTTAATGTATAGACACCAAAAAGGTCTTTGAATATAACGTTACAAAAGTAAAATGGTAAAAATATCAAACTTTATGGAAAATTCAAAACAGAAAGTCCTTTATCAAATGTCAACATTAAAAGCTTAAACACATCAAACGAAAAACTGTTGTATTCCTGATTTGGTACAGACATTTGCCCGTGTAGAAAATGTTGGATAAAATCTGTTTTTTCTAGCTTGCTAAAACTATCACTTGTATTTCATTATATTAACAACAATGTGTAAGCAAATTTAAAACATACGTAGACTGATTTCTACAATCAAAAAAGGTAAAATTGTTACAAATTTGTGTTCTGTACAGCAGTCTACATTGTGTTATAATCTTAATCACTATAAAAGCATTATTTTTAATTTAAATTATTTGATGGTATTTTGGGGGATGACATTGATAACATCATGATTTTATGCGAGTGTTAACAGTTGAGAGATTTAGCTAGATATCAAACCAGGTTTAATTCACCATTTTCAATACGAGGAAATGCTGGAACCACTCAGGAATATAACAGTTGTTTTCCATTCGTTTGATGTATGAGCTTTTTAAGTGACATTTGATAAGGCACTGTCCCTTTTAATTTTTTCTTGGCGTTCAATATTTTTGTTATTTTACTATTGATTTGTTCTTATCTATAATACACATTAGTATCTCCTTATTATCCCAAGTCATGATCAACCATCGATGTAAAGTAACTTTCACAGAATCATTTTCATTTATCGTTGATTGGGTACTTATATGGTGAAGACGAAGGGTGTCGCATGTGGTGCCGTATTTACCCCCCAATAGCACTTATTATCACCTCAGCTTTTCGTTGGTTTTGTATTGCTCTACCTTCAGTTTTCTATGTTGTCTTTTGAATGCTGTGGATTATGTGTTTTTTGTTGTTTTGTTTTGATTTTTGCAATGAAGTTGAACGTTTGTTTTCAACTAATGAATTTAAATGTCCCTATGTTATTTTGGCCTCTCTTGTCTAGTTTCATTCAAGTTATGGAGCAGCTAACTAAAAACCAGATTTGATCTATGATTTTCTACATAAGAAAATGCTTGTACCAAGTCGGGAATATGACAGTTGTTATCCATTCGATAGTTGTGTTTTAGCGTTGAATTTTGTCTTTTGCATATGGGGCTTTACGTTAAGAATATTGTTCGGAGTTTGGTATGCTTGTTATTTTAATTCCTTCATGATAATTGCCAAATGTTTCATCGGGATTTGAAGATTGAAACCTTATCAGTAGTACAAATCAATTTATTTTTCACGCATGTTAACGTGATCTACATGATTTACTACGGGATGGATGTACATACGAAAACACTTCTAATAACGTAACTACTTGACCCACCGACATTTCAATTTATTGTTTAATATAGGATTTTACTGAAAATGCGACCCTGAGTACGACTTTGTAAATAATAAAGAAAATAAATTGTCTTCATACAGATACAATGTCTATATTACGTTTGAATCTGACTTGTGGGTATTTGTTTTGTGTTAATCCATGTTTGATTTGAATGTAGATCCAGTAATATGAATATTGTTAATTATGTAAGGTGATAACTCCACTTTACATGCATAGGCTTTTAATACCAACAGATAAAGTCAAGACAAGGTTATCGAAAAACGTATGTATCTTGTTGGGTGGTTAATTGGAATGAATTTATATACATCATCCGAGTAGGAAGTTATGGTCATTTTTTCTGTAAAAGAAAAAAATTGATAAAAAGCACAAATAAATCACTTACGAGTACCCATAAGATTATAGTATAGCATACCGTGTTTTCTATATAAAAACAAAATTACAAAAAAAGTTTAAATACAATAAACTGTGCTCTGCAAGCAAATAGTCTAAAAATATCGATACACAACTTTATGTGTAATAAGAAAACACGAAAAACACTAGTGGCGTAGTAATTTTAATATCAAATCTACAGTAAACATATCACTATCCTGTCGAGTTCGAACCGCTCACGTGGCATGTAAATTCGACCCCAACGCCAATAGCTAAAATTGTCTTTTTGAGGACGAAAGTCGGTGGTTCTCCTCTGGTACTCCGGCTTCGTCTTTATATATGACCGTCTCGACACCAACAGTCAATCAGTATCAACCGAAACAAGAAACGATAGATAAAGCTACACAGAATTGAGCATCCGGAGAAAATACAGAATAACGACAAATTGTAAACATATTCTGCTCATCCGAAGGCACACACAAAATGTTTTTTTCTAGTAGATATCCATCAGTTTAGATATATGAATGGTTGGCATACTCATAGACACATTTTAAACACTAAGATCAGATATTCTTGAAACACTTAAAACGATGCAAATATTTCAGTGTTTTTTTTTACATTTTTAGTATCAAAAGTAGTGTTGTATATGTACACTTAAACATGCAAATGTTGCAATGTTTATTTAAACCCAAATTATAACAATGAGCAAATCCATATTACTGATGGTAATTTAATACGCTTTAGTTAATCATAATTATTCACTGCTTCTTTTTCTGTCAAATTCCACGTAAAGACGTAAGCTGGAACACAGTGATATACCATCAATCAACCCGGTGCACGTTATCAGCATTTTAATCACCGTTTTCAGTTGAAACCATAGTGCAGTGTATCATAAATTTACTAATAACTACAGAAATGAAACAAAATGTTCAAATGATGTTTTTAGTGGTACGTTGAACTATTGATGCATATTATTTTAACAAAATATTACTCGTTACTCGTTTGGGCAATTTTATTATTTTACTTTTTTACTTAAATGATTTACTTTTGCACATATCATTATTTTTTTTTCAGCTGAATTATGTTATGTTTACATTAACCTCGTCATATCTTCTCAATATGTAGTACATAAACGTATCTCCGCTTATTCTAAATTCCTTGTCATGATCAATCACGATGTAAAGTAACTATCACAGAATCTTTACCAAATAATGCCCTTTGTTATGTCCGATTTTATTTGGATGCCCTTAAATAAGCATGAATCATGATTTTGTAATTGTTATATTAAGGATGAACAAGAACTTGTTTTAGTTTTTTTCATTTTATTTTTGCAGATTTTATAATTGGCGACTCTATATACAAGCCTGTTTCCTGTTTGTTAAGATTTTTCTCGATTTTTCTATTTTCTCAATCCTATTGTACTGACAGATGTTATTGTATGTTAACAATTTTATTTTAATCGCAAAATAAGCTCAAAAATAAGTACCTCTAGAAAATATCACAGGTTAGAGAACCATGATATCTGACTTTCTCTATTATTTCCTTTCTTACCGTCTAAATCGTTATTGTCGGCTATTTCCATAGTTTAAATTCATGTGCGTTCTCCCCGAATACACTTTCCTTCATGAAATATTAGTTCAACATATGAACGACCCCCTTTATATATATCATTCGTTACTCTATTTAAGACATCAAGTATTTTTTTTGGAAAGCAATAAAAATGAGTACGTTTTACTGAAGACTAAATTTAGTACAATTTTCAGTTTTAATTACAATGCAATTTGTTTTCTGGAACTCGCGATTTAAACTGAAATTGAAATTAATGACTTGTATGTCAAGATGCAGTTATGCGTTCATTAATTTCCTGCAAAAAGTGTGAATTCCTTATTTACGGTTTGTGCAAACGAATTCAGGAATACTGAATGAAAAAGAAACAAGTTGAATGTAAACGAAAGGGAAACTGTAAAGGATATGGTAACTACACATTACTCATTTTCCCCACCTTAACTGTTATACTGAGCTCTAAACAAAAATCTATTCATTGTTTGTTTACACCAAACAATGTTTTGATATATCTTATTATCTGTCATCTTTTGGCGATCGTATTGTTTCAAAAATGTATAGTGGTATACTGGTATACTTTTCTACAAATTGGTGGTGTTGAGTATTCATAAATGCTTCGCATAAATTGGTGACATGACCTCTTAGGATGTAAGAATGTTCGTCTACATTTATACAAGCCTTGACCAACACTTATTTCTTAATCTATATGTATGAGGATACATGTTTAATACAGAGGTTCCATTAAATATATAATATACTCTCTAAACATGATAAACATATAGTGCATTGTCTGCATAGAAAGCCATGGAGTTAAAAATGCGGGTAAGCTCCAATAAAGAAGGAATTGAGAAGAAATATAAAAGGTATTGAACATGTATCTCGATGGCAAGTCATAAATAGCTGCAAATTCTATTGCTGTGACTATGGATTTTCGGTTATCCCGCATGCATGCTTTCCTAAATTTTATTGTTTCAAATTGAAATTCAAAATGTTTTAGGAATAAATTTGATTGCATTTGAACTCTTTTAAAGGTGACATAACATTTAGTTTCCTACTTTAAGGAGTTTATTATCTGTTTCAATTAGCGTACAGAATATCAGCGTGTTCGTTCTCTATCGTAATTATAACTGTTCATAGAAAATAGATAGAATATGGAAATTGAGATTTAACCTACGAAAAAAAAAGTTAATCCCTGTTGATTATGTCTAATGATCATTTCTTGGCACTGTGAAATAATGTCAGGTAACTTTCCGTAACAAGATTATTTTAACATTAAAATAACACTTTGTTTTATGCCTTTGACTTCGTATTATTAAAACAGGTCTTTAGTGGCATATTTTTGATGAACCGAAATGTAACGTGTACTGAGTATGCAGTTTTTTTATTTATCGGTATTTCAGTAAGAGTTGTAAATAGACGTTTTTATATTTTTGTTTAATACTAGAACTTTTTCTTCTTTTGAAAAATTGCACATTTCCAAGTCTGTTGAGACGATATAAATAACACTACATGTTTGTTTCAAATATGTCACATTGAAGACTCTTATAGCAACCTGCATATGTGTTTTGATCTCTGTTATGGCCTTAAAGGACACTATTCACCTCTTTCAGTAAATATTACCGATCGGAAATTGGAAAAAGAAATAGCGTCGTAAGTGAAAACAAAGATAGAAGTT
Organism: Mytilus galloprovincialis; assembly: GCF_965363235.1. Classification (NCBI taxonomy): domain Eukaryota; kingdom Metazoa; phylum Mollusca; class Bivalvia; order Mytilida; family Mytilidae; genus Mytilus; species Mytilus galloprovincialis. The sequence goes on along the minus strand of NC_134850.1, from coordinate 60,154,769 downwards.
TGGAAATTGCCTCTAAGGATATTTACAAGTATTGGTTTTGTTCCGCTATCTAATTGAAAAGTTTATTTCCAATCACAATTTATGGTTTTTGACCTTATCCGGTCATAACAGAAGTATACTCTATCATCATCTTATACAATATGTTCGTCAGAAATGTAATCTTGAAATATTATACAAGAAATTGACAATCGTAATCTTGAATATTATACATTTAATTGACAATCGATCTTGAACTCTATTGACAGTATTCACTCTATCTTATTAGTGCCTGTACTTAATGAATGCAATCAACATACTTATGTACGACTCCAAATGGCTTGATTAGATTTACAAAACTTTCCAGAAGGCTTAATACTTTGATTTCAAATAGTCTTATAATAAGGTGACTTTTTTTCATATCATATGAAGCGGAAGTAATATAATTCGTATTTCAATACGTAATAAGTTTACATATTTGTTTATCTTCTTATAATACACTGATCAATTTTGGAACAGGTATATTTTATGTAGAATACTTCACTTTCTACCTAAGATTTTGCTCCTTAGTAAATTTTAAATTTTACAGACTCTAGATAATGTCGTTCCATTTATACTTCAAATTAATATTTAAAAATACATTCTTATTAAGTGGATAAAGCTGTCGTAAACAATAGCAAATGCGATTGGCGCTCATATAATAGAATAATAAAATTTGTTCCACGTAGAAGATAACTGAATAACAAACCCATAAAAAAAATGGTCTCTTACAGATTGTTGAAGAACCAACAAGGCAGGCAAACACACTTGACTTGCTAATAACAAATCATCCTAATAGTTTTACAAGGGTGGAAATACTCCCAGGGGTATCTGATCATGACATCGTCTTTGCTGAAATAAGTGTCATCCCCTCAAGAAAAAAGCAAGCAGCAAGAAAGATTCCTCTATACAGCAAGGCAAATTGGGATAAGATGAGGGAAGATATTAATAATATTAAGAACGAAATTGTAACAATGGCAACCAGCAAAAGTAACATCAATGACATATGGTTAGTATTTAAAACAAGTTTAGAGAAAAGCGTTAATTTGAATATCCCACACAAACAGGCTAGAACCAAGGACAGCCCACCATGGATATCCAGAGATCTCAAAAGACTCATCAGAAAGAGAGATCGGCTGTATAAGAAAAAGAAGAAATCTCATGACAAGAAAGACTCTGAGAAATACAAAACAATCAAACGCCAGGTACAACAAGGTCTGAGGAGGTCATACTGGAAGTATGTTGAATCCATAGTAACACCACCAGAAGATAACATCATAGAAAATCGTGGCTGTATGAAGAAATTCTGGACATTCATAAAGCACAAACGAAGTGATGGAAATGAAGTCTCACCACTGAAAAAGGATGGCCTTCTACATTCAGATCCTTTGGATAAAGCAAATATACTAAACCAACAGTTCCAGTCTGCTTTTACTGAAAAAACAAGCTTCTCAAATCAGGAATTCCAAGACAGATGCGGCTCTTTAAACAAAATATATCCATCTTTGCCAGAAATTAAAATCACAGAAAATGGAATACTGAAAATACTAAAAAATCTCAGTCCACACAAGGCAGCTGGCCCAGACCAAATTACATCTAAAGTCCTAAACGAATTAGCCACCGAAATAGCACCAATACTTACCATCATCTTTCAACAGTCATATGAGTCTGGAGAATTATTAATAGACTGGAAATCAGCCAACGTCTGCCCTATCTTTAAAAAAGGCCAAAAATACAAAGCAGAAAACTACCGCCCAGTATCTTTAACTTGTATAGCCTGCAAAATCATGGAACACATAATTACCAGCAACATCATGGCTCACTCGGATAAACATAATATCCTACATCCTATGCAGCATGGCTTCCGCAAAAAATTATCATGCGAAACTCAACTCATCGAGTTCATAGATGATATCACACAAAACCTGGACGAAGGAAAGCAAACTGATTGTTTAATCATGGACTTCTCCAAGGCTTTTGACAAAGTTAGCCATTCACTACTGATCCATAAACTAAGGCAATACGGCATTGATGGAAAAACCAACAGATGGATCCAGAGCTTCCTAAGTGGTAGACAACAGTCGGTAGTGGTTGAAGGTGTAAGCTCTGGCTTCATTGATGTAGAATCAGGTGTACCACAGGGTTCAGTCCTTGGACCAGCACTCTTTCTCTACTACATTAATGATATGCCAGAGGGGGTTCGATCCAGAACACGGTTGTTTGCTGACGACACAATCATTTATCTTACAATAACATCAGATGCAGATACCACAACACTGCAGAAGGATCTGAACAAATTATCAGACTGGGAACAACGATGGCTCATGAAGTTCAACGCAGACAAATGCAATGTCATGACCATCAGCAAGAAAAGAAAGCCAATCACAAATGATTATATCCTTCATGGCCATGTACTGGAAAGAGTATCAGACGCAAAATATCTTGGAGTTACAATCAGCTCAGATTTAAATTGGAGTACCCATGTACATAACATCTGCCAAAAAGCAAATAAAACTATTGGGTTCTTAAAAAGAAATCTTAACATCAGTAACAAACAACTAAAAGAAAATGCATACAAGTCATTAGTCAGACCAACACTAGAATATGCAAGCGCAGTCTGGGACCCCCATCAACAAAACAACAAGAAAAAAATTGAGATGGTACAACGCAGAGGGGCTAAGTATGTTACCAACAAATACCGTAACACATCATCAGTAGACGCCATAATAAAACAACTCGAGTGGCAACAATTAGAAGAGAGAAGAACAACAACAAGGATGTGCATGATGTACAAACTTACTAACTGCCTAGTTAATATAGATGCAACATCTAGGCTCATTCCAACAAGCCGAGCATCAAGAACAACTAGGATTGGATGTTTCCAGGTTCCTCTTTGCAGAACGGATATAAGGAAAATGTCATTCTATCCATAATCTATACGGGAATGGAATGCCTTACCACTTTCAACTACTACCGCTCCGAGTCTTGAATGCTTCAAGGCTCGGCTAACAAAATAGACCTAAACACTTGTTTTTAATGAGCACCTGTATATAGGATTTTAACTTTCACAAAATGTAAATATATTAAATTTTCTTTGGACCTTCATGCGCAACACACAGTGGCAGAATAATCAGACAGTTGATTGCGGCCGCTTAACTGGAAGAAGAAGAAGAACGGCAATAAAGAGCAAATTACTTACCGTTCACTGAGGAAACCAGATAGATAATATATAGTGATTCGAATGGTCACCATTTTATTGTTTTCTTTTAATGATGAACTCAATTAAGGTTGTGACAGTTATGGTATTTCTATCGTCTCAACTGTACTGTGTCAAACAAATATATTTTGTAACGATCAAATAAGAAATAAATATAAAAATCAGTTCTTATCATTCTTGACTCAAACATTTTGATAGTTGTCTAATAGTTCAGTAATTATAACAAATGTGTGATCCGGATATCCGTGTATACTTCATGTGTCCCTGAAACAATGGCCACCTTTGATCCATCAATAGGTTTCTCTGGACATATTGAGCGTCCTTGCACTTCAAGTATTTCTAAAATATCCCCACATATCAACTGTCGCTGGAACAATCTCCACCTATCCTTGCATTACAAGTGTCTCAAAGACAATCGCCATCTAACCCCGCATGGCATATTTCTCTGGAGCAATCTTCATCTTTCGTCTCTTGTCATGTGTCTTTGAAACAATGTTCACCTTTTACACTTAAATGACACAGAAATTAACAACTATAGGCCACCGTTCGACCTTCAACAACGAGCAAAGTTCATTCCGCATAGTCAGCTATAAAAGACCCCAAATGACGATGTAAAACAATTTAAACGAGAAAACTAACGGCCTTATTCAAATAAAAAAAATGAACGAAAAAGAAATATGTAACGCATAAACAAACGACAACTACTGAATTACAGGCTCCTGACTTGGGACAGGCACATACATACATGCATGATATATCTGAATTAAACATGTTAACGGGATCTCAACCCTCCCATAACCTAGGAGAGTGGTATAACAGTACAACATAAAAACATACTATCAAAATCAATTGAAAAAAGCTTAACTCATGAGATGGACAAAAATACAAGAGGACATGGCTACTTAGTTTGTCGTTATTTTTGATACACTATATATATTTAATAATTTCACATTAATTCAGTAATAAGGGAGTTTGCAAACAACGCTACGTTTTCTTGTGATATCTGGACTGGATCCCAATTGAATGATCACGATGTGTTCACCACTAATATTATCAATATAACTGTGTTGACCCGGAAGCACATGCAGACTTCAATGTCATAGGAGATCCTTATCCGCGTATTTGATGGTATTTGGCCTCTTCACAAAGAAACTTCTACAGAACTTAAATACATTGAACCAATATCTACGCATAGTGGTTTCTACAGTTGCAATGCTGGAAATATTGTACAAATTTTAGATCGAAAATTGCATAAATGCACGAAACAGGTAAACGTTTAAGAATGTGTACCATTTAAGAGAAATTCTCTCTAACCACCAACTGGCACGCATAGTCACCGATTTTCATGAAGGTTAGTCCATAACATGTGATCATGTAAAGTAAGAAAAATGCTAGGTCATGGCAACCAAGTGAATGAGATTTCCCGCAAATTTTGAGGAAATTAGCATCGAAAAAAAAAAAAACTACTTCGCAGTCATTCGTAATCAAAACTAGGTTTTATTTAATGATATTTGTAAATATTGTTCAGAAACATTAAACTTAACAAATAAAATAGCAATGTCATATATAAAAAATGTTTTGGCTGAATTTTGTCACAACTGCAGAAGCAGAGCTCATTTGTGAATATAGTTCAGAAGACAAATTTTACACATTTTGTATGAACAAAATAGACATTTTGGCATCCACCTCCATTTAACCGGTGGTTATGAATGTAAAGTATCAATATTTCTAATAAAAACATTATAACAAAATGTTTGGGAAATTTGGTGGTTGCTATGGAAACAAAAATGTGTCATTTTTACCTTTTTACCTCTAAAATGTAGGCATTTTATTAAAATAATCCACAAAAAGTAATTTTTATTAAATGACTATGATGTGCAAACTATTGGCAATTAAATAACCATAAATTTGTCCAAAGGTCATTTATTGTAGGTTTCATTGGGACGAAAATCAGGAAAACAATGATATATTAAGAACACATGTCTAATCCGGAATAGTAAATTATATAGCAAATTTAATTTCATGAGACTGATTACACATATATACATAGATTTAAAAGATGTTGTCTGATGAGACAACTCTCCAGAAGACAACCAAATGTTATTTAAAGACAAGTTCCTTATATCTACAAGAAGAAGAGAAAAGGAATATAGCTGCTAAGAGATCGACCAGTTTATTTTGGTTGAAGTTGGCCTTTCAAGCAAAGAAGTTATGCATAGACAATATATTCATTTTCACTCGTTATAACTCAGAAGGCTTGATTATTTCATATTTCTCGTCGACATTTTTTTCATTGCTTTCACACCGTTTTTGTATTTTAAATAGTTTTAGGCTGATGTGCATCTAAATGTACAGAAAATTGTTTTAGACATGTTTTGGGCAATAATATTTATCGTCAGATCATGACACTATCACATTCATTTCGTTAAACTTCCATTATCCCCATCACAAAATATAAAATGCTCTTTCCTAACTTATAAAACTACGTACCCTGCATCTACTCATAGCTATATTTGTATATCAACAGTGGAAGATTGAAAAAAATTAAAGAATACTTTGTGTGTTTAGCAAAAGTTATTTTAAAAGAGCACCAGACTAGTGCCAATTGAGAATTCCACATATCTGACAGACATAATGATTTTTTTGTTATGTTAACTGACTATACAATATGATCCATCTCGTGTATAGGAAGTTATATCCTAATAGATAAATCTCATACATGTACTACAGGCAACAGAAGACACGTGACTATACAATATAATTCATCTCTTGTATAGGAAGTTATAAATCAGCCTAATAGACAAATCTCATACATTTTCTACAGGCAACAGAAGACACGTGACTATACAATATAATTCATCTCTTGTATAGAAAGTTATAAATCAGCCTAATAGATAAATCTCATACATATACTACAGGCAAAAGAAGACAAGTGACTATATAATATAATTCATCTCGGGTATAGGAAGTTATAAATCAGCCTTATAGATAAATCTCATACATGTACTACAGGCAACAGAAAACAAGGATTCAAGAAAAGTAATAAATATGTAACAGAATTAAACTGATAAGTTAACACTTAAACCCAACCTTTTTTATTTATATCAAGTATAAAAGAGGGACGAAAGATACCAAGGGTACAGTCAAACTAAAAAATCTAAAATAAACTGAAAACCCCAAGGCTAAAAATGAAAAAGACAAACAGACAAACAATAGTACACATGACACAACATAGAAAACTAAAGAATAAACAACACGAACACCAACAAAAACAAGGGGTGATCTCAGGTGCTCCGGAAGGGTAAGCAGATCCTGCTCCACATGTGGCACCCGTCGTGTTGTTTGTGTGATAACAAATCCGGTAAGTAGTCTAATTCGGTAGGTCACATTCATGAAAGGGAAGGGGATTGTAGTTACGACGTAAGGAACATATCCGATATAATTGGTGAAACTCGTGATGGCGTCCGTAAAATGTACGAAGGGATGATTTCAACTTCACCATTTGGAACTCTTGATTTAATAGCTTCCTTGTGAGCAGCAACCCTCTATCAAGAAAATCATGATAGGAAATGCAAGCACGGGAATATCGTATCAATTGGGAGATATATACCCCGTATGCAGGTGCTGCTGGAATGTTGCTACTTAGAAATGGGAAGTTCACAATTGGAAAGCTGAAATCATCTCTTTTGTCGTAAATATTTGTTTTTAACCGACCCTCAATTTCTAGATGTAAGTGAAGATATGAGGCTGACTTAACTGTATCTGTAGTATCCTTTATCTCTAGTTCGATGGGATAGATGCGTTCCACATAGTCACCAAATTTTGAATTATTTAGTGAAAGAAAATCATATATATAGCGGAAAGTTAAAGGATATTGCTAACTTCTTGTCTTTCTTCCTAAGAAGTTCCTGCACGAAGTCTGCCTCATAATAATAAAGAAACAAGTCGGCAAGTAGAGAGGGCACAGTTTGTTCCCATTGGAATGCCGACAGTCTGTTGAAACTACGCAATAAATTAATGATACAATCAAAGATAATACTAGTATATTATGTGACGTTGATATGTTACAGATATACATATAAAACCATGTCAAATATTGCATACACAAAAACTCTCTCTAATTGAGGGGAATTTTAAAGTATATAATATTTTATTATCCACATCTGATTCACACATACTCTAGAAAAGGTAGTTACACAAAATTACTGCTTTATAACTGAACAACTGATAATATAAATTAAACAAGATTTTACACGGTAAACTTGAAAGACCAAGCATTATAACGTTCTGTGTAGGGACACGCGTTCACTTAATGTATCCAATACAGTGAATAAAAATACATTATTTCATCTTTTATCTAAAGTTTGAAGGAACATCAAACAGACCTAATTATACAGGATTTTCTCATTTGAAAGTGTCATTGAATAATATATTGAGTTTCCAAGTGAATTATCAATATTCAATTCATTAGTTAATCAATTTATGTAATGAAGTTAAAACACCAAAAAGAATAAGACTTACTTGTGGGTACTATACAATATTTATATTTTCTTAAAAGTGTCTTGTACCAAGTCAGGATAATGACCATTGTTATATTTTAGTTTCTGTGTGTGTTACATTTCAATGTTGTGTTTCTGTTGTGTCGTAGTTATCCTCTTATATTTGATGCGTTTCCCTCAGTTTTAGTTTGTAACCCAGATTTGGTTTTTCCTCAATCGATTTATGAATTTCGAACAGCGGTATACTACTGTTGCCTTTACTTTGTCATTTGTGTTTTTGTTAGTGTATTGTGCTTCATGATGGTGTGATGGGCCAAGGCTTTCCCAACTTGTTTTGCAGTTCATTCTTATGGTGTACTGTTAAATCACAATTTCTGATTAAGGAAGGGTCAAACGCTTACATTTCACATTCTTTATGCATCAGCCGCATGTAATGAGCATGTAAATCAGTGGTATGTGATTATTGCTGTTTTTCATACCTGGTTTTTGCTGATTGTTTTATCATAAATCAGGCGGTGTGTTTTCTTATTTTGATTGTTTCATACTTTGTCATGTCGAGGCCTGTTATTTATCTTTATGACTGTACGGTGCCCAATTGTTATAATAACGTTATTTGGTCTCTGATTGATAAGCTGTATCTCTGGCAATCACACCAAATCTCATTATTTTATATTTGATATCACGGATTTTAATCATACAATTTTAGTATCATATTTTACTGCCGTCAGAGTTTCAAAACAGACACATTCTAAGTTGTTTGTCATCTGTTTCATATTTAAGTTTGTTCGCAGAAAAAGAGAGAAACTGAAGCATTTTTCTTTGTCTCCATATCAAGCGGATTTATTGTCCTTGTAATCAAACATTAAATTTTACATTTATGGGCTGTCATGTATTTTAACAACTGCATATCTCCTTATAAAAGAAAATATAAAAATATTGAAGCCATGGTAACCTGTTTTACAACGATATACCAGGAAGCTGTTGTTTTATTCAAGGTATAGGTAAGGTTATTTCGCTAATACTTCAATAGGATGGATACACATATTTTTTCAGTAGATGTGACAAAATTTCATCTTACATCGTGAATTACTTATAACCACGGATGTAAATAAACAACACGATGTGTGACATGCAAAACCGTATAGGTTATTTTAAAATTGGTTCTTTTACCATAACTAAATAGTTTCTAATTTAGAGCTTTGAAGGAAATAGCAGATGTACTGATCTTCATTTATTTATTTCAAGTCTAGGTTGTAGTCTATCATTTTTAGATTGACTTGTTCCCACATATTTTGATGAAATCTAACAGAAAAAGGAAGGTCGTGGGAGTGCTGACGGAAACAAGAACATGGAACTGCGGAAAAAACCTCGTTTATATAAGTAACGCTATCAACTCTTGTTAACGTTGTCATTCCAACAGTCAGACTCTATACATTAATAACCATTAACACATTGAATGCTTGTCGTTATCCTCTTAAGAGAAAAAGTTGAACACAAATGCCAAAACTACTAAACAAAATTCAAATTGAATTTTGAGGTCAATACAAAAAAGCTAAACCCATACAAAATTGAGAATATCAAGTGCAAGCAACCAATAGAACGAGTAAAAAAAGACTGGCATATTATCGACTTGGTCAAGCATTGCTATATTCATATTGAATATAGAATGTAGTTTAAGAAATCAGATGTGAATATGATCTAATAGTTTTCTTTATCTTATATCACATATTAATGCATAAACATTGAAAATCTCTTTTTATCTAATAGACTATTAATACGAGTGACTCCTATACTGGACAGCACGACAGACGAATCTCCAATACTCTTTTGAGAGAACAGAACAATACCAACATACAAATAAGACATACAACAACGAGTAATACGATGTACAGAAATTTGTCTGGGTAAAGGCATATCATGTTGCATGTTAAATCTCTCCTTTTTCGTAACCGTATTTTTTTCATTCTACTTACAAGTATCAAAATTACTTCGGTTTTGAGAAAACATAGAGGGAAGCTCTATTAACAATTATGGTGATACAATTTAAGTCGAGGAGCCTCGCTTTTGAGAAGCATATGATTGTCATTGACTTTGCTATTGGTTTCTCTACATTTTGGATTACCTTAAAGGAAAACCGTTTGTAGAGAGTCTTCAAATTATACACAAAATTTAACATATTTCACATTTATGTTTCTGCAGAGAATGTTTTTGATAATTGATCAATTATAATCTAAGATTGTCTTTTGTCGCTATTTTTAATCCGTTCAAAAGACAACAAGAAACATGTGTTGTAGATTTTGAATTTATCAGTCATATATAGTTTGGTTTTGAATAAACATGATAAACGATAGAAATGTTTTGAGGTTTATGGGATACATATGACGACTGACGACTGACGACTGACGACATTGCTATACCTAAAGAGAACAATAAGGAACAATAAATTAAGATGTGCGTCAAGATCTAGTAATGTAGCACTTACAATATGTAACACATATTTATTGAACTCTGATGAAGTACATATAAAACTTATCATTTGTGCAAATTTGGGTGCGATCTATTAAGCATCTAATATATTGTTTTTTTATTCCTTTATTTTTTTATAAATGTTTTATTTTAAACAAGTTTCTATGTTGCAATTTTGTAATTTAACTGCCAGTTATAAATTTTTATTTTGTAAAATCTGTAACGTTTAAAACTGGAATGTATACTGAGATAATTTAGCCTCCATTAGTAGTGATGTCAATAAACAGCTGGAAACGATTTTTAGCGTAAAAATTATGAAATTTTTGTCTTAGAAGTATTTCAATATTTTTTCGAAACTTCATTTCCATTTCTAAACCTGTTAGAAGTAATTTGGGCATATAACTTAAAGCATTCTTACAAATTACATTTATAATTGCTACATCAGATTGAAACAGTTATCACTAAAACTAAGTTAATCTGAATCATTGTTTCAGCCAAAAGCCGAATTTGATAGTTATGTGTCTATTTACACTATATTGTTGTTTCCAAAGAGTAATTATATCCTAATTTCAAATTTTTAACATCTCCTATTTGCACTCGGTTTCTAAATTTGGCTTTTCATATAACTCAATAATGGAATTATGGTGCTCCAATATGTTGACCATTTTTAATTTTAAAGATTGGTTTTGGAAGTAGATCTCGAGATTACTCTGACATCTGACAGTCTTTTTTAGCATTTAAAAAATTGCTAAGTTAGTGAACGTCAGAGTGCAGTTCATATAGAAAGGTTGTCTGAGTTTGTAATTTTCTGTCTCGAAACCTTAAGAAATACATTTAGTTAATAACATACGTATAGTAGCTGTATACCTCGCAAAATATTAATTTCGTCGATCGATCGTCTTTTGAAGAACGAATAAATTATTTATGTAACGCATATTATTTAATTGAATTTCACGGACAAAATTCTGCAATTGAAGTAATGGTTCATGTAATTCGAAACAAAAAAATTATCTACGATGTGTGTTGTAGATGAAGTTGGCTAGTCCAATTTGTTCTTTCTTTTTATAGTTTTTGTCATTAGAAAAGATTGATGGCTGTTTTTATATGTGGAATTATCTGATACCGAATTTAATTTAAACAACATGCACATCATTGCACTTGCACCTACATTCAATTTGGAATTCAAATTCGAAACTTAAAATGGCATCAAACGATTGATAATGTCTATTTTTAATCTGATCTATGAATAATAAGGTTTATTCCTGGTGTTTGAAAATTATAACTGAAATATACAGAGAGATATTTCAGCCATGATCACCAACATTTACTGTGAAAATGTACCATCCAGAGTGTTTTAACTCTATTTGTTAATAGAACAAGTCACCAAATTGTTGATTCAGTTCTTTGACTTTTGATTTTCTTTTCGGGAATAATGAAATCCTTTGGTACATTTAGTACTTAGTGAATGGTGTTTTTGCAATCCAAAAATGTCACATTAAAGATTACTTGGGTATAGAAATAGGGTCATATTGTACTTCTTCTGGGCTGTTTAGAAAGTTGAGAATTCGTTTCAATTTGCAACAAAGTACGATCATAATTGAGAGGTTAGATCCGATTCATCACGTTAAAGGAACGCTACGCGTATTGCTTTTTCAGAACCGACTGAAACAACGTTTTGAGAAGTCAGTACGGGGTCATATTTTCTGATCTTATCTTCCATAGCATTGTTTTTCCAGTGGCTGTTTTCATCCTAAAAATGCACGAAATAATTGCAAACAACAGTAAAACAAGTTACATGTATATGAATCAATTGTTGTAACACAAAATACGGTTAAAACGCAACAATTTCCGTTTTCAGATTGTTCGTCACTTAGTTTTAATACGCACTAAAAAACAACGATAAGAGCAAATAAAAAAAAATGATCATCTGATGTACTCTAACAAATAGCAATAGACAGAATAATATATTTCAAATCATGTTATGGTTTAGATTTTAAAATGAATAGGATTTGTCCTTTGCAAAAGTCATAAACGTCTATCAAGAGATCGTCTGTCAATAACAGTTTTATATGGAATTTAGTGGCATTTTAAATAGATAGATTTTTGTTACATTGTTTTATTCGTAGAAACTTTCATGATTTTTCTACCGGATTTGGTTTAGTTTTTCCATTGCCTACAATTGCATCGGGATCTGAACCAGGTTCTATTTACACTTCGGGAATACATCAGAAAGATAGAGTTGATGGGGTTCGTTGTGCTCAATCTTTAATTTTCTTTTATGTTTTGTGAGCTTCATTGGTCGTGTTTTGTTTTTGAAGCTATGACATAACAAGTTTGCATTGTCTGATTGGCTACTTACTCACTAACACACGGGGTTTTTTTTTTTATTGTAACCAATATATTAATTTGATTCATTACATGCTTTTCTAAACTTACTTGAAGAATTGTCGAATTTTAAATTAAATTTCAACGGCAGTATTTTGTTATTTAAGTTGTGACCACCAAACATACTTCTACATTGAAATCATGGATTCAAGATATATTTTAAGTTTAATAGCAATTAAACGTTTTATAACTGTCTATAATAAACTGATAGTCAGTGATTCAGTGCGTATTACAATATTATCTAAAAAGAATAATTACTATAAAAAGGAAATGTATGATTGTCATGAGACAACTATCTATCAGAGGGACGAATTTATCAGCATTTATATATTTATCACTGTTCGGTATTTGATAATGTGAAAACTCATACAATTTAGTCAGCAATAAAGTCACAAGCATGAAAACATATTAACAAAAACAGTTACTACTTTCAGAAAAAAAAAGATATAGCTATATAATAACAAAAAATCCAATTAGTACTAGTCTACTGTGTTTGAAAATTTAATGTTGCCGGTTCACTCAATGTATATGATACATGTAGTCCGTAAGTTTGAAATAGAGTATGATACGAATTGATATCAAAATCCTTAATTCAGACTTGAAGGATATGCTGTATATCGTAAATAAATTGCAAACGGTTGTTTCTTTGCTTTTCCATGTGTTTTCTAAATGTAAAAGTTTCAAATATGTGTTATCTCGTTGATATTAATTCTATCTATCTAAAAAGAATGAATCTTGCATATCGTTCTATGAAATACTGTCAGAAAACAAATGCAAAAAATAAATTATATTACTCACACAAAATAGGAAGAACGCATAAAAAATGCAACAGTAGTATACCGCTGTTCGAAATTCATCAATCCATTTAGAAAAAACAAATCTGGGGTTACAAACTAAAACTGAGGGAAACACATCAAATATAAGAGAACTAAGACACAACAGAAACACAACACTAAGATGCAATACACTCAGAAACGAATTATGAAATAATAATGGTCATTGTCCTGACATGGTACAGGACATTTCAAGAAAAAAGTACAAAAAATGAATACAATAAAAAATTCTCAGTCGAAAAATACAACAAGACTCACGTCGAAAACGAAAAAAGAAAGAAAAACACAGCGTACATCACTTATTCGGTATAATGAACACTCAAAAAATCCTAGACACTGGTATATCAAGTTAAGGTATTTTTGTCACTTCATATAACTTTGCATTTAGAGTTTAAGATTCTAATTCGGATTGGTTTTCGCTTAATCAATCATGACCACCAAACAACTGTTTGTTCGGACTTGATAATGACAATGTACGTATTTGGATAATACACAAAAAGCTACCAACATGAATGAAAGATATATATCTACATACGGATTTAAGAAACAAATGATTGTATTTCTTTACTGAACTTTTATTCAAAGTCATTTTAGTTACTCTTTCAAAACAAATCTATCACATATGAAAGTTGTATTTCTGTTGTGTCGTAGTTCTCTTATATTTGATGTGTTTCCCTCAGTTTTAGTTTGAAACGCGATTTGTTTTTTCTCAATCGATTTATGAATTTCGAACAGTCGTATACATGCATGTGAATAAAATGTAATACAGCTCTTGCGTAATAACGTTTAAGACTTGGAAAACAAAATTCGGTTAATGCGTAGCCCTTAATTTCATCTTTTGTGTGGCATTACGCAACTTTAATGTAGCATCATAAAAATCATTATCATGATGTTCTTTTACCAAAAGTAACAGACAACATAATATATTTCAAATCGTGTTATGGTTTAGATGTTGAAATAAATTGATTTTTTCCTTTGCAAAAGTCATTAACGTTTATCAATATCGTTTGTCCTTAACAGAATTTGAGACTGAGTGGCATTTTGATTAGACGGGAATATGTTACAATAGAACGCACAATTTTAAATAATAACTTTGCCAAACGTTTTAACGGGGGTAGTTCCGTCTATTTGTTGCATTAAAATGTTATAAAGACAATATTTAGAACGTTTATGCAAATCAAGCATAATCTCATTTTCTAAAACACAATTTATTTCAGCCATTCCATCTAAACATTGACATCAATAGTTTATATGAACAACAGATTTGTATATTTTACAATTTAAAATTCCATTTAAATTATATTTCGTTCCCGTATGTATAACAACGGACTGTCTAAGGTCTTTAAACTATAGACAGTTTCTATGAATTTATGTTCTTATTCAATACTTCACACGAACATAAAGCATTTATAAAGTAAAACTCAACACCGTTATTTGGTTATCAGCTCGCCCCGACAGCACAGAAAGCTTATTTTATTATAAACAATAAACAAATGTCCAATTTGCTGTCATCGACCGCTGCCATCACATATAAACACAATCTACAATAGAAAAATGTTGTATAAGTTGAAGAAAAAAATCTTTACAGTAATACATACATGTATCTTATCAACTATTTTCCACAAAACATACTATTTATATTCCTATGAAGTCTTAAAAAAAGGGGTGGGTGGGTGGGAAACGAACCTTTACTGTCGGATAGGCGAACCTCAAATGAACAATTCTAGACTTTCTTTTTATAATTTTAGCGCTAAAATTCTAGCATGGAGTTATCATGATTGATATAACTTAAACCGGTAATAACTTACTGATTGTCCAATCAAATTAAACATAAACATGTTTTGATTTAAACACACGTGCTAAAAATAAACAAAAACACGTGTTCCCGAGTAACCTTTATAAATACATTTATGTTCTTATTCAATACTTCAAACGAACATAAAGCATTTATAAAGTAAAACTCAACACCGTTATTTGGTTATCAGCTCGCCCCGACAGCACAGAAAGCTTTGATTGACAAAGAAAGGGACATAAAGAAAAGGGGGGGGGGGGCAAACAATATATATTACAAGCCTAAATTCTTAGAGACTGACAATCTGTTTAGTATACTCTCTTTAACATAACCATCCCTGGCTTTATCACTTTTCCATCTCCCGTGTTTCTTAAACAACCGGTCATCTATTCCAGCTTCTGCCGCGGCAGTAGCTCCTCCTGACCTCAAACTATGTAAACCAAACTGTTTTTTATCAAGACCTAAACTGTCAAGTGCAGATAACAATAACTCTCTGGCTCTGGTGTAAGAAATATGACTACTCTTTCTAAGTTTGTATATGTTCAAAGATTTACAATAACAAATAGATCTAAAAATGAACTCATTCGATTCTTCCGGAATGTTAGCTAACTTTAGATAACGCTGAACTACATCTACCGGGCATGTAATATTCCCTGTTTTTGAAATGACAACATCTCTCCCTTCCCTATATACATCAGTTTTACTCTTGACTAAATAAAGTGTAAGGTAAGTAGGGGAAAACTGTATATCAGACCTTCTCAAGTTAGCTAACTCGGAGAATCTTAAAAAACCAGCATAGGCTAATAAACACATACATGCTATTCTTACATCTTTTAAATTACAAGTGTTGTTAGCATATTTACATACAATATTTTTTAAAATATGCGGTGTGATAGGTTCTTTTTTGACAACTGAATGACCTATTTTTCTATGAGCCCCTTCTAGAACAGATGCAACTAGATTATTTTCACTGGGATCAGCAACGCCAGCTAATTTGTGTGCCCATTTTATGGCGTAAAAAGCATCATTTAATTTTGAAACAGATTTTGCAGTTTCAGACAAATGAATTAAATATAAAGAAATATGTAAATGAGATGCCGGCAATGGTGAAAAAGAATATTGACTAGTCCACTTACACCATGAATTAAAGGCATATCTATATTTCTTCTGAGTACTCTCAGCCTTGGATGAAAGAAGGAATTCTGGTAACTGGTTGAACAAACTGCTGAGATCATTATTAGAGGCAACTTGTGAATTAAAGTCTGACCACTGTCCTACTAAAAAAATATCTGAAAAACGTAAAATTGCAATAACATTTTATATACATATATATAGGACAAATTATTCGCATATTTCAAATATCTATACACAGAGTAAAATATAATATATATTCAAATATTTCTACGCCAGCTACAATATCTTTATAGATACTAGGGCCATGTACTGTAAAACAAATGACCATGCCTGCTACAATATCATTATAGATACTAGGGCCATGTCAATAAAAAACCAAGCCTGCTACAATATCATTACCGATACTAGGGCCATGTCAACATAAACAAACCATGCCTGCTACAATATACATATATATACATATACTAGGGCCATGTCACAAACAGACCATGCCTGCTAAAATATATTTACATATATTAGGGCCATGTCTAAGATGCATCTAGCAAAACAGCCAAAACTGGTGAACCAAACGGTTCAATTCCGAATATCGTATTCTTATTCGAACCTTGTTTATAAATACCATCAGTATTTTTAAACACAATAACATCTTTTACGTAATCTTGATAAATCAAATGTTTATCGAATATCAAAGGCCAGAATGCAGCCGAAGTCCACTTAGGTACAACTAACGTGCCTCGAGCTTTACAAGCTATAATGTGTTTAATCGATCTAATCACAAGATTAATTGGTGGAACTAGCCAATTATTTTCATTGGTCCACACTTGAGAAAATGCATCAACTGCTTCAGAATCAGGTTGCCAAAATAAGGAGTTAAATCTCATAACTTTTCTATTTTCGACACTTGCAACTCTATCAATCGAATAAGGACCCCACATATCATTTAAAAAATTGAAAAATATATGTGTGACTCCCCAGTCCTCAAAATCAACCATTTTACTGATATAATCAGCCTTTTCATTTTCTTTTCTGGGAATCCATTGAATATCAATTGATATTCCTTTTTGAATGCAAAATGAAAAAATAGATTTTGCTATAATATGAAGATTTTCTTTCATACTTCCCGAATTAACTATTTTGACACAATTTTGATTGTCAGTAAACCACTTTATAGTTTTTCCTGTGAAACTATTCTTAAAAGAAAAAAGGGCTAACTCTATAGCTTTCAGCTCTCTCCCGGTGGAGCTTTGCACTGTTTCACTACATGTCCACATCTTATGGAAAATCTTATTTTCTAATTCAACGGTGTATGCACCAGCGGCAATATTACTAGCATCTGAGTATATGACAACAGAAGATTGACTGTAATGACCTAATTTACGATAGTTAATCATAGGGACATTTTCTAACCAGAACTTTAACTCTGATAAAACCTCAAAGGGTTTGTACCCTGTAATAGGAATATCCCACCCGATTCTACTTTCAATTTCCATGTAACAGAACTTTGACATGATTCTAGCCACATTTCCGATTACGGGAGTCATTGAAATAATTCTGCCTACCACCTGAGCTAAAGATCTAGCTGTAACATAGGGAAATTTAGCCAAAATGACATTCAATGAAGAAATCAATTCGTCAACTCGACGTTGAGTAATAGATATTTTGTATTCTTTCGAGTTCCAAACTATTTCCAACCATTCTAACTCGGTAACAGGTTTAAAAACAGACTTCTCCTCGTTAATAAGGAAACCAGCATCAAATCAAAGACCTTTTCACGAAGGACGATTGCTCATTACATGTATTTTCATCTGGACTCATGCCAAATCCATCATCTAAATACAAAACAATTTTTATACCGTTTTCACGCCAAAATTTTACTAGTGGCCTCAAACATTTAGTAAAAATGTACGGACCGTTAGTAATTCCGAAAGCTAAAACAGTATAACAATAAAATTGACCTTCCCACTGAAAACCTAAGAAAGTCTGTTGCTGTGAGCAGATGTCCAAGTGAAAATAACCAGATTTTAAATCAAACTTATACAGATACATATCTTTGTCAAAATATTGTATAGCTAACTTCCAATCCTCAAATTTTATTTTTTCGCGCTTTATGTGTTTATTCAATTGACTCATATCTAAAATAAGTCGTTTCTTACCGGACTTTTGAGTAGCAACACTCAATGGATTTACCACATATGGTCGAAAAGGCACTTTAATTACGCAACCTATTAGAACTAAATCTTCAATTGACTTTGTGACAAATTCGGTATTCTGCCGTGCTAATCTATTATTTCTTTGGTACATTTTAAAAGGTGTATCTATAAATGGGATAACATAACCATTTTTTATTGTATCAATTTTCCTGCACCATATGCGCATTTCGACAATACATGTCTCTTCAGTGATGCTCGTGGCCAAAATATTTGAAATCCAAAGTTTATATAACAGATGAAGAGCTATAATCCAAAAGGTCCAAAAAGTATAGCTAAATCCGTGAAAGGAATTTCCTTAATTTATAATAATTTCTAACATTTTGTAACAGCAAATTTTAATAACACAAACAAATCCGTATTTTCATGCCAGTACCGAAGTACTGGCTACTGGGCTGGTGATAACCTCGTGGACTAACAGTCCACCAGCAGAGGCATCGACCCAGTGGTAGTTATAACATTAACGGTACCAATAAGTATCATGCTTTATAGGATTAATTGGACTACTCAATGTATTGTCTGTAAACAGTTGTATTTACATTTCGATAAGAAGATGATTTATTGGGGTTTTGATCACAAAAAAAAATTCCTAATTCAGATTAGTTGTGTAGACTTTAGCATACCGACAAATGCTTTCGGTTCTCAACAATTTTCAGCATGTACTAATGCTGCATTTAACTTTAAATGAAATGTGTACACATTTGAAACCAATCTAGCTGCATCTGATGGACTGTTTGATATGACAGGCCTTTTTTTCAATAAAGAGACCACTTACGAGAGAGCAAAAAAGTGGTATCTTAATACAGGTGGTCTTGTAAGCAAGTTTGACCGTAGCTGTTACTTTCGGATGTTGTTGAGATATCAAAACCCGTATTGCTAATTATCTCAAGAAATAGAAATCATCGTGTTACTTACACACTGAGTTAATCATTAGAATCAAATACCGATTTGTCATTTTTCGTTGCTAATTCGTATGTTATCTAGTTCTGGATCATTTAATGTCAATCATTATAACGAAACTGCTAGTTCCTAATATGCTGATGAAGTTCAATTTCGAGTTAGATAACAATAATTATAAACTTTTAAAAGATCATTAGCTGTCTATTTGAAGGATAACCGGAAGGCAGTTGATAAAATGCATCAACATACAGCTTGGAAACGGTGATATCATCTTTTTAAGATGCAGCAAGTTAAACTTGACAGGAAGAAAACTAATTATGATAACAAGACAATAACAATCAAAACCAGGAGTAAACAAAGACTCACAAAACCAAAGGATATTTACATCAACAGTTATAAATAATAGTTAGGAAACAACACGAACTCCACTAAAAACCGGGAGTGAAATCAGGTGCTCCGGAAGGGTAGGAATTTCCTGCACCGTATACGGCACCCGTCATGTTATTTCTTTATCAGAAGATAAAGGAAAACTATAAAAATGTTCCAATTTGAACAATTTTTGCGGTTGTATAATCAAGTACAAAGTGAAGAACTTAGAATAGTTATGATTCAGAACTACTGTGGAGTAAAAAGATATCGAATGCTGTAATCTGTTGGTTCGTTCTAATATGGCCATTCTATTTTCAGAAGGTCTTAAAAGTAAAAACATAAAACGACTAGAACTAGCATACTATGTGTTCTCAAATATTGTATGTTGCTTTTCCTCAAAATATTTATAGGATAGTCTTAAATAAAATTGAGAATGGAAATGGGGAATGTGTCAAAGAGACAACAACCCGCCCAAATAAAAAACAACAGCAGAGGGTCACCAACAGGTCTTCAATGTAGCGAGAAATTCCCGCACCCGGAGGCGTCCTTCAGCTGGCCCCTAAACAAATATATACTAGTCCAGTGATAATGAACGCCATACTAATTTCCACATTGTACACAAGAAACTAAAATTAAAATAATACAAGACTAACAAAGGCCAGAGGCTCCTGACTTGGGACAGGCGCAAAAATGCGGCGGGGTTAAACATGTTTGTGAGATCTCAACCCTCCCCCTATACCTCTAACCAATGTAGTAAAGTAAACGCATAACAGTACGCACATTAAAATTCAGTTCAAGAGAAATCCGAGTCTGATGTCAGAAGATGTAACCAAAGAAAATAAACAAAATGACAATAATACATAAATAACAACAGACTACTAGCAGTTAACTGACATGCCAGCTCCAGACTTCAACTAAACTGACTGAAAGATTATGATTTCATCATATGAACATCAGGCACAATCCTTCCCGTTAGGGGTTTAGTATCATACCATCATAACATATATGAGAAGAACATAACCCGTGTCATGCCAACAACTGTTTTTAGAATAAATGTGTTTAGTTCCGATGCAAAGACCTTATCAGTGACTCAATATTAACGCCAAAATATGCAATCTTTAATGACTTGACAACAGTATCGTAATTATATCCCTTCTTAATAAGTCTATTCAAAGGTTTTGTAAGTTTCTGAGGTGAATACTGACACCTTTGTGCTTTATAAAGAATATTACCATAAAAAATTGGATGTGAAATACCTGAACGTATTAGAAGTCTGCATGTTGAGCTATATTTACGAATGATGTCTTTATACCGATGATAAAATTTAGTAAATGTTTTGACTAGTTTGTGATATCGAAAACCCTGGTGTAATAATTTAAGTTAAGGTTCCCTTTTCACGAATGTGACCTACTGTATTTAAATATTTCATGGATTTGTATTAACATAAACGACACGACAGGTGCCATATGAGGAGCAGGATCTGCTTACCCTTCTGGAGCACATGAAATCACCCCGGGTTTCATGTTACTTAGTCTTTAGTTTTCTATGTTGTGTATTCTGTTCTATTATTTGTCTGTTTGTCTTTTTATTTTTAGCTATGGCGTTGTCAGTTTATTTTCTATCTATGAGTTTGACTCTCCCTCTGGTATTTTTCGTCCCTCTTCTGGATATATATTTAGATGAAATTTAATTTAAAAATCTTATAAACATACATGAAGGATGTGACTTCAATCGTACAGCAATTGAAAAGGATTGCTTTGTTGTTTGTTGAAGTTTTGCCTCTAAGACATAATATCTGAAAACTATAGGATATATTGTGTTATATTTCCCACAACAAAATATGAAAAACAAAATTGATCGTTCAGGTGTAACACAATCAAATCATAGTATTATTTATTAAATGTAGGTCAAAATGCCATTATTTTTACCAGGACCCCTTGGTTATTCAAGACGCATCTATGAACCAAATTTCATGAACTGTGATTTATACTTACACAGATACATGAACTTTAACTTTGTGACGGACAGAAGAAACGCTATATTCCTTCCCTAACTTCGTTTGTCAAAAGAGATAAAAATCTTAAACCAAACAAATGTCAAATTATTACTCGTAGGAAAGGTTAAGAAATCCTCGGCAGAATGTTTTCATTTCTATTCAGTTTTAGAGAAAAGTATTAACAAACAGACATTTAAATATGCGGATGTAGCTTGGTATGATATTTAACAATGAATTCTGCTCAAACCGATTTGGGAGACCAACTTTAACTTGCTACAAGTTATGAGAAATATTGGTCATTGTTAAATGCTTCATGGTGACTTGAAGTTAAAAGAAAACTATAAAACGTTCCATTTTGGGATTTTACCATGTATAGGTATTGATATTTTCTCATGTTCATTTACTCCTTATCCCATATTTTCATTGAGTATACAACAGACAAAAAAACTGCTTACATTCAACAACCAAACAATCAGAAATCTTCAGACGGCATGGGAATTTTTCCCCTTCATAACAGCATAGAAATCCTTAAAAAATGTATTCAATTTTGTTGGAATGCAGTAAAATCAAACACCAAATGTATCTTTGAGAATGGCTTGAACTTTTTTTTTTTTGTATTTGTAAAAATCTCGCGAAACATGAAAATATATTGCCTATTTAATTCCCGAGATCGATTACGTTGAATGTAAACATATCTGTTTTATGATTTATTATTTATTTATTTTTCTTAGTAATGAAAACTGTAAATATAATTATCAAAATTGAATATTCTCTTTGACAAAAGTAAAAGTTTAACGTTGAGTATTCTAGTGGCAATTTGACGTCCCAATCGATTGTTAATGATACATACTAAGTATACCTTGTTTATCACACTTGGTCATGGCACTAAACATATTTGGGTTGTGTTTGTTTTGGTCTCATTGAGTATATTGCATACAACATATATTCTTTTATATATGTTTTTGAACAAAGAGGATTTTTGTTTACCCTGTAAATGTTGTAAAAAACAAGGTCAATAAATATCAACTGTCAATTAATTAGTAGGTTTGTTATGATCATTTGTAGAAGTTAAAGTGCATTTTGCAAAACAACTTCATTAGTTATTATTTATAGGTTCATTGAAAACTGATATTTATTTTATTTATTAGTGCAATTATGCAAAGCATTGTATCATGAATAAGTATCATGGCGACAGTTTTTTTCTCGTCACGTAATTCTTTTAATCTTATTATAGACCTGGTTGTAAATATTCCTTTTGAGAAATTTCGTTGTTGTCATCGATATATTGTTTACTGTCATTAATTACATGTCCTTATTGTCAAAGCATTAGATACATCTTCTTATGATATATGACGATAATGGTCAATAGGAAGTGTGCTCATTAAGTCACCAGTTAATGTCACTCAAAGTTATTATATTCTGCTTTGTAAATGCGTTGATATTACGGTCAACTGTAAGTGCTAATTGATAACAAACAGCATAATGTTTACATTTTTGTCTGGTGCCGACTTACCTTCAAATTAAACAATGTACTGGTAATCTATTCCACTAACTAGAACAACAACATATATAATATTTTTCTATTTAAAAATGGTGGAAATAGATGCATTGGGACATTCAAAACTCATATGTAGATAACATACTGACAAAACTATGGTATACAAGCTTTAGGACTAACAAAGCCACAAACCATCATACAAACGGTAACGAGTGAACAACACGAACCCAACAAAAATAATGGTGTGAATTCAAATCTTTTAAAAAGGTTAGCAGTTCCTGTTTCACCTTTGTTCAGGTTGTTCTTGCAAGAACAAACCATGTTATATGTCTCATTTGAAATTTTCAAGTATCTCGTTTGTTTACAATGATATACAATACACTTGCGTAAAAATGCAATTAACATAAATAAAGGCCATAAAATATATATTGCACCCTTTCCATCAATATTACAGGCCATTCAAAAGATCAGGTGAAAAGTGAAATAACAAAAAACACTGAACTACGAGGAAAATTCAAAACGGAAAGTCCCTAATCAAATTTCAAAATTAAATGATTAAACACATCAGACAAATGGACAACTGTCATATTTCTGACTTGGTACAGTAAAGTAACCTTCCAGGATATAAAGTCATCACAGGTTATAACGAGTTTAAATTCAGAACGCTAGACCTGCGTGTTTTATGAAAATACGACTCATACAAAATAGTCTCATCAAAACAAATAATTTACACTTTAATAAACACTTTACAAATAGTAATGTACTAGACGTCTGTCGTACACATCTATAAACCTGGTATATTTAATGCATCGGGTCTTATTATTGATTTAAACACAATAAAATATTAAACGTTAAATCTTTGAATCTGAGTAAGCTAATTTTTTTTATTAATGCGAATAATGCAACTGAATTGATAATAGTAAATCGCATTTGTTTACCTGATACATATACATTTGTAGAAGAGGGACGAAAGATACCAGAGGGACAGTCAAACTCATCAATCGAAAATAAACTGACAACGCCATGGATAAAAATGAAAAAGACAAACAGACAAAAAATAGTACACATGACACAACATAGACAACTAAAGAGTAAGCAACACGAACCCCAACTATATGCAGATTTTTTCAAAATCCCAATAATTAATCTCTCGCATTCTAGTCCTTTGTAAAATATACCCACTAATGATACGACCTTAACAAAATGAATACACGCCTTTTTTACGTCCAACTAATAAAGACTATACTTAGACAATATACGTATAGTGTCTTGAAATATGAAATTTATTTGTATGAGGCTTAGAAACGGGGGAAATGCGAGGTTCTACCGAGCATTTCCCCTGTTTCGTGCCGAATACAAATAAATTTTATATTTCAAGACACTATACGTATATTGTTTTTATACTGAAATCGATAAAAAATTAAAAAAATAAAAAAGTGTTTGGAATTTCCCTGTTGGGGTACCATTTTGGGGTATTTCCCTATGAGCGTAGTCCAGGCGGTAAAACATTGACATTTTAAGGAATTACAAAGGGAAAATGAACTTAATTAATAATATTCAATAAACATGGTATATACATTACCAATTTGAAGACATAACAAGTTTAAACTCATAAAATTTTGACCATTGTTACTACACGTTGTCATGGTTGTGACGTGACGTTGTAAGTAGGCGGGGCTTATAGGTGAGTTGAGGTCATTGACGTATAAAGCTAACGTTTATACGTATAGATTTATCTGTATAGTAAAATAGCTGATTGCAGTAAAAAACAACCTACGTCTTGTTTATATATGTTTTGTCCTGTTGGTTGTTGTCTTAATGATGTATATGATATACACTACATTTGTTTGTGTCATTATACAAGCAGGAATTTTGTTTACTCTTGATATACATGTTGTTATGAATTAGGGCAGTTCATATATATTCCCACACAATTTATTAGAAGGTTTGTTCTGATGATAAACAAAAGTGTATGTTACAAACACATTATCAATTATTATTTGCATCATTCTATAACTTACAAAAAAAGATGTATTGAAAGCTTCTATTTATGGCATAAATATTGACAATAACAAAACAGCTTTATTAATATTGTGATCGTCAATGGACAGTGTAGTGACAATCTCGTGGTTTTATTATCCTCATTTTATTACAGATCTGATGCAATATTTTCCATTTGAGAGAGTCCGCTCTTGTCATCTATATATTGTTGACTGTCATTTATTACAAGTCTTTGTTGTAAAGTTGTTGTGTGTCAAAGAATTGTTTACATCTTACAATGATACGTTACGATAATGGACAACAGGAAACATGTTCATATAGTCATGATTTAATTACTATTATAACTATTTCACTGAGTTATGTAAAAAACATATAATTTAACGGTCATATGCAAATAATTGGAAACTGATTACCAATCTATATAAATATCTTATTAGTATTTCTGTTTTACAAATAACACAACCTTCTGCTTCCGTGTAGTATTAAGAATGAACTAACTAGTGCCAACATATAAAAAAAGTGAAAGATACCAAAGTGTGATTTAAAACTCATAAGTTGAAGAAAAATTTAAGCAACGAACTAATATACTCATCAACACAGCAGTTACTGTTCCGCCTATGGCAGATATCAGATTAGTACAAATCTGGTGATTAGTCACATTTATTAGCTTAAATTGAATCAATTTAAACATATCCGATGTCGTCTATACCATATATATTAGTATCAGTCACCCCAACATTAATCTTTCGAAGGGATGTCTTGAACTCTTCCCATACTTTTTTTGTGTGTTAGCGTTAGCAGAAAATGTCAAGGTACATCATTTATATAGCGAAACAAATAAATAGAGAGACAGAACATATTGGCAAGAAGGGGAGCACAATTAGTTTCAAACAAAAACAACATGAACTTCCATGTCTTAATGGTGTAGCTAGAAATAAAATATCTATCTTTTTAAAGACAGGAGATTATATACATTTTTGTGCTAAAATAGATTGTATTCCACTTTTATACCAGTGAATAGTTAAGCTGGCCCGAGAACACAGTTATTTCGTAGTGCATTTCTTTAAGACAATAAATTCAAATTAAAAAAATCGCACCTGCTCTTTCTCAAAAAGATTTTTACAGTGTAGTGTACTACCAGTGAGACAAATAATATCAAAATTATAGAAACTTCTACCAGCTCGAACTCAAAATATTGACAATTCTGTGTTAAGGGGGTGTTAAATTCAGTCTGACAGCTTCAGACGTGATAAAATTTGACATTTTTGAACTGGACTAAATCACTACTTAACATAAAGATTCATCACCCAAATTTTTTTAACATGTAAATACATCCCCCTTCTTAATATTTCATGCATTTAATATCAAGAAATAAATCGGGAAAGTGTATCAAATAAAACATGCAAGTTATACACTGTTTACACTAGGGACTATATTTGTAGACAACGAAAACCAAAGGACGATAACTGTGTTCTTGGACCTAATAGGACAGAAAGACTTGACCAATCTTTATAAAACTTTGCATAACCTAAGCTTCGGCAATTATGAGATAGTTTGCCAAGTTTTATGGCCATATGTCATATATTAGAGAAACCAGGGTCATTTTAGTATTGATATTTGGATGTGTATTTTTGACGTATAAATTAAATATCTTCAACTGTCAAGATTTTGGCCTAAAAATTTGCTTTTTAAATGCTCTTGGATATTATATATTAAGTATTAAAAACATTTGAACACTCATTTTATTTATCAGATGTATTGTAATTATTCCAAATTCAAATTTATATAAGCCTATGCCTGAAAATAGATATTTTCCAATTCAGGTAAGCCTTATATAAATATGCATTTTTCTCAGTCAATTTGAAGTTTTTGAAGATTTTTAAGCCTTAATTATTCTTTCATATATATTTAATGTACTTTAAATGTATAGAAAAGTTAGAAAAAGCATACCGCATCAGTATAAAATGGTCTTGGGCTATGTAGTACTGAGAATTATTTAGAGTCAATTTAGGCGGTAGCCCATATTGACATATAAAAATGCACACAGAAGCTATCAGAAACGAAAATGTGTTACTTTTTGCTTATTTCTATGCTTAGGTGTTATGATACAAGAAGTCTAATTGCAAAAGGACTCTTGCATTTAAATTTTTTGAAAGACAATATACTCTGATGGCCATTTTTTCACTTTTCAATAGAAAACTTGCATTTAGTTTTAGTCTCAATAGGCATAAATTTGGACCACTTACTATCATACAAAAAAATATGGTAGCATATGAAAGGAGTTAGGTGTACTGAATATAGTAAAGTGCTTTTTTCACAGATTTAGTGAAATATGTGTGATGGACTACATATTTGGTGTACAAGGCTCTTCACATTTTACATACATCAATTAGGCTGTTTAACCAGGCCCATGAATACAAAATATGCTGCACTTTTTTTGTGATAATCTACTTTTCTCTATATTCAGAGTTCACAAATTGTTTATTAAATTTGATTTAAGCATATAAACACAAATATCAGAAACAAAAAAGCTGTCAGATAGAAAGTCAGCATGCCTCTTAGGCATAACATGTAAACTGCTTTAAAATGCTTATTATAGCCGTAGAATGCCAAAATGGCACATTTTAACAGCATTTTTGGAAACCAAAGATGTAAATCCTTTATTTTGAATGAGTTTGACAAATTGAAACCAGCAAATTATTCAGGAAAGTTGCAAAAGTACAAAATCTAGATTTCAGGAATCCATCTCTTAGGCCCGAGAACACAGTTATTTCGTAGTGCATTTCTTTTAGACAATAAATTCAAATTAAAAAAATCACACCTGCTCTTTCTCAAAATGATTTTTACAGTGTAGTGTACTACCAGTGAGACAAATAATATAAAAATTATAAAAACTTCTACCAGCTCGAACTCAAAATATTGACAATTCTGTGTTAAGGGGGTGTAAAATTCAGTTTGACAGCTTCAGACGTTATAAAATGTGACCTTTTTGAACTAGAACAAATCACTACTTAACATAAAGATTCAGCACCCAAATTGTTTTAACATGTAAATACATCCACATAATTAATATTGCATGCATTTAATATCAAGAAATAAATCGGGAAAGTGTATCAAACAAAACATGCAAGTTATACACTGTTTACACTAGGGACTATATTCGTAGACAACGAAAGCAAAAGGACGATAACTGTGTCCTTAGACCAGATAGATATAAAATCAGGTTGAATCCAACTTTTTCTACACAAATAAACTTGAGAATGGAAACGGGGGGAATGTGTCAAAGAGACAACAACCCGACCATAGAGCAGACAACATCAGAAGGTCACCAACAGGTCATCAATGCAGCGAGAAATTCCCACACCCGGAAGCGTCCTTTGGCTGACCCCTAAACAAATATATATATACTAGATCAGTGATAATGAACGCCATACTAAACTCCAAATTGTACACAAGAAACTAAAATAAAAAATAATACAAGACTAACTAAGGCCAGAGGCTCCTGACTTGGAACAGGCGCAAAAAATCGGCGGGGTTAAACATGTTCATCTAGCCAATGCAGAAAAGTAAACGCATAACAATACGCACATTAAAATTCAGTTCAAGAGAAGTCCGAGTCTGACGTCAGAAGATGTAACCAAAGAAAATAAAGAAAATGACAATAATACATAGATAACAACAGACTACTAGCAGTTAACTGACATGACAGCTCCAGACTTCAATTAAACTGACTGAAAGATTATGATTTCATCATATGAACATCAGGCACAATCCTTCCCGTGAGGGGTTTAGTATCATACCATCATAACATATATGAGGAGAACATATCCCGTGTCATTCCAACAACTGGTTTTTGAATAAATGTGTTTAGTTCCGATGCAAAGACCCTATAAGTGAATCAATATTAACGCCAAAATATGCAATCTTTAATGACCTGACAACAGTATCGTAACTATATCTCTTCTTAATAAGTCTATTCAAAGGTTTTGTTAGTTTTTGATGTGAATACTGATACCTTTGTGCTTGATAAAGAATATTTCCATAAAAAATTGGATATGAAATACCTGAACGTATAAGAAGTCTACATGTTGAGCTATATTTACGAATGATGTCCTTATACCGTTGATAAAATTTAGTAAATGTTTTAACTAGTTTGTGATATCGAAAACCCTGGTGTAATAATTTTTCAGTTAAAAATGTTAATCTACTATATGCCAACCATTTCATTTAATATAAGTTATCACCACCATATCAAATAAATATCAAAATAATATACAGTATATTGAATAAAAAAATAGGTTTTTTGCTTTTGATAACAGCTGAGAACATTGTGCAATTCTAGTATAGTAGATAGTAACAGAAAGGAATTTATTTTAGAATTTTTCATTACCTAGGCAGATTTTTCATCTTGCAAATACAGTTTCAAAGGATAAATGACATTGTTTGCTGTTATCTTCCAATTGTGACCAATTTAAAATGATGTATTTTTCTTAAACTTTAAAATAAAGCAGAAAAATCCTTTCTGTTACCAACTCTGTCCTGTTACCGTTGTGCTGTTGCTCAAGATTCTTTCATGTTACCGACATATCTGACTATATTTAAGTATATTTCTAAACCTTTTGTATTGCAAATGCTAAAATCAATAATTGGCATTTGATAAACTATTGCAGGATATACTAGTAAAACACAAATAGTGTCTTAAACTTATTCCTTATTCCCATTAGAAACTTTTTAAAATTGATTCACTTTGGTAACAGGAAAGAACTGGATTTTTTTTGTACCATTTTTAAAATTGCCATTGTTTCCTTATTAAACAATTGTTCGAATTACAGACAACAGTTCCTAGATCCCCAATGTGTGTTCTTCGATTTGTGCTATTAAAATACTGGGTCTAAAAAAAAAAAAATTGTTTTTTCTTATTTCCAAAAATTAGACTTTTTCAGATATTGTCTCACATACTGAAGTCGTCATTATTGAGAGCCAAAATATCATCCAAATATCTAAAAGTATTATTAAATTTGTTTATCAGATGTTGTTTCGATGGGTCTTTGCTTATTTTTGTCATAAATTGTAACTCATAGCAATAGAAAAACAGGTCCGCAATAAATGGTGCACAGTTAGTCCCCATTGGAATTCCGATAATCTGACGATATACGGAATTCCCAAAGCGAACAAAAATGTTATCTAGTAAAAAGTCAAGGGCATATATAGTATCAAAGCATGTCCAATTGACATAGTTTTTTTGTTTATTGCTACTAAAAAATGACCTAAAAGAGTTTGAACATATATATTCACATTCTGACTTTTTAAATGCCCATTTAATTAGGTGTGTGAATTTTTTCTTAATGAGAATGTGTTGCCTTTATATAGAACACAACAAACACAACTAAAGTCTGTCATAAACAACACGAACTTCAAACAGGCAGATTGTGAGCATATGCTGTTCCAAGTCTTTATATTTATGTTATCTGATAGTGATGTGGCTGAGATGCATTGGTAATATAGTTTGACTTGTGTATAATACTTCCATGGTTTGACTTTACAATAATAATTTATCTAAAAAGATATTCCAAACAGAGAGTGTTGTTTTTTATTGATACATTTGTGTTTTTGTTTGTACATTTCTGTCAGTCTATAGCTTGACATGTTAACAAAATGCGTAACCTGATTTTTTAATGCATGTTGAAGTACCAGACCAGTTATATCAGATAATGAATATACTACAAGTGATGAATATATGTATGATTAGAGAGACCAAGAGATACGCTTTTGATGGACGCATTATCTGTCCATTTGAAGTAGTGCGATTTCATTACGTTTCACTTTGTATATATTCATAAAGAAATATAGACGATGTTAATATGCTAAATTTATTCCATACTTTACAGTATAGTTTCTACATTATCATCAAATTATAAATGCTAATCATGAGATTAACGTATACTTTCTAAAAATTGGAAATTTACTGGGTAAATATCATGCACCATCAAATGGATGAATTGTTAATTTGCATTACCTCTTATATTGAACCCAAATGCCTTGATATAGCACTGTTGGCTCATATATATAACAACATTTAATTGTTTAGGTTTCGTGATGATATCACCAGCTTAGATATATCATAGTGCCTCGTACAGATTATCAATATTATACAATTTTCCACAATATTTCATAATAAATATAGAAATTAACTCTGATAATGAAATTAATTATTCTCTAGTGCATCGATCGAGAAGACCTTAAAAAGTTGATGTTCGCTCTTAGCTTCTCAAATAATTGTTTGAATAAATCATAGGCTCGTTTAAAACTATAGCTCTTTCATAAATATTGTTTTTAGTCAAGAATAATGGAATACAGTTAAGATATTAATTATTGGATTTCTATAAAATAAAAGTGATGTGATAACATGAGCAACACGACGGGTGCCACATATGGATCTGCTTACCCTTCCGGAACACCTGAGATCACCCCCAGTTTTTGGTGGGGGTTCGTATTGCTAAGTCTTTAGTTTTCTATGTTGTGTCATTTGTACTATTATTTGTCTGTATGTCTACTTCATTTTTAGCCATGGGGTTGTCTGTTTAATTTTGATCTATGAGTGTGATTGTCCCTCTAGTATCGTTCATCCCTCTTTAAGGATAACAGAAAGAGTTATTATAAACTTTGTAAATTCATCGTCTAATTTTGTTAACAGTACACATTCTCATAGAAAAAGAAACGGGTGCGAATATTTCCGTTTCAAAAATTTTTAAAGTGTGATGGCAGATTTTTCCTTTTGTCGGGGAGGTGTCTTTGTCGTATTAAAAATATCTCTCTTATTTTTTTATGTACAAATCAATTTATGTTTGCTTCAAATGGCCATTTACGTTTGCTTTCATATAATTGTGATTTCATGTTATTTGAAATAAATGATTATAATCACATGAAAAGATTCAAGTTAAACGATCGTAAAACATTGTTGAATTGTTTGTCGGTGTATGTTTACAGCTTTCACGATATATCAGATGGATCGGAAGTTAAAGCACATTTCAGTGGTGTTTTAAGATGGTTCAATGTGTTATAACTACGGAACAATCTAATTATCTTTCTACGAAGTAATGCTATGCCAAGGGCTCGAAAAGGTTTGCAGTGTCTATCATTTGAAATAATATCATGCTGTGAAGATTTCAATTTAGAAAAAAAGTCATTAAATGTCTGGTTGAATCGCGTTTACCTTATTTCTCAATAGTCAAGATATTATTATTCGAATTTGCTTTGTATAATTTGATTTTTGACCTTAATCATTTGCTAAACAGTATTTTTTTTAATTTGCTGCGCTTAAACTAGTTTACCTACCTGACCGATATTAGCTATCAGTACCTTGTGAGAAACACAAAATGAGTTGTCCATTCCACTGAGCACAAATAGCGAATGTTTGGTAAAGACAAGGCTTAAATCTATTATAAATAAAGACAGCAACTAACAGTTACTGAAAGCAAAATATAGATTATACTATTGATTCATTTATTTTCGTGGGTACCAATTTTAGTGAAAAACCGCATATTCATTGATATTAATTACGTGGTTTTGCCAAAGTCTACAAACAAGTCTATATGATTTTGTTTTATATGCTTAAGTTGATGCGAAGGAAAACAGTTGCTTTGCTATCAAGTATAACAAAACAAATGTAATGATAAAAGGAACCGGAATCCATGGTTAAAATCAACAAAATATAAGAACAGAACGACATGAAAACATTTGTTAGGTTCTTATTTTTGGCTAGTATATGTTTTAAGACAATGATCGTTTTATTTAGAAAAGAAAACCACAGATGACAGATTTGACTTTTTGTTGGAAAAACAGTAATTTACATGTTAGATAAAGTTACATAAAACCACTGCCAATTTCCTTATATTTATTACTGTTTAAATTACAAGTTACAAGTTGTCCATATCACTGAAAATAAGGACGTTTACTAGTTGAACTTGAATTAATTCGTATTAATTTGGAAAATGTTCTGTTATTGGAAATAGGAAGATGTGGTATGAGTGCTTTTGAGAAAATTCTCGATCAAAGTCACCATCTGAAAAATGAATTGTTCATGCTAAATGCAACTTAAAAGGTTACGTTCGTATCATAACTCCATTTATTGGCACACCGTTTAGGAATAAAAACATTTGTTGTTGTACACGTTGTTCCAATTGTCGGACAAAAACCGAAACCTACATGTTATTTCTATTATATCTTTTTCTTACTCTTCAAAAACTACTCAAAAATGTTTCTCTGTTTTTTCTTCTTCAAAATTCTAGTATAAAAATATACTAGATATATTATGTTTTAGTCGTTAACCTCGAAAATATATAATGTCGTTCAAATGAATCTGTTTTCTTTGTAAATTTTTATTTGTTTTTGTACAGCTAACGTACAGAAATACTTATGATTTCAATCAAAATGTTTTATATCCTGAGAAACGCTTTTGGTTTAATAATCGATTTCTAAGTTTAATCGAAAACGACAATTGAAGGAATTTTAGAAAGTACCCCTGGTGATGCATGTAATTATCTTTATCAGATACAACCAATTCAGAAATTCTATATATTTGGTAATGTGTGCTCGAAAATATTGTTTTCATCGAATCATAAAAAAACCAATATTTACGACCCCATTTTAATTATTTTGTTTACGTTTATTTAAATTTTGTGTTTGAGTTTGGGGGTTTCTAATGAATCATTATCAACAAAAGTGATAAGGACGCGAGAATTTAAAAAGGTTAATTTTCATTTATTAAATTTTGATGTTCTAACACGCTTAAAAGCGATGATTATAGTAAAATATAAAGTGTGATGGCATGACCCGCTTAAAAGGGCACTATAGCAAGCTACGAGAAAAAAAAAATGAAATATGATTTTTTGTTTTTTTTCAATTAATTTTTAAAGTAAAAAGTAAAATAATGGTTCGCTTTTAGCAGCCAGTATGGTTCAATTTTGTGAAATTTAAATAAGAAACGTCGATGATGAATTAATAACTTGCAAGTGATTATTTCAATCTCATTAAATTCTTATTCATGTGAACTTCAATTTATACAATGTTATAAGAAATAAATAATGCAACAAGTGCGTGTCCAATTATTGAAAGGAAAAGAATGTCAACTTCCAAAGTGAATCAAAGGTAACTCATGTCAAACACTCACTCTTATACAAGTTAAAAGGTGATTAAATAAAATTTAGAATGGAAAATACGTTATTCACCTATACTATGAGATTACAAAGACCTAGAACATTGTAATTGTATGAGTTAAATATCTAATTATATATATGTTTATGTTTGTATCGCTTATATGACATTCGGCAGTATTGGGAGGTCAACTCGATAGTAAATTAGATGGCTTTTAGACTAAAATATCAACAAAACGATGAGACATATTGTCGACACCATGCCTTGTAAATTATTTATTTTAGACTTTTTATGATTTGAATCAAGGTTGTAATTTGTAATAAATCAAACTTGAGAATTGTAATCAAATCGGTGAACATGATTATGACAGTTAGTACCCCTTTTAGGAATGACGGGCATGCTGCAGTAACTATTATTAACAAGTATTATGGTATAAAAGCACAATAAAGCAATAACGTGGACTGGTCATGCTTTAGATTACAGATTAGCTAACAATGTGCTGGACGTTCACATCATCCAAGTAATTATTCACTGTATTAATTGAACAAAACAACACAAATTGGAATTCATATTATTCGCATCCGGTGATTTAAATATCCAATTTTTATATGTTTTCAAATCTAACTAGATCCATGAAATAGTTTGATAACTTATAAATATCTACTTTGCCATACAGTTCTCGACACTTTCCTCATGCTTCCATCTACATGTTCATTTTTGTAATTTTAATTTTCCGTCAAATTTTTTGTACGTAAATTAAATTGTTAACTTCAGGCATGTTATTATCTGACTTCTGAATGACACTACAATCAATGTTACTGATTCATTCTGATTCGAGTCTTTTGTTTTTCACTTTTCTGATTTCTTCCCTAACAAATGTGTTTATCTTCCTGGTCTATTTTGGTTTGCAGAAACTGTCGCGATCTAATGACATTGTCAGTTTGACAATACTTTTTGAATCTGTCGCCTATCTTTAACGTCATTCAGCAATAGCAATGCTTATATCCAAGGATACCGTCAGTTTGTATATGGCTTTATTTCCATTTTGGGGTTCACATTTAGATGTTTTCATTCATAATATTCCGTTTTGTTTATTTTCACTAAACGGACATTTGTTCTTGGAAAAATCATAACCGCAATCAACAAACTCATATAAATATAGTTTAACTATAAAGACATTTGCAGGTCCCATTATGTCTTCCGAGCTGTACAAATGACCACTTTCTAATTTAGACAATTTATGAATGCCACCAATCTTAAAATATGTTAAGAGTCAAAAACACCATGAAAAAACAAATACGTAATTATAGTTACAGTTTGGTTCCAATTTTTGTGTGCAGATAGTTAAATTAGAAAACTAGTTAAGAAATGTAACATTAGTGAGCAGTGTTTCGAATATTTCTTCTTTAACAATGAATCCATAGTTAGTTATAATAAAATAGTATGCTCTTGTCTTTATTATTGTCAAAGGTACCAGGATTATAATTTAGTACGCCAGACGCGCGTTTCGTCTACATAAGACTCATCAGTGAAGCTCATATCAAAATATTTATAAAACAAATAAGTACGAATTTTAAGAGCATTGAGGGTCCAAAATTCCAAAAAGTTGTGCCAAATACGGCTAAGGTAATCTATTCCTGGGATAAGAAAATCCTTTAACAGTGTTGTGATATATGTTCTAGTAATTAGAACTTAATAATATACAGGAATACATTGAACCAGTTACGAAAAATACTCGCCATTTGACCTCGAATCGTATCATCCCCTCCAATGAAGGTAACAGTAGCAAAAGTGGAAAACAGTTTGAAATGAATATTACCTTAAGAAATTAAAATACAAATGTATGGAGATTGAAAATGAGAATTGGTCGCTTTTGAGATTGATTTGACTTTTAGCAAGTTTGTTTATGGAGTAATTTTATTGACATATTAAGTTAATCTGGACATGATTTGTCTTTTAAGTTAACTTTGTGCATTTGCTTTTAAGAATGTCAACCAATATGTTATGTATTTCTCCAAATGCAGTTTGTTAACTTGATTTGTATCTTCCTATTTGATAGACATTCGGGTTGTTGTCTCTTTGATACATTCCTAATTTCCATTTTCAATTTTATTCGGATATGTAATGTGGTATATAGTTTAGCACCACAAATAAGGGTAACATCAAGATATTTTTCGGTTTGGTTTGCATGTTACGTCTGTCTCAATCACTTAACAGTGTATATATCCACGTCTTAGATTTTTCAAGTCTGTGTTGATGTGGTTCATAACAGTTTCTTTTTTTTTCGATTTGACCGTTGGTTTTCCCGTTTAAATAGTTTTACACTAGTCACTTTGGTTCCCTTGATAGCTTGCTGTGAGTCAATGCTCCATGTTGATGACCTAACTTTGACCTATAATTATTTACTTTTACAAATCGTGACTTGGATGGAGAGTAGTCTCAATTGGCACTCAAATCATATTTTCTTATATCTATTTTATATGAAAATGCCAAAAACGTTTTCTGTATTCAGCTGCTCACTCTTATGATTTTTTTCTCATCGAGTTGCAACTGTAGCGTGCACAGAGACGTATAAAAAGTAGATAATGATCTGCTTAGCTTTCTGGAGGACCCTAAAAACTACGGTTTATGATCGGATTTATATTGCTCATTACATATTTTATGTCAAATTTTGGTTTTTGGCAAAGGTATTGGGTGTTTGTAATCAAGTTATGTTTTTTTATGTGTCAACTGCTTTTTAAAAACGTCAAATACTTTCATACTCAAATCAATTTTAATGTTTTTTCCTCCCTCTGTGATTTGCCGACAGCAAATTTTTTTAGAATTTTACAAGTCGTTTTTCAACTAGAATTCCTTGCTAGCATAGGTCAATGTCATTGTTCAAATGAGATTGGTTGTCACAAACAGAATTAAAACATTTAAACAATGTCTATTACAGATGTTGCCAGAGGGATATCTGATTAATCATACTATGATACGTTCATTTAATACAGCAAAGTTTAGCGTATACTTTGGCATGTAAAAAGCAAATATTTTGTTTTCCATTTTATTCCTCATATATTTTTTATACTTTTGTTTTGGTTGATTTTAAACCTATTAAAACAACCAGTGTCTTAAAAAAAGATACTAGCAGAAAGAAGGAACTTAAAAAATGTTTTTATGTCCTTTTGTTCTTATATGTTGTGGATTTTAACCATCGATTCCTTTTTTTCATTACATTTTTTATATACGTGATAGCAAATCAACCGTTTCCCTAAACATCAACGTAAGCATATACAACACAATCACTGCATCTGGTGAATATTTATACTGTGAATTCATTATTATTCGTAGGGTACCTATTTATTTTCGTGGATTTCGTTGGTACTACCAATTTAAATGTTCAACAAATGACAAAATACCATATTGGCTTGCATGCAAACTTTGGCAAAATCCCGTAATTAAATATCAACGAATATGCGAGTTTTCACGAAAATTGGTACCAACGAAAATAAAATAAATGAATCCATAGTATAATCTATTTTTTTTATTGTGCCTTCAGTAACTGTTTACTGCTGCCTTTATTTATAGTAGATGTAATCTTTTATTTACCAAACATTCGCTATATCTGTCTGCTATGTGGCACGAACAACTTATTGTGTTTTTTCATACACAAGGTTCTTGTAGCAATCATTGTGTTTCTCATACACAAGGTTCTAACAGCTAATGTCGGTCAAGTATGCAAACTAGTTTAAGCGCAACAAATTCAAAAACATTTACTGTTTAGCAAATGAATAAGGTCAAAAATCAAATTATACAAAGATAAATTCACATAATTGTATCTTGACTATTGCGAAATAAGGTATACGAGATTGAATATTTATTGACTTTTTTTTTGTAAATTGAAATCTTCACATCAAGATATTATTTCAAAAGATAGACACTTAAAACTTATTCGAGCCCTTGGCATAGTATTACTTCGTAGAAAGATCATTAGATTGATCCTTTGTTAAAACACATCGAAACAATGTGCTTTAGTTTCCGATCCATCTGTTATATCGTTAAAGCTGTAAACATACACCGACAAACAATTGTAAATGGTTTACGATCATTAAACTTGAAACTTTTCATGTGATTATAATCATTTAAATGACATAAAATGAAATCCGAAATATACAAAAACAAACGTAAATGACGTTTCAAAGCAAACTAACATTGATTTCTGCATAAAAAGAATTAATGGAGATATTTTAATACGACAAAGACACCTCCCCGACGATAAAACTTCCTCAAGGGCCTCTAAAGGGTAACATGATGTGAATAATTATCAAATCCAAAACGTAAGTCAATATTAAAAAGCAGAACAAACACACCGAACTTCAAGGCAAATTCAAAAAGAGGAAAGCCATCCAAACTTACTAAATAATACACTATCAATCAACGGAACACCTACAACTACAAACTACATATTCCTTACT
Source organism: Mytilus galloprovincialis (assembly GCF_965363235.1). Classification (NCBI taxonomy): domain Eukaryota; kingdom Metazoa; phylum Mollusca; class Bivalvia; order Mytilida; family Mytilidae; genus Mytilus; species Mytilus galloprovincialis. The sequence goes on along the minus strand of NC_134850.1, from coordinate 60,115,847 downwards.
AGGTACATACTGTTTCCGAAGAGAATGGTGGGTTGATCCTTGTTTTATAGCTAGCGAAGCATCAAACCTGTATGACAGTTGCTTATTGTTCTGTTATATTGACAAAATTGGATGAATAACCTTTACAGCCTATATAAAACAGCTGATACATATAAACTCAAAAAAAGTACTTCAGTATCAGAAAGAAAAACAATAGACTGGTGAGTGTTCAACATCAGTAACCTCATGCTACTTTTATTTTATCAAGAACGAAATTAATTTGCCATGAAAGACAAAGTAGGTTACCATCGGAATCATTTGAAGGTATTCAAGTTACTGATATAAACATAAGGTGCCTATGAATATGTTTAACCTCGCCACATTCTCTAATTCAGTAGTTGTCGTATGTTAATCGTATCGCTCTTTTTGCACAATCATTACTTCTATAAGATTTTAATTGATATTTTATAGATTTATGTGAAGAACATATTATTTTAAACAGTGAGAGATGATGATGTATCCACAGGACTACAATGTAGAAAATTAAATCAATTTACTTGCAGATCAACTTATTGCTCTATGACTATATGAAATCCAATCAAGTTTACATATCACTACTGGTTTTCATAGAAAGAGTTAAGTTAAAAAATATTTAATTCGCATGTGCTAATTTACACCATTTTGAAATTAAATTTCCATTAATACTGTTCATCTTGCAAAATCAAATGTTCAAGGAATGTTATCACGTGACTTGCCCTTTAGATTTCATTATCTCCCATGGTTGTAGATTTATAAAGGTATAAATGGTATAAGATTATCAAACTAACAATATCCTGCACAATAAAACTTTCTTTATTGACATTTATAAATACGTTGTGTAGTTCTTAAGATTGGATCATTTTCGCTGTGAAAAACAAGTATACATAACAAAGAAGATGTGATATGATTGCCAATGAGACAACCGTCAAAAAGAAACCAAAATGACACAGAAATTAACAACTATAGGTCACCGTACGGCCTTCAACAATGAGCAAAGCCCATACCACATAGTCAGCTATAAAAGGCCCCGAAATGACAATGTAAGATAATTCAAACAAGAAAACTAACGTCCTTATTTGTATAAAAAAAAAAAACCAAACGAAAAACAAATATTAAGCACATAAACAAACGACAACCACTGAATTACAGGCTCCTGACTTTGGACAGGCACATACATACATAATGTGGCGGGGTTAAACATGTTATTGGGTTCCCAACCCTCCCCCTTATCTGAGACAGTGGTATCACTGTACAACATAAGAACGAACTATAAAAATCAGTTGAAAAAGGCTTAACTCATCAGATGGACAAAAATACAAGTGGACGGATATGTTATGTTTTCAAAGAGTCTAGCCTAAGAGTAGTGAGATAATCCGTATTTAAATTGAACTTTCAATTATACAGTTGTTTCGCTCAATCTAGACATTTTATAAATACACTCATAATAATATTGTATCTGTATTTGTATCTGGCTTTTCGCGAACTTAAGCTGTTTGTGTGTAATTACGTGTTAGGTTATTAGATTATAATGTCTGCAGTTTTAAAGTTGATAATATTCATTTGTACTCAATCAGAAAGCAAACACTTGTTTAATTCGACAAAATACAGAAAAAATGTTAATGAGAAATATATCTTGTTTAGCAATATGATTTAGTTTCAACATTTGTTGTCCTAAAAAATAAAAATGAATATGGCCGCTTTTCAAATTATTAAAGTAACAAATATTTTAATTATTTCCTTTGTTTCTATTTCTGGTGATTATCATTTTTAAATTTTGTTAAATGTAAGAGTGTCATAACTGCTGTTTAATTACTTGGACTGTGCCTAACATGTTATAATTATTATTACCATAATTTCAGAAAAGCATTTGGCATATAACAACAATTAGAAATTGATAATGAGGGTCGGTTGAAAACAAAACTTTACCACAAAAGTGATGATTTTATCTTCCCAATTGTGAACTTTCCATTTCTAAGTAGCAACATTCCAGCAGCGCCTGCATACGGAATACATATCTCCAAATAGATACGATGTTCCCGTGCTATTATTTCCTATCATGATTTCCTCGATAGAGGGTCTCTGCTCACAAGGACACTATTAAACTAAGAGATCCATATGGTGATGTTGAAATTATCCTTCGTAAATTTTACGGTAGCCATCATTAGTTGGTTGTCCGTTATGAAATAACGGTTTCACAGATGATATCGGATATGTTCCGTACGTCGAAACTACCATTCCCATCATTTTTCATAAATGTGACCAACCGAATTAGATCATTTACCGGGTTTGTAATAACATGTTCAACACGACGGTTGCCACTGTGGAACAGGATCTGCTTACCCTTCTGGGCCACCTGCTAGCACCCCCAGTGTTTGGTGGGGTTGGTGATGATAAGTCTTTAGTTTATATGTTGTGTAAAGTGTACTATTATTTGTCTGTTTGTCTTTTTCATTTTTGCACTGACGTTGTCAGTTTATTTTTGATCTATGAGTTTGCCTGTTTGTCCCCTTTTACGGATACAAGTTATATACATGTATTACGCAACCACCACAGACATGACAGAGTCAAACTTGACATAGACAAATCAGCATTTAACAATCAAATAACAAAACAAAAAAGGAAAGAAAAAAAAAAGATTTAAAATACATCACTAAAACAAAATTCAAAACTTTTCATTTAATTGTATAAACTTGCAACATAAACATTTATTAATTTACATTGCAAGGGTTGCTAAGCCTTTTATACGAAGATAGAATGAAGTTAGAACAATTCCATTAATACTACGAATATTAACTTTTTATCAAAGAATAATCGGTAGTAAGAAAAAATCAAATATGTAGAATTAAACAGTTTCAAATGAGTAAGGTATATTATGAGTATCTTTTGAATGCCCAATGATTTTGCCTTGTATTACATAAGACATGATCTTATTATTGTATGATCTAATCCGGTGATCGTGTTGAACATTCATGAAGTGTTTGCCACTGGGAGTTTATCAACTAAAAATCAATCAATCTTATACGTTGGAATTCATAAATCATGATACAGTTTTGTGAAATGTGAAATGTGTTTATTTTGTTTCGATCGTCATTAGTGAGTCTTCCTTTAGACAAATCTCGTATCTGACGTTCAAAATTATCAGCTTGGTATATTTTTGAGATTTTAAAAGTGTTATTCAAGATATCTACTGACTGTTGAATATTATTTTTTTAACAACTGCAGATTTACTGATTATATAATAGATGTAAATAAATTATAACGATGGATACACTACAGTGTTCTGATTCCAGATATACGAAGTCATAAATCATTAATTTTTAACTGTAAAATTTTTATTCTTAAATTTCTCTTTCCTGTTTTAGCCAGTTGTCTGACCATCTGTAATTAACTGGCATCCTGCTTTTAGTTTTAACACTTTGTTGTCTGAAACATAATATAATAATTAATTGAACAGAAAAGGTAAATTAGGTATAAATATTTAGAAGTAATTTGGCTTGACATTCTAATTTATATTTAAGTTATTTTGGTATCGTGTAAATTACTCAACGACATGATGGAATTAACAATGTCGAAGAAAACGGGATAAATATAAGTTATATTAAATTTACCAATTTCTACAAAATTATATCAATATTTAGACGTACATTGATTCTGACACTACAACTTTATGTGAAGCCAATAGATTTGAAAGGACGCGACAGGCTTTATTGAAATCAGCTGATTATAGGCAGTGAAATTGACTATCTGCCGGAAATCGGATTTTGTGTCGTTAGAAGCAATTTGACGACTTCACAACTTGTTTTGGGATTGCGTAAAGTAGATCATATAATTTCTGAGTTTTCAAATGCTCAATATTTCTAAAAAAACGACTGACTCTGAAATGGCAACAGTAATTGGTAAGTAATTTTCATATTTATAAAATCAAATAATCATACTGTAGGTTGATTGTTGCATTTTTATTTTTCTTAATAAAATTATAAAATCACGAATATATTAAATGAGTGTACTACTGATAAATGAGTTTTACTTCACTCAATTTCTTTGAGAAGGGATGTCTGTATAAGTTTCATTCACTTATCCGATTATCGTTTGTTATTTAATTCTAACATTGCAGAACGGATAAATTTTATTAATGACAGATATTTCTAAAAACCATTACAATACAATAAAAATAATGACAGATATTTCTAAAAACCAGTTTTTATTAATAAAAAAAATAATATATGGAAAAAATAAACAAAGAGAAGAAAGAAAGAAAAACAAGATAAGATAAGAATTTTTTGTTTTTTTCATTTGGCACAAGTCAAATGTACAGCACAAGCTCTAAGGGGCTTTTGACTTAATATATAAAAAAAATATAATATGATATTACAGTTTAAAAAAATAGAGATAATATCGTTCATTTTATTCAAGTTACTTGAAAAAGATCTGATTTGTTTAGCAAGATATTTTTTTCTATTGTTTAAAAATTATAATGTAATATAAGAGTTGTCTCCCTTTTTATATTACTGATCAAAGACATGTAAACAAAAAATGCAAGATGATCATAATCAAGCCAAAACTTCAATATTAATAGAGTATTTACACAACATGTATCACTCCATTCCTGGATATGATTAATAACTGTTATTTGTTTTCGTTTTTAACATGCATTAAACAATTATCATTGTACAATATACCATTCATATTCGGCCTATTTAGTTCTTATTTGCTAAGAAAAAAAAACAAAATACGGAAGCATCCAAATTTGTTGTTTTTTTAACTAAAACTAGATGGGGTTCTAGCTTTCACAGCTGGTAAAGTAAAGAATCACTGACGAGTCTCGAAATGCGCATCATGCGCCTTCAAATTTGTATTGTAATTTCATCATCATTTGGGTTTGCTTTTTATAATCTCTATGGTTGACGGCAGCGCTTTAAACATTTTGTTAATAATGTGACCGTAACTCATAAAGTACCATACATTGTCTTTTTCCTTATAAAAAAACCCTCTCCAGTACACCGACAAACAATAACCAAATGACATGTAGACGATAATATGTAGTCGGAACAGGGGTGTATATAATTAAAAAATTATCAACTGTTAACAAATTTCATAATACGTAGCGATGCTACCCTAGAAATAAATTACCCAAGCCGAATTTGGAAAGCATTTTGAAATCTGGGGTCCGTAAGCTCTTTAACTTCGTACTTTATTTGGGTTTTTTAAAACTTTTTTTTGATTCGAGCGTAATACTAATCCTAGTTTATTTCAAACATCTATCATCCACACCAAACTTTAAAAAGAAAACATTCAGATGTAAAGAGAAAGAGAGAGACAATCAAAGATTTAACTAAAAAATTGAAAAGATAACATCGATAAAAAAGAACAGAATATAATAATTGTTTAACCTTAAACCAAACACAAATGAAAGTAATTTAGGGACTCTCTTAAGGACATTTCAGTTACTGCCGATCAGTTACATGTTAGGAACCCTCTACAGGACATTTCATTTACTGCCGATCATTTACATGTTATTGATCAGCAGTAAATGGAATAACAGTTAGTTATGTAGTTTGCGTGTTTGAAATCTATGTATTCCATTGCCTTAAATTGATATTAATGCATTTCTCCTCCTCGAAAAAATAATGAAACTAGCTTCGATGCAAGTCTATTATAATGCATTATTCCGCAGTAGATAGTTTACTTAAGTTGTAAGTAATTTAAAACTCCATCATGTCAAAATTAGATTTTAAAAACTAAAAGACATTAAATTTAGTGACGGTCATCACTATAAAAATCTGACAATTTATAAGAATAATGTTATAAATTTTAGTTAGATTCACAATCAAATCAAGCACTTGTTTAAATAATTTGCAATATTGTTATTAAACATTTTAGACAGAGATTCCGATCGGTACTTTTTTTTAGCATCTTGCATTTGGTTTTAAAGAAATTGCTCGATATTAACAATATCGTCATAGATGATAGATTTACATTCGATGTTTTATTACCAAGAAAGCACTTAAAACATTTGATATATGTGCACCAATCTTACAATGATTGATAAAAGGCTTTTATTATTATGATAATAGATGTTTGCTTTATACAAAAATGTTGTTATAATACTAAGCTTGCTATTCACAACACTTTCTGAATTTCTCGTTAGTAAAAACACTGTCTTTATGTCTGTAAACTACATTAAATGTCCGGATTTTGCTCCACTTTTTCATCATAGTTTTTATTGATCATACTTATTGATATTAATACCATATTTTTGTTCGTATGCTGTCATAACATTGCCTCATCATAACAACCTTGTCATAAGATTTGCCCGATCATAACAACTTTATCGTAGTTTAATTTTAAAATATTGTCGGATTTAAGTTCCTAAAGAACAGCGTTGTTACAATTTCCCCCGATGATAATATTTTGGGATAAATTTTGTATGACTAGCGTTTTGCTCTTTGCTAGACCATGGTACTCAAACTACTTTAGTAACCTATGTCAAAAATGTATCAAAGCAACAAACTGATAATGAAGCCGGACGTGCGGCTACATAAGACTCGTGAATGGGGATCAATTAAAACAGTTGCAAAGTTATTTATACTCAAATCAAATTTCCAAAACGATGTGTCAAATACGCTTAAGGCAATATATACATGGGGATAGGAAATCGTATTGTTTTATTTTATTCAACTTTTGATAGACAGTAAATTAACAGAAAAAAAACAATTATTGATATTTTATGTCAACACAAAAGGACTGCAGCTGGTTACTGTGTTGTTGATACCATTGGTGACGGAAGTTATCCAGTAATAGTTTGGGCTCATCAAACATATCAGGGATATGATTTTTTTATAACACGATGTCAATTTCCCCTTAATATGATATATTCAAGTATGTGCGATACACATGCACAAATCGGTTCCTAAAATTGCAAACAAATTTAAATTGAACAAAGGAAATTGTTGTATTGAGAATCAAGTACTTTTTTGTAGATGTTATTAAGGATGTAACTAAGAATTTTCTTATTCCAGGCATAGATTACCTTAGCCATATTTGGCACAATATTTTTGAATTTTGGATCCTCAATGCTCTTCAACTTTGTACTTGTTTGGCTTTATGACTGTTTTGATATGAGCGTCACTGATGAGTCTGATGTAGAAGAAGCACGCGTCTGGCGCACTAACATATAATCCTGGTTCTTTTGATAACTATTCTTTATATGCTAACCGAGTTAATTGACAAACTTAACATTTAGTTAATAATTTCTACTTGATCGTCATTTTTTCTTCCTCTGGTATCGTTTGCCTTTCTTTTAAATTTGTAAGTGCGTCTTAAACAGTGTGCGTCATATGCAGCATTTAGGATTGCAATTTGTTTTTACATCAATCATTTGTGTGCATTGATTGAATGAGAATTTGCACATTGTAATGTTTCTTTCCGTATTACCCTTATTTTCGTTTTATATTTCATTACACATTTTCAATTATCACCACTTATTGTGTCATGAAAACTCGTTAAATCTCAATTCTGGCAAATCAAAGTTGTTTATGTTTTATATTTGCAAGTTGAATATTACAATGGAGTTAAAAAGGCCACTTTATTTGTGCATATTTCTAGCCTTAACACAAAAAAGACAAAATAAGCACTTTAAAATTCTAGCATGTTTATTTCATTCATGTTAGAAGTTAATACACGAACTTTATTATCTATTTAAAGACTATGATTTTCTTCGTGTATTATGAATATAGTGTATAATTACATATACCATCTATGACACAAACATCATTCCAATTTCCGATACACGCAACATCGTCTTTGAAGTCATTATAATGCACTTAAACAGAGAAGATTTAATCATTTTCTGTAATAAACACCAATTACCAAAAAAACAAACAAAACACTACTTGCTTGATTTTTTTTTACCAAAACACAAAGATATTTAGCAGAATTGTTTTCTTAAGCGTTCCGAATTTGTCTAAAAATTAAAATCAAATTTATCCAACGTAATTCATTCTTTATAATACCGGCGTCACACGACAGTGTATAGTACTGACGAATGCCTGGCGTGATTAAAAACAAAGTACGCTGCCAATACGCTATTAATTTAAAACGCATTCAACTTGTCGATCATATCTGTATCGTGCACAACTAGCTTTAAGCATGTTAAGGGCGTACGAGTAGCGAACATACGCGTTAATCGCCCGTTCAAGTAACGTATGTTGAATTATGTCTGACGTTTGTCTGGCATAGGACGTATTTCAGACGCGTCCCGGTGATGAGTACCTTGAACGATTATCTGTGCTTACGGTGTGTCTGTGACATGTTATTATGTGGTGTTTCACTGAACTAGTACATATTTGTTTGAAGCCGGCTGAGTCCTACCTCCCGGTACGGGATTTTCCCGCTTCATCGAAGATCCACAGGTGGCCTTTGACTGTTTTCTGCTCTTTAGTCCGGTTATTGTCACTTTGACATATTCCCTATTTCCATTCTCAATATATTGTACTATTTCTCTATACACATGGTGTTGTAAAATCACGGACATATGCCACTATATATATGTCAGAACAAGTTTCGGTGACTGTTATAAGACGTTTTTGATACTGCACGAGTGTTTTCTCATACATTCACGAAGCGCAAAAACTACGCCTTGCGTATGTCACCAATACACCACGCATAAGTCCACGTAAACGTCCAAGTAAAAGACGAATTATCTTGAGGCATATACAACGTTCTTAAAATGTGTCTCAAACTTATCTGTAGCGTTTTCCAACGCGCTTGTACCATATGTATTAAGTGCATGTACCGAGCAGGTATACACTTGAAAAACGCTAGAGCTAGTTGAAAATTTGCATGCTGCTTTAAAATTTCCTTGAGTTAAATCGTTCACCAAGCGTATACCTTTACATTTCGCATACACCAAACGTATGTAACGGGCGTTTACTGATTGCTTAGTATTGCGTGTACCTAACGTATACGGACTTATTCAATATTTTCAGTACGTCTGGTGTACGTCGGTCTATACGCCAATTTGTAACGTCGTCATAGATAAAAAAAAAAATAATGATCAGTGTCCAATTTTGACCTTGACATTAGAAGTAAAATTTGAAATATCAACATATAACTGTATATTATCAAAATAGACAACCTTTTTAGGTATTATTTCTCGCTAAGCGCATGTCTACAGCGTGGACACGGATTTCACTGAAACTATATTCGTACTAATAAAAATATTATGTCATATGCAGTCACTTAATACAAATTGGTGTTTCGCACTTGGCTTTATGTGACTGTACTGTGCATAGGTGTATCTACAAATTGTATGAAATTTTGCATGCAAGTAGTGAATGAAAAACTTCACATGAACATCGCAAAACCTATATATTTCATTTTTGTACTTTTAGAGATTTAGTAAATAAAATATCCGAAAAATTGTAGAAATAAATACACGTAAATATCGTATAAAATGTCCGGCAATTTTAATCAAAATTAATATTTTTTATGATATTGTGACTGAAATGTCCGTTTTATGGAAACTAAATGTAAAAGGTGTCACCGACTTTTTTTTTAGTAATAATAGTTGAATATCCTGTACAATGGGGATACAGAACCGATAATCCAGCGATCGTGATGTCGTGTCCCAAAAACTTATTTTCTACTTTTTTATAATTAGTTATTACGTTGACACTTGTATGATCTATACATCACACATTAATTTGGTGAATCCCAATACATTCTCATCAACAAAACGGAAACATTAGTTGCTATGTTATATTAATTGTAATGCGAAAGAGCGTAAGACACGTTTTTTAGAACGGTAGGCAATTTTGTATTTCTTACAAATGAATTTTATGCATCTTTGAACCATAACGAGATTTTCATGAATATGATATGAAACTTCATGAAGCCAGTAATTGATAATTTGATGAACAAAAATTTCAAAAACATTTTAAGGTTTCCTGTTTAGAAGAGAATGCACAACGAAATATTATTTTGTAAAGTTAATAACTCAATATATATATATAACTGATTTACGTATATAATAAAATAATCAACTGTTTGTAAATTCCAGCTACATGTATATATGTCACTTGAATATCTTATATCAAACCGTTAGTTTAAACAATATTTATTCAAAAGGTGCATGAAATATAAATATACAATATAAATACAGGGATTTGGAAACAAGAAAAATTTATATAAATCCGTCTCCCTTAAAGGGGCACTAGCTACGATATATATAAAAAATAAAGTATGATTTTTTTTTAGATCAATCATTAATCAAATTGGAATAATGAAATAATAATTTGCTTTTAGCAATCAATTTCCTTTAATTTTGTTGAAATAAGCGATTAAACATAATTTTTGACTGATTCACTTGCAAGTGAAAACGTCATCATCATTCTAACCGGTATTCATGTGAACTTCAAGTTAACCCCTAGCTAGTGATTGACAACGCATGCATTGTACGTGTACTGGCTATTTAAAGAAAAAGAATGTCAACAATGAAAGTGAAACTACGGTAAATCATTTGATTACTAATTCGATGCACATAAAATCATTCTTATACGGTTAAAAACAATGAGAAACATCTATTTTTAATCTATAAAATAAAATCAAACAGACCTATAAAAATGCAATTGCACGTGTTGGTTTAATCTATTCGTATCTTTATTTTTGTTTACATCGCTTATATGGTCATCTGAGGTCAAATCGATAGTTAATTAGATGGCGTCTGGACTAAAATACACACGAAACGAACCTATATATTATCTACTCCATGCTCTGTAAACTGTTTATTTTAGACTTTTGATAGTTTGGATAAATGTTTTACATTGTTATAAACCAAATATGAGAATTTTAGTCAAATCGGTTACAATCAATTTGACAGCTAGTGCCCCTTTAAGAAAAAATGACATAATTAGGAACATAGTATATAAGAAACTCGTATAATCTAATTTTCAATTCATATTTAACATGATTATTCTGTGGTTTGCCCGTTACTCAGAAGTCAGTTTGATCGAAAAATGTGATCAACTCTTTTTATTATAATTATGGTTCATGTATCTGAGAAATATGTAAATGTTCCGAAAAAAAGGTAACATTAAATCAAAGTTTCAACATCTAAATCGACATCGACGTAAAGATAATTGTTATGGACCAAATCTCCCTGTTTCTAAAATAAATCTTTGTACAACTTTGAAAATATATTCGTTTTCCTCATAACTGATGAGTTCACTACCTGATACTAATGTTTGTACATTATATATTGGTAGTGTAGAAATGGTTTGTGCCCTGATGAGTCTATAATTATGACATTCTAGCAAATAATGTTTGCTGCTCTCAACTTGCCCACATTTACACAGGCTGGAAAGAACAATATTTTTCTGGAAAAGATGTTCATTTAAGCCACTGCAGTTCAACCGGAGTCTGGCGTGAAGTATTTGGCCTTTTCTACAACCAGTATTATAATATGTAGGGACTTTCTTAGTATCTCGATTTATGTAATTTTTAAGTGTAAATTTTGATGGATTACATCTAACGTCTTGTGGAAGCCTGTTCCATTCACGAATACCAGATGGTAGGAAAGAGTTTTGATAAAAGGTAGTTCTACAGTTCATATTTTGGACATTAAATGCACTTCTAGTATCATAGTTATAGACTTGATGTAGTTGTTGAGGTACGAGACTACAGAGATAATTAGGAGCTTGATCTTGAAATTTAATAATTTTATGTCTGGATCTTCTTTCACTCAGAGATACCCAACCAGTATCATTATAAAGATTAGATTTAGAGCAAAGCTTAGTGGCACCTGTGACTATACGAGCCGCTTCTATTTGAATGCTCTCTTGTTTGTCCTTTAAATAAATTGGTATATCATCCCACACAGTATCCGCATATTCAAGAATAGGCCTGATAAAACTGATATATATATAACTTGTAGATGATTACGCGAAAGCTTAAACTTTAAACTCCTCATAAGATTTAGGCGAGGCGTAGCTTTAACAATAATATAGTTTACATGACTTTCCCAACAACCGTTTTCTTGAAAAATTAACCCTAAATGTTTATGTTCTTCAACCTCTTGTATCAGTGTATCATTCATATATATTGGTGGATTATGGGGTTTTGCTCTTTTTCTAGATATGGTCATGGTTTCAGTTTTTCTTGGATTAAAATTAACAAGCCATTGTTGAGACCATTGGTGATTTTTGTCTATATCAGAATTCATCAATTCAGATGTAGCATACTCGTCATCAACAACTATATATAAAGACGTATCGTCAGCAAAAAGTCTGATGTTGCATGATATGTCACATACAATATCGTTTATGAATGGTAAAAATAATACAGGTCCTAAAATTGAGCCCTGGGGGACATCTGCTTTAATGCTATACACATCAGAGGTCTGTCCTCCTATGACAACTCTTTGTCTTCTTTCAGATAAATAACTTTTAAACCATTTTAATAAGTCCCCTCTTATTCCATATTTTTCTAGTTTATGAAGAAGGCCTTCATGCCAGTCCCGGTCAAACGCTTTACTGATATCACAAAACACAACTCTTATTTCCTTTCCAAAATCAAGGGCTTTAGCGATATCGTTTGTAATATAAATAAGTTGATTAACAGTACTATCTCCAGGCATAAAACCTGATTGCAAGTTTGTAATAATTTTATAACAAGAAAGGAAATTAAATAAATATTTAAAAACACATTTTTCCATCGTTTTACCAATAATAGATAACAGTGAGATTGGTCTATAGTTTGATAAAATTTCTTGAGAACCACTCTTAAAAACTGGTATCACATTTGCTATTTTCCATTCATACGGATAAGTACATAATTGAAGTAACTTATTGAACAACAGAGCCAGGGGATAGCTTAATTCTAAAGCAGCATATTTAAGAAATCTTGGACTAATGCTATCGGGGCCTGTTGCCTTAGACACATCTAACAAGAGAAGTTGGTCATAAACTTCATCTTGCGTTATAATTATATTATCTAATGTATGTATGATTTCATCTAAATTTAGTTCTGGGATATTTGCAGATGAGTCATCAACACTCGATTGATCACAAAAATAACGATTAAATGCATTTGCTTTATCCTTATTATCGTCTAAGTAGGTATCATTTAATAAAATAGGGGGGTAATCTGAGAATTTGAAAGGAAATCCAGCCAGGTTGCGCAATTTTGTCCACCAATTCTTAATGGAATCTACGTTTGAATGTAATGATTCACATCGTTTTTCAAAATAATGGGTTTTTGCTAGTTTAATCAAGTTTACGCATTCATTCCTAATTTTCTTAAAGTTTGCCCAAGACTCAGCAGTATTGTATTTTTTAGCTTTTTTGTGCGAACGTTTGCGTTTACGAATTTGTCTCCTTATAAGTGACGTCATCCAAAGAGGATCTTTCGTGCGAACAACAATTAGTTTACTTGGAATATGCTTGTTAGCAGCATCTATTATTTTTTGTGTAACAATGGAGACGGCATTATTTAAATTTGTATCAAGTATTGTGTCCAAGTCAACTTGTCTTAACTCCTCGCAGTAGCGATCGTAGTCCCCTTTTTCAAAATCCCAAACCTTACGTTTAAATTGGGTGTATTTTGGTTTGTGCAAATTCAGTATTACACTTACTGGACAATGGAACCTAGTGTTTGCTTCTAAAATATTTTCACTCACTTCGTGATATGCAAGAATATGGATATCATTAACTATAAGGGGGTCGAGGAGTGATGAGGAATTCTCACAATAAAATGTTGGCTCGGTAATTGCTTGGTGCATACCATTATCTAATAATATGTTTTTTAAATTATTACGGTTGACCAGTAGTAAGTTTTCGTTGAAGTCACCCATGACCACAATATTTTTTATACCGCTGTTAACTGCGTTTTCGATTGACTGATTTATATGATTCCAAATATGATATGGTGAATCCGGAGGTCTGTAAAATAGGCCAAACAAAACTTTACAATCCTTAACTACTACTTCAACCCATAAGCATTCGAGAGTATTGATTTCTAGATCATTTCGTCGCTTACTTGGGATATTTTGTTTTTACATAAATCATGACACCCCCTCCAAGCTTATCACCTTCTCTGTCGTTACGATAAGGAGCCTTAAAGTTTGATAATGCAACTGAATTGTCGGATATATTCGGCTTTAACCAAGACTCTGTTAACATAATTATATCTCTATCCCCAAGCTCTGCCTCCAAAATATCAAGTTTTGATTTAACACTTTGAATATTAATGCGAGTAAATGTGATAAAATCGCGAAGATCTAAATTCGAAACTGAATCATTTAGGCTAAAATCATTTGCAAATGATGACCCAGGATTTGTTTCAATATCACCAGAAAGCAATATAAAATGAAAAATACACACATATAAAAACTAAATTTGTAATAACTCAAAATTATGGCATTATTGGTATTTAAGTTTTATATATACCACGCTATTTACGAGTAAACATATTTAAACGACGAATCCGTAGGGGGTGTCATGATTAAATATGTTAATAAGTAAGGCGTGGTGTATATGTTTTGTAATATCATTCAAAAGTGGCCTGTTGAATCATTCGAATCATTCAAAAGTGGCCTGTTGATTTTGTATCCAATAAAAAGAAAACAGTGGGAGTGTCGTTCTAACCCGCTACTTAGAGCCCATGAGAAAATCGATCCAGACAATTCAGCCGGTTCATTCAGTACTTATATGTCGTTATAGAATAAATTAATCCTATGCACTAGAAAATATCCTTTTTCAGTTGAAAAATAAAGATAAGGGGGTTACGGCACATGAGACATGACAAAAAAATATTTTTCTGATGTGAGCGACTCGTGCTCATCAAGGTCACATACCATTTGATGTTCCGGGGGCCTTGGAATTTTTTAGAACAAAATATTCCGGCTCTTATATGTCATAAAAAAATTCTTTAAAATTTTTTTTTATTGCATTTATTAAATGCACTAGCAAAAATAATACGACTTAGGAATAAACAGTATCCCCCATCCCCTTTCTGACAATTAGTGGTTTGTTTGAAAGTCAGTGACGGAATTCCCAGAAAGTCGAAATTCTATTTGTAAAACAATCGAAAAATAACCAGATTAAACCATTGTCCAAGCCCCGTCTATCTATATGAAGTTGCAATTACAAAGTATTTCATGATTCTCTTTAATGGAATAACATATTAATCTTTATATTAAACCATGTTTTTGCAGAAACCGAACTATTAAGGAGATTATCAGGTAAAAACATCATAGGAAAAATGCCGTATTATGTTACAATAAATATTAATACGAAAATATGATTTTACCACGGGTTGGTTCTTTATTACAAATACATCGACACAAAGGGACAACCCGTGGTAAAATAACGATATATTCAAGCCCCATGAATTATTTCGATTCTAATAGGGCAAATACGGCAATTGTTTTGGATCGAAACGCTCTAAGTAAAGGGATTATTTGCCGTTCCAATAAATAAACGCACTATTAAATTGACGTAAAAGAACGGAGCAAACTAAATAAGTGACATGCTTAAACTATTTACAATAACATATTAAGATAGGTTTGGATAATCTAAATGAAAATTGTACTGATATGTCTTATATGTATACAACAAATGGGTTATATAACACACTTAAGCATTGTTTGATTACGTTTCCTTGTTGTGATGATTTTCGGTTTCACGAGCGTGTATTTTCCCGTAAAATGCATATATTCCGACGTCAACATTCTATGACGTCCAGTAGCTCATTCATAAAAAATCTTACGACGTGGGAGTACGATCGGAACATCCCAAACAATATATTCATACTTTACAATGGGTGTGTACTCAAAGCGTTTGTAGGACTTCATGTTAGAATGAACAATGTACAATACAGCTCAATAAAAAAATACGAAAAAACATATGTTAAACATATTTTTGAGACTGTAAAAACAAAAATATATGCAGAATTAATCATCAAACATTTTACGCACGTTGACGTTTGTTCTCAAATTGACGTTACAACCCTGAAAATGTCATCGCGCGTCACATAATTATGTTTCATTATTTATTTTTTAACATAAATACAACCGTTGGGTTTGTTTTGTTCTAATTGTGTTACATTTTGTCATCCATAGGCCTTGTATAGCTGTATAGCTTTTTACTGGCCTTTCCAAACAATGGTTTCATAAATAATAAAATTTTACTATAAAATTATAATATGAAGCATGTTATTTCCCTTGTCGCGAAGTAGAACTGAATCGCCAAATTGCATGAACGAAGTTCAAGGATAGTGAACAATTAGCGGGTTGTGATCACTATTAGTTCAAAGATGATATTTGGTTGATATAACGCAAAAATTAGCAATGGTCTTTTGCCTTTCAAATAACTAGTAATCAATTTCAAATGTGATGCTGGAAATGCGCGGAAATTAAAGTTAAATCCATTGTTTCTTTTTTACTTTTACGTTTGATTTCCTATGCAGCGAATCAGTATTCCTACCAGTAAAACTTTGAGCAAGAAAAATAAGTAATTCTAAAATCAGGCTCGGGCTTTTGGTAGATAGTTCCTTCCATTTATATTGAACTCAGGTTCATATTATGAATTCTTATCATGACCAGAGTCAATGAATTTTTAGATATTCTGATGAAAGCAATCATTGAGGGTATAATACATTATCATGCTATTTTCCCGCCAAATTGCCTACCGTAAGTTCTCATTTGCTGTACTTTTCAGATGTTTATACACTTAAGATTCAAGACCATAAAAGCTATCGGACAAAGTCAAATTGAAAATACAAAAATCCCATAGTCTATGGAAGATAACGCTAATTCTACCATATATCTTTAAAATGAGAATTTTCATAACAAACAAACATTATTTGTACCTGAAAATTTCATCTTAAATTTGCCCATGTTATATTACTTACATCTTTGTTGTCTAATCGAACGTTCTGAAACATTTAAAAAGACATTACAAAATCATCCGTTATCTATAAATAAACAACAGAGATATAGGAATATTCACGATATGACCTTGCTGTACTTAATTAAAGATGTGTGTGGTACGTGTAACGAATTATGGAATGAGTACGAAATTTAATACAATTATCTTTTAAACAAAAAGTTAAAACAGACTATCATTAAGATAAAAACAAAAAAGAAATCTGAGGATGAAAATAAAACGTTTTAAATTTTTAGGCGTCGGACGTGGTTATATTCCAGTATTACCTCAATCCGGACCACTAAAATGAAAACAATGAAAAACCAATAATGTATAAGTACCGAAACATGTTAAAATGTTGAGTATATTAAATCCAAATCACAGCCTACATAGGATGAACACTAGTGAGAGAATACACTGACTGGAAATCACAAACATAATATTGTTTTTTTATTATTAAGTTTATATATTATGTATAAATAGCATTATTCCGGGAAATGTGTCGGTCACTTCTAGTGCACTTGAGATCACCATTGGTTTAGTGTGGATTGTTTCGCTCACTCGTTAGGTTTTTAAGATGATTATTGTATACTATTATTTACAATGACATTGTCAGGGTGTTCTCGACTTATAATTTGAATATATTTTGAGTACCTTTCGCCATTCCTTGAATATGCAATACAACATATTTGATAATTATGTGTATTCCTTTGCGTCAAAGCTAGAGAATAGAAATGAAAGATTAAAACATATACAAAAATCTAATTTTTGGATTTTATTATGGCCGTTGTATAAAATTGTTACATATTTTTTTTCTTACTGGATGTGTCGACAAAATATAGAAATAGAAAAGAGCATAAATTCAGCAATTTTCTTCATTTTCATGAGAAGGCAAATAAGGGTTAATATTTAACACGTACTTTGTATATTTCATAAAGTGTTTATTGATTTTACATGTTTTCAAACATTATGCGCCATTGTGCAGTGTATTTCGGAACTGAATATTAAAGAGTTAATTGTGAGATGCAGATAGGGAAATAAATGATACATAGACTTAGTCACAGGGATATATGATCATGAAAAGGTTTTTGAACCCTATACACAAGTTATTAAAAGCAGACTTTACATAGAGAATAATTTGCAAAGTAGCTCTGTTCATATAATCACATAAATCATACGGTTCCGCGATTTACAAAGAACAATATCCTTAAATTAGTCTGGAGTTTTAGAAAATGTCACAGAAACTCCTTATTTCAAGATCCAATTGTAAAGTTTGAAGAAATTTCCTTTAAGCAAATTCCCGAATAACCTTTACACTTTTATCCGTTTATAGTATCATCTAGGAAGTAGAGGAGTACAAGTTTGTATTACATGCACAAACTGTCTTAAAAAAGCAGAGTTGACAGGCTTATAATTGTGTACGCTAGATGGAAGTTAAATCTACATCCGTCTCAAAAGTGGAACAGTTTGAAAGTCTTGAAATGCAAAGTTGAAGAGCATTGAACACCGAAAATTCCAGTACATTGTAGCAAATACGGATTAAACAATCTATACATTTGGTTAGAAAAATTCTTCGGTGTCTAATAATTTAACTTTTTAAAACAGTAAATTAAAAGAATATAAAAAAAATCAATGATAACAAAATTGTCATTTTCTTCATGTTCTAGTCAATTCGATACTCGTGCAGGGTTAACTTAAGGGGAAACGATACAGTTTTGATCCCGTATTTAAATGTTGATGAAAATTTGCATGTAGGCTTTTTTTTACCTGATTAAATCAAATTTGTAATTAAATATATACCTGCATGTGCTACTTTTTGAGAAAATTGAGGTTCAAATTTCAGATATTTCCTCAAAATACGGATTTGCGGACGTATATTTTTTCGATAGAAATACATAACTTTTTTGTTTTAAAAGATAAACACGATCTGTGTTTTGTTAAAATATTTGTAATTTATGTGCTATACAAATTTCTCAAATGTTCATGAATGTAAGAAAAAACCGTATTTTTTGGCTGTATATTAATCAAATTTAAAAAAAATGCACTATTTACGTTTCCATGAAAATTGGTACACATAATCGTCTTACGTAATTAAACCAAATGTCGTTCTAAAAAAGAGGGGTCCATGTACTCGTATTCAAGTTAAATCAGTTTGAATGATAAAAATCAGCCGAAAACTGCATCTTTTCCCGATAAGTCACCGTTTGACGTCGCGAAAATAACAATTTACGTTAGCAACGTCATTACCTCCCCTTGTAACTGCATCGTATGCCCTTCAAAGAAGAAGAATATATATTCGAAATTTTATTTCCGAGTGTACATTAAAGTTATATGAAATCTTCCTGTTAATTGCTGTCGAACATCGCAAAACGTTCCAAAGCAGCAATCAAAATATTGTAGCTAATGACCTTCTGAAAAGTTGCGTGCAATATTCCAAATTCTGACGTCATTATTGTATGCTTTAAACATAGACGATTTTTCATAGATGTATATGAAGATATTTTATTAAATAGACTGTTTATTTGTGTCATTGTTTGACAAAAAGCACTTTAAAGATAATGGACAATATAAAATAGCATATAACATGCAAACTTATTCTTCGTTCAAAAAGTGCATTGTTTTTAATTTGATATTGAATCAAACACTTGTGCAAAAAGGTAAAATAACAAAAATACTGAACTCCGAGGAAAATTCAAAAACAGAGTCCCTATCAAATGGCAGAATCAAATGATGAAACATTTTATTATATATTTTGACTTATACTATATACTAGTATGTAAAAAATCTTTTATTTTCAGCATCTTAGTTTCCATAAACCAATCATGTTGTGTTTTAATTTTTTTCTCCCTTTTTCTTGTTTCTGGCCTTTTCAATCCATTATCTGAATAGTTAAGTCTTTTGAGAAGTAACTTTCCTTGTCGCGTTAAGTATATTTTTTATAGTGGTATATATATACGCATGTCATTTCTTTATCCGTCCCCTTTTCCAAAATGTGCCTTACCGAAATAAACCTTTTAAATGGTTTGGACCAACATGTGCAACACGACGAGTGTCACATATGGAACAGGATCTTTTTATCCTTCCATAGCACCTTTGATGCATCCAATGTTTTTGTGGGATTAGTGTTGCTCAGTCTTAAGTTTTCTATGTTGTGTTTTGTGCACTGTTGTTTGTCTGTTTCTAATTTTTTAGGTCATGGTGTTGTTCGTTTAGTTTAAACAATATTTTATTGTACAAAAGTGCACGAAATACAATTATGCAATAGCAATTCTGGGATTCGGAAACAAGAAAAACTTATATAAATCCGTCTCCTTTAAAACAATGACAAAATTACGAACAAAGTATAATAAATTCGTATAATATAATATTCAATTTACATAACATTTTTATTCTGATGTGACTAAGGAGGCTGAATGTGACTTTGGTATCGTTCGCCTCTCTTTTATCTTTGTATTTGCTGGATTCGTTTTTTGAATGAGTTTTGATTTTTTTAAATTTGATATTGCATGAACTACGAATTGAATTGTTTACATATATGTTCTACGAACAAACCACAAAATTCAGTAATCAACGAAAAGATCATCAATTTTCTTAATGAATGTATTATAATATTGTCCTAACCAAAACAAAATGAATCATCAAAGTTTAAAGTAAGTAAAAGCTAGGTGAATAATGTCAAATCTGTTTATCTTGACGACTTGACTCTCACCACCCATTTTGTTCCAACTTAAGATTTATTCAAATGATGACATAACAATTATTCTAAACGACTTTAGTATGTAACGTGTAATGCAGATAATGTTATCTATAATTTATTATATATAAAGACAACAGTAGTATACCGCTGTTCGAAAGTCATCAATCAATCGAGAGAAAAAATACGGGTAACAAACTAAAACTGAGGAAAACACACCACCTATTATAGAAAAACAACGGAACAATAAAGTGCAACAAAAAAAAAAAAAAAAAAAAAAAAAAAAAAAAAACAACCAACACTGTTACTCACACAGAAACGAACTTTAAAATAACAACTGCAATTTTTCTGACTTGTTATATGTAATTGTTAATATAAGATTGAGAATAGAAATGGGGAAACACAACAACTCGTCCATAGAGCAGACATCAGCCGAAGTCCACCAATGGGTCCTCACTGCAGCTCGAAACACCCGCACCCGGTGGAGTCCTTCAGTTGGCCCCTAAACAAATATGTATGCTAGTTCAGTCATAATGGACGTCATACTCAACTCTGAATTATACACAATACACTAAAATTAAAATTCATACAACACTAACAAAGGCCGAAGTCCTCTGACATGGGATAGGCACAAACATGCAGCGAAGTCAAACATGTTTTTTTGAGATATCAACCCTGCTTCTATAACTGTAGCCAATGTAGATAAAACAAAAACACAACAATACGCACAGTAAAACTCAGTTTAAAAGCAGCCAGAGTCCGGTGTCAAAACAGGTAACAAAATAAACTAAACAAAATGACAATAAAACATGTATTCAATCACCACTTGACGTAAAGCAAACAGTCATGAAGACTCCATAATTTTTATCAATGTACAACACTCACGTCATATTTTAAAGATGGTGTTAGCTGCCAAATACGTATACCTCGAAATAACTCAATCTCGATTAATTACATGGTAAATCAATAATTACAAGAGTCCCTTTTAAAAACCTTAAACAAAACATAAAATCATAAAAGTAACAAAGATTTCGGGCTGTACCACAACTAACTTACTATCATGAAATAGCCGATAAACATGTGATTCTGATATGTATCATCGATACACATTTTTATCTAATGTTTTACTCAAACCATAAAAAAAATGTTAGATTAAATATTCATTTTACCTTAACGTCAAGGATATCAACACTACGAGAACAGAAATATTACGCAACAAAAAATTTGAAGAATTAATAATGTACTTAAAAAAGGAAGCAATATCCGAAACAAGACTAGTGATCGATTACGGAATACAACATGCATAAATGAATACAGAATGACGGCTATCCCAACTGACGGACGGGTCATCAAATGAGACAAAGTTATATTTATCTCCCGTTTGAAACAACATATAATCCATATTAAGTTTCATGCTGCAAAGTAAATTAATTTACATTAAATGATGAAATACGAGATAATCAACAGTAAAGAGAGACGAACAATCTAAAACGATATTTAACATCCTAAAAACAAGACCTTTTATCTATACAAGTCACAATACATCTAAAAAACTGTGAAAGCGCTTGTTAATGTGATGATTTGAAATGTTTATAGTATCTTTATACTTTTTTCTTACGTGCAAATTCAAATTACGGTTTTTCCGTTTGATGTAATATCAGACATAATGGACACCGATATAGATACAATGTAATGCAATTATACGGTCATATGTATTTTAAATAATGAAATATGACAATGTTTATAAAACCTCTTTTCTGAATCTAGACAATTTCGTTATGAGAGCACACTATTGATAATATTGAAAATCGTTGCACAATCATTTGCTTCGATTGATGATGTCTTAGTGTTTATATGAAATTTAAACATAAAGCATCATCTGCAAAAAATGTTAAGTTGGCTGGTATTATTGATATAAATGGATAAATGGAAATAGAGTAAAGAAAAAGTACACAAATGTAGGTTAACGTCTTTTCAAATGATATATTCATTTACTTTTTCCCTGTTGTTCAACAAGCAAGTAAGAATTGACAACATAAAATAGACATATATATGGTGCAAAAGAAAACAAAAACATTTTTAAACCCTTTTTTAAATGAAATAAGTAAATTGCTCAGATAAATCATGATAAAGAACATTATCAGAATAGAAAAATTATAGTACGAATAGGAATGCGTTGTGCATTACAATAAGACATACAAAGTTTACAGAGATGGCCATTGTTGAAATAAATACCCCCCCCCCCCCCCCCAAAAAAAAACAAAAAAAAAAAAAAAACAAAACAGATTGAACGATTACAGCGTACAATCACAAATAGTGGATTAACGAATACAATAAGAATTGTTTTATAAAGGGAAATTACTCCTTTCCAAGTAAGGCAAACTGTTTCCCTGTGTACAGACAGTAAATGTAACAATTTGTGAACGGTGTCAGTTATTTCACATATGTTTAAGGCTAAGTAATTTGTTGGCTTTTTTTCGTACTTGCTTCGAGTGTTTTCTTAGTTTTGGAATTTAAATTTTAAACTCACTATTATTGTTTCATTTTGACAACATTGCCTTTTATTGAAAATATTTTTTCGATGTTCGCTCTGTATATGATAAGCTCTGTTTACTAAATTTTTAATGTAAATGAACGTTTGTTGCTTTATTGTAGAACCAGCTATTGACGCTCTGTATCTAATAAGTTCTGATCATTGAGTTTTGAATGTAAATGGACAGTTTAGTGTTTGTATTTGAGAACCACACAACCAGAGAGGACATTGACTTTTCAACAATGAAAGAAGCTATTTAATAACATCTAACGTGATTAAGTTAGGAATCTTGAAAGCTCCTTTCTTATCTATTTGTCCTCGTTAATTTGAAAGAAGGATATAGAAATCATATGAATGCATATGTTAAATGAAACACTGTATTAAAATAGCCGGTCTAATTATTTGTACGAAAAAAAAAAGGAAAAACAAACCGTTATCTAAAACTAACATCATTGGGTAGTATTGTTTACTCAGACACATTATGATAAAATATTTGTTTCGATAAGTTAACTCATATTTTAGTGCAATAAGGTTTGTCTTTGGTTTGTTTACTCAGACTCATTATAAGATAATTTTTGTTTCGATAAGTTTACTCATATTTTAGTACAATAAGATTTGTTTTGGTTTGTTTACTCAGACGCATTATAATATAGTATTTGGTTCGATAATATAAAAAAGAAGATGTGGAAAGATTGCCAATGAGACAACTATCCTCAAAAGACCAAAATGAAACAGACATTAATAACTATAGGTCACCGTACGGCCTTCAACAATGAGCAAAACCCATACCGCATAGTCAACTATAAAAGGCCCCAATAAGACAATGTAAAACAACTCAAACGAGAAAACTAACGACTTTAGTTATTTATGTAAAAAAAATAACGAAAAACAAATATGTAACACATAAACAAACGACAACCACTGAATTACAGGCTCCTGACTTGGGACAGGCACATACATAAATAATGTGGCGGGATTAAACATGTTAGGTTAAGTCATATTTTAGTGCAGTAAGATTTTGTTTTGGCTTGTTATTATTAGACAGAATACAACTCAAGGTTACATTGATAAATGCATACATGAAGGTATTATATGTTTTGTCCCTGTATAATGCAATCGTATTCATCAGACAACTATAATGTTACCTTTGAGGAGACAAGTCTTGAATATCCAACCAAAAAAAATAAATTCAGCAACTCATGGCTCTTGATGGCTATTTTCAAAAGAGTTTTGCTTTCACGTTGCAGTGCTTGAAAAAGGCTACTTGATCATCATTCTTATCATCAATCTAATTCCATTCTAATAATTTCTTTCTTTGGGTTGGAATGCTATTTGTTAGTCTACAATAAAAAATAAACTCATGTATATTTGCAAATGACGTAATACATATAATGGATTAACACAAACAAAACAAAAAAATGTCCCTGCAAAAAAGTGTAACCACTTATCATCAGTAGTACATTATATTAATCTAGCTGAGACATTATATCAAGTATCGGACACTTGTTGTTTCTTTATTAGTTTTTGTCTGATATATCAGTTTGTCAATGAAAGGTTAATATCAGACCCTAGAAATTCTTAGTTACATGTTCCAGTGACATTATTTCAATATGCAGAAAATGGATCACTGCGGCAAGTAATTTATTTTTTCATTTGTATATATCTTATTAGCATTATTCTTTTTTCTGTTAGACATTTTGTAAAAGAAACTGTGATTGACATCCAGAAAAGGTCTTCAAATTGATCTCTGAGCAATTGTGCGAAAAATCGCGAGTAAGGGGAAATCCTTTACAAGAATGTCTTAAATTCATGGAATCAAATATCTTATCAATACAATGCCATTGACATATTTGACGTCTCTGGTTTTTCTCCGACTGTTCATTTCTAATGATACAATCTTTGTTAATATTTCCCCTTTATTTGTTTACTGATTATTTACTTAGATACACAAAAGAGAAGGATTTTATTGGTTTACTCAAAACTTTTACGTGAAAAAAAACTGACAATGTCATTGCATAACAACAAATGGCAACGTAAAGCTAAGACAATCCAGGACGCAAGTCATTACATAAAATTCGAACGAATAAACAACAGGAACATCATCAAAAACTATAGGTGCTAAAAGGGGGTAAGAATATACTACTCCTTTAAAGGCACTCGCCGTGTTAGCCATTGCTAATTTTAAGTACAAAATGTAGTTAACCGTTGGTGAATGATATTCCGTAATATCAAACTCGAGTCAAATGGGACGGTATTGTGGTTACAACAATTGTAATATATTCCTGGTCATCTGTTACACAGACATCCGGTTACTGTCAATCAAATCATGTCGTATCTCAACTTCGAAAAGGAAAACTTGTTTGTGGGGTACAAATCAAAGGAACATCTCGACAACACAAAAATCATTCAGAGGTTATCGACACATAATCCAGGACAATCAACATGTGTCATTGCCATGTGTTAAGCCAGAAATCATTGAACATAAACTTAAATCATATTTTCCGAAGTGAAAAATAAGAATTGTCACTTTAACATAGCTTGTATTTCAAAACATAAGTTTTTTAAAAATTTATCAACTACCCCTGCATTAATACGACAGAAAGAATTATTCCATTGCAGCGGAATATTTTTTTTCAGCAAGTAGTTTCAGGATTTTTTTCAATCATATTTTCCCACAGTAAATTGTAAAAGAATGCTATCACTATAGTACTACCCTTGCATAGTTACGAGAGAAAAAATACTCTATTGAAGCGCATTTGTTTTTCTTCAATTCTCAGCAAGTCGTTTCAGGATTTTATTCAATGTATTTATATATTTCAACAAAATTAAACTTATATAGCAGTGTATAGCCTAAAGTGCTTTTTGTTTCATGGTATATTAACAAACATATTGAATATCTATACGAATAAATATGACAGACAATAATTTAATTCTCGCAAACGAGTTTATTAATTTCTAATTTCTCTGTCGTGACTTCTTACAAATGACTTTATCAGTAATATATATTTAGATTATTGTCGGAAATGTCTATTTCGTCTGAAGATATAATATTACAAAGCTTAAGTGTTAGCAAATTTGTCTGTACAATTCTATTGTATAACATTATATGTGGTAACAAAAGTAGTAGGGTGCTAATGTATAGTTTTACAAAAACACACGTAATGACAATCATTGGACACTCAATTTACCTCGGTATCATCAAAGACGATGTTTTTTGTCAACATGACGAGGTGATTGACCATTACAGAGTTGTCGGGTTTCAATGTAGTCGTTTTAGTTTCGATTTCGTTGACTCTTGACTCACACATGCTAAATAACGATAACAGTGTTTGCGGTGTCGCCGAAGTTTTCTCTGATTGAACGGAAGCAAAGTCATCGGTGATGGGCGAACACACGTTTGTTAAATGTTACGTGATGCAGAGTAGATGATATTTTTTATTATATTTAAAGATTCATATTAACTATTTGATATCAATGGTTCAATTAAAATAAGTATTCCGTGTCATTGATTGCCAGCATAGAAACAGAGTTATCAATGTTCATAATGCATTATGTATGGTCTGCTATACCTTAGAGAATGCAAGCATTCAAACTTATCAACAAGATGTACTAGTATGCTTAATAAACTTTCGGCAAGTATGAACATGTATATATTCCCTGACATGTGTATGTTCTGGCGTAGTAAAACAAATTCAAGGTTTAATTTTAAACATTAATATACCTTTTACTCGTTATATTCTTCCGAACGCGCATTTTGGTTTTACTTTGAAACTAGTTTTTGTTTTCAAACATAAGTAACTATAGCATCTCTTTAAGTAATGCTAATGCTTTAAATACACTTTCCGAGATTCTTAAGGTCACATTCATCTTATCAATTCAGTCCAATCAAAAAAGTTATTGCTATTATACATTATTGCTATGTTTGGGATACAAAGTCATTCAAACGCCTTTATATCTAATTAAACATTTAACATACAAAAGCGATATTTTGTAACATTGTCATAACGCGGGAGGTTTGGGATGCCATTAAACTTCTTTCAACCCACAATTTTTCCTTAAAATGTCTTGCAGCAAGTCAGGAAAATGGCATTTTTTTTCAATTAGTTCGTTTCTTTGTGCGGATTTTTTTATGTCGCAATCCGGTGTTCCTGTTGTTCTGTTGATGTTTTTTTCTTCGGTGTTAGTTTGTAATCCGGATTTGTTTTGTTTTTAAGCAATCAATTTATGACTTTTCAACACCGGTATACTACTTCATTTATACATCAATATTAAAGTATAAGTTGCAATAAGTTTTTAATCTAAAAAAAGGACAGTGTTTTTATTTGATTGGGATTTGTTTGGATAAAATTTATTTAAGTCCATTTCTGTCATCTATCTGTTTAAAAAGTTTGGCAATTGAGAAGAATTTTTTTTCGTCTTCTAGATACATAGAACAAAAGTAATCTTTTCAATACACAAACAACTTCGAACTTTTGATGACTTAAAAATGTAAAAACATTTATTTTATTGGCATATTAAGATTGATTCATAAACATTTGACAACTGTATTTACATTCAGTAAATGTACAAATGTGAATGAATTGCAATCGACATTCAATCGAAATTAGTTGGAATTACTTAGTTATATTGCACGTTTACTTAAACTAAATCTTTTGTCATGATATTTTCTCCTTAGATCTGTTCGCTTGTTTGGTTTTATAACCCGAGTATGTGATGTGCATATAACAGCAAACGATATTGTTTACTTGGACTTTTTGACCGATTCGGAAGATAAATGATTTACCTCATGTAGGGGCAGGTACAGAACTGTTCGGAAACAGTCGTGTAGTAATTTCGCATGGTTTGAAAGTCTAACATTTTTAAAACTTTGAATATTTCAATAGCGTAAATAAAACATTTTTTACCTAGCTGCAGGTGATCGGTGGTTATTATTTTTTTTTGCTTTTATTTTTGTTTTTTATCGGTTGTGCTTTGTTGTTTCTTTTTTCGGTTTTTGCTTATTCTCAGTTCATATTTATTAATGAGTTTGATTATTCCTTCAGTATTATTTGCCTGTCGTCTAGAGTTAAATGGTCGATTGCAGAATAAAGAAATATGAAAGAAACACATTACAATGTCTTCATTAATATCAAAAGTGTATTATTATACATCGTTGTACTTTAAATCAAGATTGCTTCTGTTAGGTCGGCTTTGATTGAAGTCCTTTGTTCGGTTAACATTGAATTTTCATGGGGAATTAATTGAGGTTTGCCAAATTCTTTGACATAATTATATATTTTGAGGAAATATGTTTTAACTTTATCTGGAGGAAATCGTGACAATTGTTTCTAAACCACATTCAACAGACGACAACCGTGTTATAACACCATAACTGAATATGTGATTGGCTACTAAACCACTGTCAGCAGACGACTCAATTGTCGTGTTATAATATCTTTACTGGACAAATGATTGGCATTTTAATTTTTTCGAGATATAAAATAAAGTTTTAATTAAAATTATATAACTTCCTTCCTTCAGGGAAAAATTCAAAAGTACAAGTATTCTATGTTTGTGAAATAAATAGATGCTAGCACTATGTAGCAAAACTTAAGATATACTATCAATCATGGACTAAATTTTTATTAGGAACGCTTGGGCACAATACATTGTAGAATTGACAACAAAACTAATTATTCCTGGAACTTAGATAATGTATAGAAACAAAAAAGTGTTTCATTCCAACGTTGCAAAAGGTAAAAGGTAAAATGGCAAAAATGCCACACTCTTGGGAAAATTCAAAGTTCTTTATCAAAATCAAAATCAAAAGATTAAACACATCTATGGAACTAAAAAAACTGTTATATTCCTGACTTGTTACATGCATTTCCTTGTGTGGAAAATGGTAGATTAAACTTGGTTTTATAGCCAGTAAAATCTCTTACTTCTATGACAGTCGCATGTGATGCCGTATTTACCTCTTGCAAGAATACTTCATATCCCCCCGACTTTTAATTGGATTCGTATTGCCCAGTTTTTAGTTTTATATCTTGTGTTTTTGTTTGCTGTTGTTTGTCTTTGTGCTTTTTCTATTTTGTTTTTCCCATGACATTGTTTGTTTATTTTGAACTAATGAATTCAAATGTCCCTATGGTATGTTGGTTTCTCTTGTATAGTTTCATAGTTTTAAGTTATTGGTCAGCTGACTAAAAACCTGATTTCATCAAATATTTTCTACATAAGAAAAAGCCTGTACTTAGTAAGGAATGTGACAGGTGTTATCCATTCGTTTGTTGTGTTTGAACATTTAATTTTGTCATTTGCTTGGAGCTTTCCCTTCCGATTTTTCCTCGGATTTCGGTATGTTTGTTATTTTACTTTCTTCGTAATAATTTCTAAAAGAGGGACGAAAGATACCAAAGGGACAGTCAAACTCATAAATCTAAAACAAACTGACAACGCCATGGCTAAAAATGAAAAAAGACAAACAAACAACTGCACACATGACACAACATAGAAAACTAAAGAATAAACAACACGAACCCCGACAAAAAACTAGAGGTGATCTCAGGTGTTACGGAAGGGTAAGCATCCTGCTCCACATGTGGCACCCGTCGTGTTGCTTATGTGATAACAAATCCGGTAAATAGTCTAATTCGGTAGGTCATATTCATGAAAGGGAAGGGGGTTGTAGTTACGACGTAAGGAACATATCCGATATCATTTGTGAAACGGTTATTCCTGAGCGGTCAACCAACTCGTGATGGCGTCCGTAAAATTTGCAAAGGGATGATTTCAACTTCACCATTTGGAACTCTTGGTTTAATAGCTTCCTTGTGAGCAGCAACCCTCTATCAAGAAAATCATGATAGGAAATGCAAGCACAGGAATATCGTATCAATTGGGAGATATATACCCCGTATGCAGGTGCTGCTGGAATGTTGCTACTTAGAAATGGAAAGTTCACAATTGGAAAGCTGAAATCATTTCTCAAATGTTTCATCGGGATTTGAAGATTGATAATTTATCAATAGTACAAATTATTTTTCACACATGTAAATGTCATCTACATGATTTACTACGGGATGGATGTACATAAGAAAACACTCCTAATATCGTAACTGCTTGACCCATCGACATTTTTATGTATTGGTTTATATAGGATTTTACTGAAGATGCGACCCTGAATAAGACTATGTACATAACTGAGGAAATTAATTGTCTTTTAACAGATACAAAGTCTATATTACTTTTGAATCTCACTTGTGGCTATTTGTTTTGGGGTAATCCTTATTTGATTTGACTGTAGTTTGACTAGTAATATGAACATTGTTATGTAAGGTGATAACTGCACTTTACAAGTCATAGGCTTTTAATATATTTTTGATATTGTCTTAACATGGTTATCGGAAAACGTATGTTTCCTGGTTGGTTATTCGGATTGAATCTATTAAAATCATTCGAGAAGGGAGTTATGGTAATTTTTTTTCTGTATAAGAAAAATAAGAATTAAAAGAACAAATATACCAATTAAATATATATATCAGATGTATTAATATAGCACGCAGTTTTTTTCTGTATAATTATTAAAAAAATATACCACTTAAGAGTACCCATTAGATGGGTATATAGCAAATAGATTTAAGAAAAAAAAAAATAACGTTTATATAAAATAGACTTTGCTCTGTTATATATAAATAGTAACAAGACAATACCAATCAAAACCAAGGCGTAAACAAAGACTCACAAAATCAAAGGACATTTACATCAACAGTTATAAATAATAATTAAGAAACAACACGACCTCCACAAAAAACCGGAAGTAAAATTACGTGCTCCGGAAGGGTAAACATTTCCTGCACCGTACACGGCACCCGTCGTGTTATTTCTTTGTTTAGTTCGGTAATGATGGAAAGTTATTATGACTGAGAAAGAATATCAGATATGATTTCTGACACACTTTTGTCATAATGACAAATCAGATCATGATGGCGACCGTAAAATTTCTTAAGTGATGACCTTAATTTGATTGATTCATAGCCCTGTCTAAGCAACTTTTGAGAAAGCAGTATTCCTCGTTCAACAAAATCAAAGTACTTTGAGCTAGCTCTAGAGTAACGTATCAATTGAGACACATATACTCCATATGCTGGTGCCGCTGGGATGTTGCTACACAGAAATGGAAAGTTGACTATAGGAAAATTAAAATCATCACGTTTGTCATAAGTTTTGGTATTCAACCTACCATCAGTAGTCATTTCGAGAAAAAGGTCAAAATGAAGCAGATTTATCTGTGTCGGTAGTATCTTTAATTTCAAGCTCACTTGGATATACAAAATGTAAATGATCACTGAATCTATTATTATTAAGAGACAGTACATCATCAATATACCGAAAGGTGAAATTAAAAGACTGGGCTAATTTCTTTTCTCCTTTCTGTACAAGCCCTTAGATGAATTCTGCTTCATAGGAATATAAAAACAAATCTGCAAGTAGAGGAGCGCAATTGGTACACATTGGGATTCCAATAGTCTGTTGGAAGACCAAACCTCCAAATTCAACAAATATGTTGTCAATTAAAAAGTCCAGCATGGCAGTGATATCCTCGTTGGTATATTTTTTCCTTGACTCTGTATGATTTTCACAAAGTAAGCTAAATTTCAGCCCAAAACTAGATATTTAAAACATCTTGTTCCCTTTTTGTTAAGGAAACATAAGCTGATGAGTTATTTCAGTCGAGCTTTAAGTTTGAATAAAGTATGTGGAATAGTGGTATAAAGAGTTGCAAAATCAAAGGTTTTAATGCTGGTACAATGTTTTAATGATTGAAATTGTAAATTCACCTATAACTCTTTTGAATTTTTCAGTATTCACATCTGATTAACACCACTTCTTGAATATGCCGTTTCGGAATATTTCTGAAGTCCTTCTTTGACTGCAGTGAGTATGGCAATAAGAACTTTAGAAAGGGGTTTAGTGGAACACTTGTAAGAACCTGCAATATACCTTTCCTTATAGGGATTCTTGTGAAGCTTAGGAATCCAATATAAGGATGGAAGATCCTGGTCTTCTTTCTTTAGATTAACACCAAAGGAGATTAGAACAGATTTGTGGTTTTCCAGGATCTCCTGCTTCGTAAGCGTACTTAGTGTATATGTAGGATTTCCAAGTGTGTTATTTATCCCCAGTTCCTTAATCAGGCAGTCAATGTAGTGTTTCTTGCAAACAAAAACAATATTGTTTGAGGTTTGTCAGCTGGAACGACAACATATTAGTCATGGAGGCAAGACAACTCCTCTATGACATGAGGGTCTTTAAAGATGGAAGGAGCGTTTGTGCTCATTGACCATTTAAACTTACTTACTCTTATCTGAATCAATGACCTCACTGATTTTACCCACTCCAAAAGAGTGTCAACCTCAACTTTTTCTCTTTTTTTCGTCAATTCTTTTGTATAACCCTCAACCGAATCCATTAGTAGTCTGAAGTTCTGCTTCCAATTGATTGGCTGTGGCTCTCTGTATTTCGGACCCTTGGACAAAAGTTGTCTCAACTAGTAGTTATTGACTATGTTTATGTCTCCAGAAATTACATGGCCAGCAGGATTATACACGAAATGGGAATGTGAACAGGCGCAATCAGTTGGTTTAGCTTTGAGGTCATCAATATTTAGATTCTGCAACACTTTGTTGTGATTAAATTTTTAGATGCAACTCACAATCAACATGGTGCACGGTGGCATTTTAATCACCGTTTTCAGTTAAAGAAATGATCATAAATTGATGCAAACTTTGTCATTGTCATTTGTTGAGACGACAAATGCACTTTTTTTTGTTTCAGGCAGAATACAGATGAACCTTATATGATGTTTAACTACCGTTACATCTTAGTTGAAACCATAGTGCAGTGTATTATCAATTTGCTAATAACCACAGAAATTAAACAAAATGTTCAAATGATGTTATAGCGTTACTTCGAACTTTTGGTGCTTATTATTTTTACAGAGTATTACTCGTTACTCGTTTGATGTGTGTTTTTTTAATTTTGCCATTTTCCTAGGGAATTTCTGTTTTGGCTTTTCTTCGGAGCTTGCGATCGCTAATTTTGTTATTTTACTAATTAGATTTACTTTTGCACATTTTATTTCAGCTGAATTATGTTATGGTTAATTTTGGTATGAAATTGACATCGTCATATCTTCTCGATATGTAGTACAAAAAAGTATCCCCGCTTATTATAAATTCCTTGTCATGATCAATCACGATGTAGAGTATCTTACACATAATCTGTACCAAATAATGCCCTTTGGTATGTCCTATTTTATTTGGGTTCCCTTAAATAAGCATGACTCATGACTTTGTAATTGTTATATTAAGGATGAACAAGAACTTGTGTTTTAATTTTTTTAATTTTATTTTTGCAGATTTGTATATAGAGACCTGTTTTCTGTTTGTTAAGATTTTTCTCGATTTTTCTTATTCCTCAATCGTATTGTCCTGAAAGATATAATTGTAAATTGAGAATTTTATTTGAATCGCAAAATAAGCTCGAAAATAAGTACCTCTAGAAAATATCACAGGTTAGAGAACCATGATATCTGACTTTTTTCTATATTTACGTTGTTACCATCTAAATCGTTATCGTCGGCTATTTCCATAGTTTAAACTCATGTGCGTTCTCCCCAAACACACTTTTCTTCATGAAATATTAGTTCAGCATATGATCGACCCCCTTTATATATATGTCATTCGTTACTCTATTTAAGACAACAAGTATTTTTTTGGAAAGCAACAAAAGTGAGTGCGTTTTACTAAAACTAAATTTAGTACAAATTTTAATTACAATGCAATTTGTTTTTGGAAACTCGTGATTTAAACCGAAATTGAAATTAATCACTTGTATGTCAAGATGCAGTTATGCGTTCATTAATTTCCTGTAAAAAGTGTTACTTTCTTTTTTACGGTTTGTACAAACGAATACAGGAGTACTGCATGAAAAGAAAAAAGTATAAACGAAAGGGAAACTGTAAAGAATGTGGTAATAAAACATTACTTATTTTTCTCTCATCTTAATTGTTATACTAAGCTCTAAACAAAAATCTATGCATTTTTTGTTTACATTAAACAATGTTTTGATATATTTAACTATTTTTCATCTTTTGGCGATGTACCAATTAATAATTTTGATACAGTATATCAAACTGTCTTAAATTGCTGACATTTTACATTTGGATATGCAATAATAATTTGTTTACATATAAAAGCGATTTCATAATTTGTGTAAAACAAAATCAGTGTTCCTCTCACACCCTCTATTTAAACCCACCTGAAATCGCCACTGGGATTGCATTGTCACAAACATGCAAAGTGGTATACTGGTATACTATTATACAAAACTTGACTTCTGATAATGTAAAACTTTCGACTACATTTTATACAGGCCTTAACCAAACATTGTTTCTAAACTGTATAGCAGTTTTCTTAATCTATATGTAGGAGGATTCATGTTTAATACAGAGGTTCCATTAGATATATTATATACTCTCTAAACAAATTGAATAGGAATGATAAATATATAGTAAAACGTCTGCCTAGAGCGTCATGGAGTTAAAGTTGTGGACAAGCTCCATTAAAGAAGGAATTGAGATGAAACATAAAAGGTGTTGAACGAATATATCGATGACGAGTCGTATCTTACAGATAATGTTGTTGAATATCTGCAAGTTTTGTCGCAATGATTATGGATTTTCTGTTATCCAGCATGCATGTTTTTCTTAATTTTATTGTTTCAGATTGAAAATCGAAATGTTTTCGTAATAAACTGTATTTCATTTGACCTAACTCTTTAAAAGGTGACATACCATTTAGTTTCCTACTTTGAGGAGTTTATTATCTGTTTCATTTAGAGCACAGAATACCAGCTTGTTCGTTCTCTATCGTAATTATAACTTTTAAAAAAATTAGATTGAATATGGAAATTGAGATTTAACCTAAGAAAAACCAAAAGTTAATCACTGTTGATCATGTCTAATGATCATTTCTTGACACTGTGAAATAAAGTCATGTAACTTTCCGTAACAAGATTATTTTTACATTAAAATAACACTTTGGTGTATGCCTTAACATCGTATTATTAAAACATGTCTTTATTGGTGGTATATTTTCAATGAACCCAAATGAAACGTGTACAGAGTACTATGCTGTTTTAAATTATCGCTATTTCAGTAAGAGTTGTAACTAGATATTTTCAATTTTTTTTTATACTAGAACTTTGTTTTCATTTGGAAAATTTAACATTGTGAAGTGATCACTCTATTTAGACGACATAACTATCACTAAAATATTGTTGAAGGGGAAATTGGAAAAAGAAATAGCGTCTTAAGTGAAAACAAAGATAGAAGTTTCGAAATTACCTCTAAGGATATTTACAAGTATTGGTTTTGTCCCGATATCTAATTGAAAAGTTTATTTCCAATCACAATTTACGGTTTTTGACCTTATCCGGTCATAACAGAAGTATACTCTATCATCATCTTTACAAAATGTTCGTTAGAAATGAAATCTTTAAATAGTATACAAGAAATTGACATTTGTATCTTGAATATTATACATTAAATTGACAATCGGTCTTGAACTGTCTTGACAGTATTCACTCTATCTTATTAGTGCCTGTACTGAATGAAAGCAATCAAAACACTTATGTACGACTCAAAATGGCTTGATTACATTTACAAACTTTCCAGAAGGCTTAACACTTAGATTTCGAATATTCCTAAAATAAGGAGACTTTTTTCATATCATATGAAGCGGAAGTAAAATAATTCGTATTTCAATTTGTAATAAGTTTACATATTTTTTTTATCTTCTTATAATACACTAATCAATTTTGGAACAAGTATATTTTATGTTGAATACTTCACTTTCTACCTACGATTGCACTCCTTAGTAAAGTTTACAGACTCCAGATAATGTCGTTCCAATTATACTTCAAATTATTATTTAAGAATACATTCTTATTAAGTTGATAAAGTATGTTGCCGTAAACAATAACAAATTGGCGCTCATATAATAGAATAATAACATTTGTTCCACGTAGAAGATAACTGAATAACAAACCCATAAAACGGCAATAAAGAGCAAATTACTTACCGTTCACTGAGGAAACCAGATAGATGATATATAGTGATTCGAATGGTCATCGTTTTATTGTTGTCTTTTAATGATCAACTCCATTTAGGTTGTGGCAGTTATAAGATTTCTATCGTCTCAACAGTTCTGTATCAAACAAATAGATTTTGTATCGATAAAATAAGAAATAAATATGGACATCAGTTCTTAGAATCCTTGACTCAAACATTTTGATAGTTGTCTAATAGTTCAGTAATTATAACAAATGTGTGATCAGGATATCCGTGTTCCCGACATGTGTCCCTGGAACACCTCCATCAATAGGTTTCTCTGGACATATTGAGCGTAATTGCACTACAAGTATTTCTACAATATCCCCACACATCAACTGTCTCTGGAACAAATCTCCACCTATCCTCGCATGACAAGTGTCTCAAAGACAATCTCCACCTAACCCCGCACGTCATATTTCTCTGAAGCAATTTTCATCGTTCGTTTCTCGTCATGTGTCTTTGGAAATATGTTCCCCTTTTACACTTAAATGACACAGAAATTAACAACTGTAGGTCACCGTTCGTTCTTCAACAATGAAGGCCCCGAAATAACAATGTAAAAAAATTCAAACGAGAAAACTAACGGCCTTATTTATATAAAAAAAGAACGAAAAACAAATATGTAACACATAAACAAAAAACAACCACTGAATAACAGGCTCCTGACTTAAGACGGGCACATACTAACATACATAATGTGGCGGGGTTAAGCATGTTAGCAGGATCCCAATCCTCCTCTTACCTTAGACAGTGGTATAACAGTACAACATAAGAACGGAATATAAAAATTAATTGACAAAGATTTAATTCATCAGATTGACAAAACTACAAGTGGACGTGTCCACTTATTTTGATGTTATTTACGATACACTGCATATATTTAATATAATTTCAGATTAATTCAGCAAACATGGAGTTTTTAAACAACACTACCTTTTCTTATGAGATCTGGACTGGATCCCAATTGAACGATCACGATGCTCTCACTACGTTCAGTCTCGCATATGGAAAAATTCATGGATATGTAAGTCTTCTTGTTTGCTTCTTTGGAATTCCTACTAATATTATAAATATAACGGTACTGACCCGGAAGCACATGCAGACTTCAATAAACCTCATTCTAACATGGATGGCTGTTTCGGATATGTTAACTATGGTGACATACGTACCTTTTGTCGTCCATTTTTATATTCAGTACGGAACGTATGAGTTGTCAGCCGAGAAAAATACTAAAATATGGATGGAATATCTTTTATTTCATATAAACTTCTCGGCATTGACTCACACTATTTCTATATGGTTAGGTGTATCACTTGCAATATTTCGATACATGCATTTACAATCATCAGAGACGGGAAATCTTGTTCATGTTCGTCGGATCATTCGGGCTCGTATAGCCATATTTGTTATTATTGCTTGTTCAGTGTTGTTGATGATACCGAACTTCATGTCAACGAGCCTCGAATTGAAAGCAAACACATCTGAAATCGTTTATATAATTGAGGATACGAACATAGGAACCCCAAATATTACGCTGATTAATTTTGTGAACATGTGCATCTACAGTGCTTTTGCCAAATTTGTGCCATGTTTGTTAATGATTGTATTCGGAGGACTTTTGCTGCGAACTCTTGACATGCAGGTGAGAGTTAGACGTAAAAGAATGACAAAATTAGGAGTCATCATGACCCGACCATTACATACGTCAAGGACGACAGTGTTACTATTAATAGTTATGATCCTGTTTCTAATTACGGAACTTCCTCAAGGAATCCTTATCGTACTAAGCTTATTCAAAAGTGGGTTTTTCTTGGATGTGTATATCCCCCTTGGAGATGTTATGGATATTCTGGCATTAGTGAACAATGCCATCAATTTTGTGCTTTATTGCTCCATGAACAGAGAGTTTAGAAGAACGCTTGTTCGAATCTTGCGTACACGAGGACTTAAGCATTATCGCACGCATGCTCACACAAATGGCACGGGTACTGAACTTGTGACAGAAGCGGCACAGAAACTGTCCGTCATGGTTGACAATCAAGCTTGCGACGAAACCATCTCTAAAGATCCTCAGGAGACTGCAAATGTAATGACAATGGTTTCAGCAACTGAGTTATCTACCCTGATTGAACCTAAACATACCGAGGAAAACATACAAGATATCAATGAGAAGATATTCGATGATAATGAAGAAGTAAAGTAAAAGTCTATACAGTCACAGGGACGACTAGATTATCTCTATTTCTTTGATTGAATCTATTTGAAATGTCTAAGGTTTACAGTCAACGGTCTAAAGATGAAGCCATTGTAATTCAATCTGTTCTAAGATATGTTTGTTCAATGCCTAGAGGACGACAGAATGAACCATAATCGCATTATGTAAATCGAAGTGGAGAACTGATACTTACGAAAAGTCAGAACGTATTTGTGGTGAATGTTGTTATTCTTTATTGTTCTCATCAATTTCGTTAACAATTGTGATGTGTTGTCTTTGTCAATAGTAACAAAATTCCCCTTACTGTACCTATAATAGCCCTCGTGAATACGACAGCGAGACAGATCGTCTGCCAGTATTATTCTAAAAACAAAAGACGCAAAAGATTTTTCAATTTATTTGCTCATGAATGTTTAAAATATATAAAAAAGAAGTATGATTACCAATGAAACAACATTCCACAAGAGACCAAATGACACAAAATTAATCAAAAAAGGTCACCGTACGGCCTTCAACAATAAGCAAAGCCCATACCCTTCAGTGAGCTATAAAAGGTTCCGAAATGACACATGTAAGACATCTCAAACGTAAAAACTAACGGCCAAATTTTTGGACAAAAAATAAAACAAAACACAAATAAGCAAAACATCACCAAACAACTGAATTACAGGCTACTGACTTGGGTATGGCACCGACATACATAATAAGACAGGCTTAAACATGTTAGCGGGATCCCAACTCTTCCATAACCGGGGACAGTGATGTACAACATAAGAACGATTAATGAAATTTAATTCAAAAGGCTTACCTCATCAGATGAATACAAATAGAAACACATTTAAGAAAAACGCAGAGTTGACGCGGATCTGATTTTTGGGAAAATATATTATAATAGACTTTAACCTAGTAACATATATTATAACATTATCATTATTCACGAAATACCAATTTTTTGTGGATTTCCCGGGAATAAGTTAAACAAAAATTCAAATATTCAACGAGGTAAAAAAAATAAAGGCTTGTATGCACACTTTGGGGAAACAACAAATTTAAATAAAAACGAATTCATTTTTTGTAATATTCCATTAAAAATTGGTATCTACGTTATAATAAGAGAATTCACAGTTTATCAAAAAGACACACCTTTACGGCATACACCATGGTATGATTTATAAATAAAGGCAACAGTAGTATACCGCTGTTCAAAACTCGTGAATCTATTGATACATTATGTGTAGAATAAAGGCAGTAACAGTAGTATACCGCTGTTCAAAACTCATAAATCCATAGACAAAAAACAAAATCGGGGTAACAAACTAAAACTGAGGGAAACGCATTAAATATAACGACACAACATTAAAATGTAACACACACACACGCACACACACACACACAGAAACGGACTAAGTATTAGACAAAATCCTTTGAGAATAACAAATATAACATCAAAACCAAATACATGAATTTTGGATAGATAAGTACCGTGACACGTCTTATAGTATTGTGAATTCACACTGAAAAATAAGAGAAAAGTCGTGTCACATTGTAGATTAACTTTCCCAAAGTGCTTTAATTTTGAAGGGTACTCTGAAGACATAAATGTTTGTGCATTAAAAAACAAAGGAAGCATTATATTCAAAAGGCTTAACAATAACAGCCGATAAAAATGAAGTCAACTTTGTCTCAGGGCATTTTTCAACTTTAATGATATAGCAACTTTACAATTAACAGAGATCATAATTGATTCATTTTCAATATATAAATCAAGTTTAAAAACAACCTTGTTAAAATAGGAAATCGTGTACAATACTGTTCCTATTTAATTTTCAGTGTCATGACACATTGGGAGGAGTGATGTGAAAAATTATCGCTAGAAAATGAGGTCACACGTGCCCGTTGTCAAAGAAATTAATAATGTCGTCATAGGTAAAAAATAGCGATAAACAGATTATCATTGGTCCTCTGCATTCGATTGCTTTTCTAACTTTCGCCATACCAGCTCATGTGAGAAAATCAATGTCGTTAAGATGATCAACGATAATCTATAATTATTATTACATTTATCCTAGTTATAATACACAAGAAGGCATACATATAATTAAATGTGACTATTTCGATGAGAACCATCGGTTCAAACATTTCCCATTAAGAACGAGTAATAGATGCTTTGAATACCTTAATCATAAAAACAGTGATGACAGTGATTATCATAATATTATGACAGTACAATAGATGAGCGTTACCTGACCTATAACCAGCAATCAATCAATCGAAACACTAAAGATTTACCTTAGTATCTATGACATCCAGCTTTTTACTTGACATCCGACGTGATGTTCATGTCTTGACATCAAACCTTTTGCTCGGGACATATACTATCAAACGTTTTGTCTGTGACATCAAACATGTTGCTTGTGACATCCAACGTTATTTGCAAAGTAGTTAAAAATGAAGCAGTAAGTTTAATTTGGTGACACATTTATCAATAATAAGAAAAGATGGACGTCATAGAAGTTACTTAAAAATACATTTCATATTTACAAAACACTTAAAGCATTTAAAATGATGAGATGTTTACCCATGGTATAAATGGACCCATTCAGATTTTGCAAATTTTGTTTATCAGTTAGAACGAAACAATATCATAATGCTAGTACAAATGTATAAACATAATATATTACTGATTACAATAGTAGTAAAACACCTCTTCGTTAAAAGATTCACGAAGGTGATTGATTTGATATATTTTAACAAATCTTTTCAGTTTTCAAAAGACAAATGCAGCTGCCGTATTTTTGAAACATATGACCTTATTTTTACCATTCAATCAATCAACCTTCGTCAAGATTGTAAGTTGAGAGAATCATATAAATTAAGGTTAAATCTTACTGTGAACCAAAATATTAGAAAAAAGAGTTCCAATTTCGTAGGAGAATCCGAACCAAATTCAACATATCCGTCAACAGATTTGTACCCAACTCACAACTTAACATATAAATCAATAAAATTGAAAATGAAAATGAGGAATTTGTCAGAGACAACAACCCAACCATAGAACAGACAACAACAGAAGGTCACCAACAGGTCTTCAATGCAATGAGAAATTCCCGCACCCGGAGGCGTCCTTATGGATCTCCAAATTGATACGATATTTTAAGACTTGTGTTCCTAAACCTGTTTCTTTTGATAGAGGTGTGTTCATTACGAGGACGTCATTGGACCTAATGCATCAAGTGGTGAAGTTGACATCACCGGATTTGTACTAACATCAGCAACATGATTGATATCAGGAATGTTAACCAGGATCTGCTTACCACTACGGAGCAGTATGGTCCATCCGGTCAAC
The DNA here is from genome assembly GCF_965363235.1 of Mytilus galloprovincialis. Lineage (NCBI taxonomy): Eukaryota > Metazoa > Mollusca > Bivalvia > Mytilida > Mytilidae > Mytilus > Mytilus galloprovincialis. Next base: position 60,073,960 of record NC_134850.1, on the reverse strand, counting down.
GTGTTGCTTGTCATGTGGTCGTTTTGTAATACTTTGGTTGTTGTTGAAATTGTGTTGTAAATTTGATTTATGGGATTGAGTATTCTTTCGGTATTGTGAAAATCACAACAAATGAATGATGTTGTTACATGTATAACATTTTTTAATTTTGTCAATGTCTTTTTCTGACTTCCACATATTTGTTTGGTTTAGAGCGGGTGTTTTATTGGAGATGTAAAAATATCTTGAGCACAGAAATTTCACGAGATCTTTTTGTGGGGGTCTTCTTCGGTCACAATGTGTCTGTCACCTTTGACTTATGTTTTTTTTTTATTGACCCTCTGTATATTACCTCCATTTCTATCTAATGATAAAACCTTATCCATGATATCAAAAGCATGTGATATCGAAAGTATTTTTTTATGAAATGATATCGAAATAGATATAGAAAGATGTGGTATGAGTGCCAAGGAGTCAAATCTCCATCCAAATCACAAGACGAAAATGTGCACTTTATACCAAGTCATGTCAACAAGTTTGTCTGATAATTTTTCACTATGCGCCACTCCCAATTTGTATAATAGTATACTAATCTAGTTAAGTTTAGTTAATATAGATATAAGAAGATGAAGTATGAGTGCCAATGACACAACTTTCCATCTAAATAACAAATTATAAAAATAAACCATTTTAAGTCAAGGTATGGTCTTTACCACGGCTCACACCGAACATCAAGCTATAAAGGACCCCAAATAATTCCTAGTGTTAAATCATTCAAACTGGAAAATCAAAAAAAGAGAAACGAGAAAAGCTTAAAAACCACATCAACAAACGACAACTACTAAACATCAGATTCCTGACTTAGGACAGGTGCAAACAATTGCAGCGGGATTACATGTTGTAATGGTACCAAACCTTCTCCCTTATCTGAAACAATAGTATAACATTACAACATAGAAATATACACTATGAAATATCAATAAAAATGACTTGACTCATTCAAAAAAAAAAAAAAAAAAAAAACAACGTAGTAACACAAATGAACATACATTGAACGAAGAAATCTATGATACAATGTAAATACAAAGTTGATAAACATAGGGGATGAATAATTATAATGTTATAGTATTATACCGCTGTGAAACAATTTCTGAAAAATATCAATTTTGAAAACAATTACGTCATATTATACACATGTAAATGAAAATAATGATTGTATTACAAGAACATGTGAACTGATATCCAAAGAATAAGTAACATAAAACATGTAAACATGTGTTATATGAATTAATTGATACAGAACGCATGTCAAGTTGAGCTTGTATCGAAAGCATACAATAGGGACGAAAGATACCAGAGAGACATTCAAACTTATAGATCGAAAATAAACTGACAATGCCATGGCTAAATAATAAAAAGAAAAACAGACAGATTATAGTACACAAGACACGATATAAAAAACTGAAGACTAAGCAACGCTAACCCCACCAAAAATTGGGGGGATCTCATGTGCTCCGGAAGGGAGAGCAGATCCTGCTGCACATGTGGCACCCGTAGGTTCCGTGCGATGAGATAGATACCAAATCGTTACAGTCCAAACAAAATTGAAAACAAGACAGGATCTGCTTACCCTTCCGGAGCACCTGAAATCACCCCTAGTTTTTGGTGGGGTTCGTGTTGTTTATTCTTTAGTTTTTCATGTTGTGTCATGTGTACTATTCTTTGTCTGTTTGACTTTATCATTTTATGCCATGGCGTTATCAGTTTAATTTCGGTATATGAGTTTGACTGCCCCTTTGGTATCTTTCGTCCCTCTTTTGCTAGTGGACTGTTAGTTCGAGAGTATCGCAGCCCAGAAGCCAGTACTTTCGTTCTGGTATAACAAAAAATGAATGATCTGTAATCAAAATATTAAAACTTAAAAAAAAAATACTGGTTAAAAGTTACTGTTGCAAATTTTAGAAATTTATTTGAGAGAAAGGAATATATATTACTAATGCAAAGTTGTGATATTATGAAGGCTTTAAGCATACCTATTTGTCCTTTTTGTGGAAAAATATAAGCATTTCATATTTTAAATATTTGTTGCAAATATTTCCCTCGTGCATCAATAAAAAAAAACATTCATATTCGAAATGCGCATCTGTTGCAGAAGTATTGAGATTATCAATTTTTTTTTACCATAAGTTGGGTTCTTCTGCTGGGGAACTCCAGTCTCTGGGGTTATCACCAGTCGCGTAGTATATTAAAATTTGCTGTCACAAAATTAAGGAAATAATATTTATTAGATAAAACCCTGTCTCAAGTAATGCTCTGATTCATTGCCCGACTTTAGTTTAAACATATTAAGTGGATTATTCTTGTCTTTAAATTTTGCTAATGTTTTTTTCCATATGTTTTTCTGTGCTTCTTTGTTACATATTTGTTGGTTTCTATAGTAATTGAGATTATAACACTATATTAAATGTATCCTTATTTTTGAATGTTTACCTATCATGTGTATTTGTTTTTTTTTCCCACATCGGTGTAAATATAACGGGATTGAATGCGACTGTCATACAAGTGAGAGATTTAACTAGCTATAAAGCCTGGTTTTATTCACCATTTTCTAATAAGAAAATGTCTGTACTAAGTCAAGAAAATGACAGTTGTTATCAATTCGTTTGGTGTGTTTGGGCTTTTGATTTTGATATTTGAAGGACTTTCCGTTTTGAATTTTCCTGGTTTTTTCAGTATTTTTTTATTTAATTTTTTATTGCAAGTATTTTTTTTCCTCTTCATTTTTCTGGTGCGAGTGCTTCCTTGTAGCGCTACTAGCCTGCTCTTTATCGAAACCTACGAGGTGCCTTTTACGTGCAAGAGATAGTGCTCTCTTTGAAACGTGTTAGCCATTTATCGTCCGCGTAAGCTTCCGATGGTGTACCATCGTTCCTCAAAACCAATATCGAAAATGGTAGCTAGGAAGAGCTGAAAATTGGTTGCCTGAAATTTTCTCCCAGGAACGGAGATCGAACTCAAAACCTTTGTGTTGGTAGTCCGATATGATAACCGCTACAACACGGCTCTTGTTCATGTCTGACTTTGGTTATACTTTTGTGTCCTTCTTAATATCAAGACTTTTTAGCCTTTTTAAATAAGCGTAGGATTTTCGAATATTTTGACCTCGAGCATCACTGAATAGTCTAACTTTTCCAATGTCATTGGTGAATCATGTCCGTCTGATGTGATCACGTTCTTGCTGCATTCAAGAAGAAAGACTATCCAACAATGCTTGAAAGATAGGAGATTTCTGAACTGAATAACGGATCTATATAAAATATTGATTAAACAATAAGATGAGGTAGGATGTCCTAGGTTATGGACAAGAAAGTCACATCTATTTCTACTACATGTATTTGGTTATGAAAACATAAAGCGCAGTATCATTACCGTTCCTTAATAAATTCAACACATGATCACTCAAAAAATCAGGATGAGTGTCAATTATACTATTTAACATTCTTAAAGGAGCTATCTTGTTCCGGTTGTGGGCTGAATCCGTTAAAACTTAAGGTAAGTTCTGAAATTCAATAAAAGGTGACCCGAAGGGTCTATCAAAGTAGAAACTAAATCCAAGTTAATAGACATGTAAATCTACTGGATAAAATTTCAGATAATTATGCAGGCTTTTCCCAGGAGAATATGCATAAATATCATTGTGTACATGTTTCGTGTTTTTAATGTTTTCAATAACAAATTGAAACAAGAGTTTGTAATCGTGTGGTGTGTGTCCAGTTTTACTGTTTGTTAAACACCACAACCGCGCTCCATTCATATCATGATACAGACGAAAGATAACTTTGGTAGCATTACCGCTAGTGTCTCTGAGGCTCATGAAAAATACAGCAAGTACACTGTATCATCAAAGTTGAAATAAAAATATTGAAAATCACTTTGATAGTAAGTAAATGATCAGAAGTTTTCAATAAATATTTATTACAACTTTTACTTATCCAGAATTTCAAGTAAAAATTACAAAAAATATATTTATGAATGATTTTAAACAATGAAAACAAAATATATTTTCTTTTCCCTTTCAATTTTTAAAAAGAGTAATCCTAAGTAAAGACAAAATCCAGGAAAAAAGTTTGCTGTAATGTTGGAATAGGTAAATAAAAAACTGTACATGTAGAATCAAGGTAGATTTAAATCTAACAAAAGCAACTGGTCAATTTAAATGTCCCTATTGTATTGTCAATTTTAAAATTAGATTGAGCTTTAGGTAAAGTTAAACAGAAACAGCCATAATAAAGTCACAGTAATAAAATGTTATATGGTTTTTTTTGTATAGATAAAAGGAGAAAACTATATTTGTAGCACCAAATAAATTGCGTTTCATGCTCAGCTATCAAACATAATTACTCTAAGCTGCAGACATCGAACGAGCTATCACAAATATTGGTAATGGGTATAACAATCACGAATGTCGCCACTGGTCATATGCTCGTACAGAAACTGTTTATAACTTACGGGTCGCCTAGTGCTGCATGTACGCATGTCTATTTATCACTAGACCATATCCGGAAATTCATTTCATTCAGACGACTCAAAGCACGTGAGAAGGACTAGAAAACGTGATAGAACGCGGTAAGTTCAAAGATTGTTTGAAAAACTTTTTTTCATAAAGATATTTTCTAATTTTAAAGTAGAATGTAGACATTTTCTCCATCTAATTGCATAAAGTTTAGCGTATAGAAGAATGACTTGCAAAATGATTCCGTACATAATTCATTTGTTCTGGATTTGTTAACGTAGACAATTTTCCAGTCTGGTGGCCAATTAGCGTGGGTAATTAGACGACAAAAGCCTGAACCAACCTGACAGAAATACATCGATGAAGGAAGCGTTAAATAAAGTATTAAATTGTCCTTGTGTGTTTAATTTTGTTACAAATGTTCTTGTCTTTTATTTTGGTGACCTATTCTTTTAAATTTTAACAATGTATACTAAAAAGCAGGACTTATCGTAGGAGCATTTCAAATTTGTATAAATTTTGAAATACTGTCATTTTTTCTTACATTTGAATATAAATTCTATATGTTCCTTTCTAAAACAAACAAATATTTCGTCATTCATCGTTCTACCTTTTGATCATCAATTTTGTTACATGAAAGTTCTTGGTACATTCTTCTCTGTGGTGGTATTTTGAAATACAATTCATGCAGAAAGTACATGTACCTAGTCAAGGCGGATGTACATAGTGTTTTTGTTAATGAAATATTTGACTTTTAATGAAGGACTTTGAACCGGACACAAGGAACAATCAATTCATAAAGTATTTTGGGGATATTTTTGACAGGTGAACAACGATTCATTTAACAAGACTTTACGTGTGCAGCTAAATATATCAATGATGAAATTGTTCATGTGGCTTGGGATCTATTAGCAGCTCTTTCTTGAACTCATAGTATATATATTCTCTTAAATTATCATATTAATGATGGGTCATGTATGCGAAGGCAACAAAAAGTAATTGGAAAATAATGTGAATCCTTTAAAAAATTATACTTAGCTTAAATCATACATCGACTTTCTTGGTACGTAAGTAAAATATACATGATATAGGACCGTTTTTACACTTTATGAAGCTGGATAAATAAACAGAGAGATCACAGTGAATGTATGAATACGTTGATGTGGGCTTTTTCAAATTTAATCGGCATCTTGAGAATTTTATCTTACATCTTTTGTCCCAAAGAAATTGACAGCATGTTGGATTTTATAATGTGATCTGATCTTTTTCTATTTCATTAATGCTTTTCTTAAAATCTTTTATAATTATTTAATTGGAGATTTTTACCTTTCATCTTTTCTTTTCATGATTCTTGACACTGACATGTACACATATATTGCTTGCTACCTTGATATCTTTTTAAATGAAGTATCCATGTTTCTATATAAAGGTGATGATATTGTAACGAAATGATGCTTTTTTATACTTTGTGTATATTATGCTTTTATATAGCAAATAAATACTAATGATACAAATATATCGTTTCAAAAATTACGGGAAACTATTGCTTCATATTTTAAGTTATAAACACATAAATATACACAGTTGATGATATCTAATGAATATCTACAAACAAATAATCTATGAATGGTGGTTAACTATTTATCCGCAATAAACATTTTCATCGTGTTATCGTATAGTTATCGTCTAATGGTTTGATTCTGTGTGTCTTCCATTGTTGTTTTGTTTGTCGACATGTACTATATTGTTTTGTTTTTTTGCGTAATTCTCTGTGCTGAATGTTCATGTATTTGTATTGTATTCCAGTCGTCTAATTGTTTCATTTTAGTGTTATATTTAACATGTTTTGCCCTTAACATATTTGTAATTATATTGGTATACCATACTTTTGTTTTAGAGTTTTTTTTACAATAAATTGTGACATAGGCAAATACAACAATGTGTGCAGATACGATACAATTTCTCTTGTCACGATTAAATGGCGCAGCAACAGGACACCATTCTCATTACTTCTCACTATAAAAAGGTATTAAGAAACTAATCATGTGCATTTTTTTTTTATCAAAGGTCCATGTTGCTCAATATTTAGTTTTGTATTTTGTGTACAATGTCTTATCGTCGTTTTTCGTTTTATTCCTGTTGTTTCAGTTTGTTTTCGCTTGATGAGTTTGGATGGCTCTTCCAAATCGTTTGCCTCTCTTTTACCGAATATCTCTTTTTAATGCAATTGTTAAGTTCTCACCCTATGTAAATATTGTAAATAGAAATTCCAATAGAAAAGAAAGAAAAAGCAAGCTTTAACATACATTTTATTATTCAAAAAGATGATCAATAAAAGGAGTAGCAGATGCAAATATTGAAGTCCATAACCACTGACAAAATCAAACATTAGAAGTGACGAAAATAACGAATAGAAAACAATTCTCATATTGATGAGTTGGTACAGATATTTTCCAAAATATGCATGTATATTTCATTCAAGTTTATCTTAGAAGGTAAATGTTTAGTGTTTATACTTTAGTATATAAAAAACAAACTTGTCTGATGGAATATTCTACTGTTGGCTATAATTGTATAAGAACAACTGATTTCATTTTTAATATTTAATTTATTTCAAGATATAAAAGTTCATCAAATTGAATATGGTTGATGTGAATTTGATATATCTTTTCGACAAACGGGAAGAGGACTTTTCGAAAAAAATTAAAATGAAACTAATTGGACTGTAAATAAGCCATATACCAATTCAAGGGGAAAGTAAGCGGATGGTATTTCGTTTCGTCATGATTAAGTTTCTAAGTATACATAATGAAGAAAACAACTATCATTATCTTATGAACTTGTGCCGATGGCTCAAATGACCTCTTATTGGTTTAATCAAGCATTGTTTTCGTGGTCAGTGATATAGAATCGAATGATACCAAAGGAACATTCAAACTCGTAAGTCTAAAATAAACTCACTACGCCATTGATTGGAAATGTGTAACGGCGACAAGTATGAAGCTTTGCGTTGTTATTTGATTTATCAAGCATATCGGTGGTTTGTTTATTCAATGCATTAGTCTAATGACGATAAATTAATTTTACAGATGGAAATTTAAAAAAAGGTTATGTAAGAGTTTTTCAATTTTGGTATTCGTTTGAAGTAAATTATTAATGACTTTTACTTAAAGTAATTCAATTTATAAACAAATATCAGATGGTTTGAACACAGATTAAATAATTGAAATAGACATTACTTGCATTTTCTTGCACATAATTAAATGTATGTCCTTTCTATGAAATAAATACATCTTATTAATCTTCAATCATTGAAGCCACAAAAGTGGGGCGAAAGATACCAGGGGAACATTCAAACTGATAAAACGAAGGTTAACTTTTGGAACTCTTGGTTTGATAGCTTCATTGTGAGCAATATCCCTTTGTCAAGGAAATAATTATAGGGAATACAATGCCGAGATTAACGTATCAATTGGTAGAAATATACTCCGTATGCAGGCGCTTCATATAAACGGGAAATTTATTTCGGAAGCTGAAATCATCTCTTTTGTCGTAAAAATGTGTTTTCAACCGACCCTCATTGTCAACTTATAGATATAAGTCAAGATATTAGGCCAACTAAACTGTATCTGTTGTTTCCATTATCTCTAGAAAATGGGGAAGATGCGTTCAATATGGTCACCAAATGTTTGAATTATTTAGCAAGAGAACATCATCTATATAGCTGAAAGTACAGTTAAAGAATACTGTTGAAATCCTTTCTTTCTTTTTTAGTAGTCCTGAGTTACTATATGAAGTCAGCCTCAATTGAGATTGGCCTGTACTAAATAGGTTCGCCGAGCACAGCTGCAGAGGTCCAATATTGAACAGTTGGGGCAAAAATACAAAGTTATCACTTGATAATGTATGCATTTGGACTGTAATTGAATATTTGACACATAATAGGTTTCTGACACAGAATAACTGTAGTCAAAGAACTGAAATAGGTTATGTGATTTTGATTTATATCATTCTATTTTTTGGCTTTTGTGCAATACACTATGCCAAATAAACATTTTTTTGCACACATTTTTGAGTGAAGACCTGCTGTCCACCACGGTAGTTATGACTTTGGGGTATGGATTTTAAATCTTCCAACACTAGAGCCGATTCAACCAATCTACGCGTCATAGATCTTGTTACAAAAACTCTCATTAATCACGGGTTCATACGTTTTCTCAATTCGTTTAATTTCTCGGTCAAATTTTTGTTGCTCCATTAGGGATTCAATACTAAAAGAATGTAAAAGAAGTTCTTCACTACCGATGTCTGTTTTTTAATATACAATTCAATGCTGAAACATCGTCTATTGCGTTGTGAATATCAAAATGTCATCCACAAACATTTTCATACACTGTAGTCTGCTTATAGTTTTGAAAACCCAGAAATTGTTTTTTAAAAGGTAAGGTATCGAAAAAAACCTTTACAACTGATTTGAATTCGGCAAATCGTAAAATTCTTTGTATTGAATTTATTTGTGTTTATCTCCAGTATTTCCTTCGTTCTCCCTTCTCTTCGGCGGATTTATCTGTCTTTTAGAAACGGCATGGCCGGTTTATTAGCAGGTACTTTTTTGAAATTCGCGCAACAGGATTTATGAGGTAAGTGAATATTCCACGAAAATATGACTTTATTTAAAGCCAGGTCGCGAAATGTTAACATTATTATCAGAAACATCGCGAAATCTCAACTTTCTGGTTACCAATGTCGCGAAAACAACACGAACAGTTTTGAAAAAGTTATTATCTGCCACTGTTACAGTATCGCATTCCCTTAAATTATTGAGACGTACAGTATAATATAGCTGTTGCCCTTATATAATGTCACAGAAATTCATTTCACTGGAATTCGAAAACAGTATTATGTTGAGCTGTCTGCATACTGGGTAAATTCTTGGAAAAATAAGTATCAAGTTCAGTGTTCCATCTAGGATTTTAAAAGGCAGGGTGCCAATCCTGAAAAAGGGCATTTAACGCGTGATATGATATTATGAAAAGGGCATGTTTTAATAAAGATATTAATCAATCATTGTGTCTATTCGTTGAAATCACTGGTTTAACAAGAACTACATTATTAGCCCATACAGAACTCTATCTTTCTACTGTATAGGCTGAAAAATTTGTCAAGCAGCTTGTCACACAAGTTTTTAAATCATTGCTTGGCACAGTTAAGCTTTATATGCAGTATGATTTGAAAGGTGTCCTGCTTCATTCTGTTTCTATGGTCTGACACACTTTACCAGTTTCACCTTTTTACCTCTGCTGTGCTTAAAAATACAGCACAAAACAGCTGTGTAAATGCACAATGTTAGGATATAGCAACAGTGAAAATTTGTATTAAAAATAAAGAAAACCGAAAAAGATGACAAAGGTACCCTACCAACACTGCTACTAAGACCCTCTTTAACTTTTCCCATAACTCAAAATACCTACACATATATATTCTTAAGCAAGAAGTATGTACACATATTTTAGAATATGTTAAGTGGATAACTCAATGCTAGGAAAAAATCAGATTGAGTTATCTTTCTTTATTCGGGTGTGCTCCTTCTTTGGAGAATTATAAACAGTACGTAGAAGATATGTAAATATGATCAATAATATGGCGGCCGATTTTGTTATTTTCGTATCAAAAATGAGGGCAGTCAATGACAAATACGTCTGAATTTGCTATTTATTTCACGGATAACAAGTAAAACGATGTCTTCCACGAATTGTTTGTAAATTCCAACTTTTTGGCATTACGTTTTCTCTAAGACACTACGGTAAACATTGCAAATTGTGCCCAAGTTGTCGTATGCACATTTCGTCAAAGATAATTGCCGACTGACTGATTCTATTTGATTGAATTGATGTTGAGGATCATTAATGACCCATCCGATAAACGGATTACCTATAACAACAGATTGTGACACCAGTTGTAACCATTGATTATTTGGGGTCGTAAACAAAGTCATAAACTTTTCGCCAGGTAAAATTTAGTAATTATATTGCGGATCATATCAATCTGAACAAAATAATATACAATCGATCTTCAAAAAAGGCAGGGCGCCCTGGAAACTGTAAAAAGGGCACGGGCGGCATTCGGGAAAGGGCGGGCGCCGCGCCCTCTGAAAACGGCCTAGCTGGAACACTGTTAAATATCTGTTGTGACGATGCATGTTGTTGCACAATAAACAGACTATAGTCCATAAACATCTGTCCTTGATTACTAGTATTAAATTATCTGCACAGTGTTAAATACTCTGGAGAAACTAGGCGTATTGTTTACAAAAGTACAGATGGAAAAGTCAAGGAAAAATTTACCTCCAAAGTATAATATTATTACACTTCGTTAATGTGGTGCGTGCGAAGAGTTTCATTGAATTTACCAAGATTGAGTTTCTAAAACTTCAAAATTAGAAGCTGAACATATTTATTTATTAAATACGTATTTGACTAATAAACTCATCATAGATACCAGGATTAAATTTTCTATTCACACTAGACGCGTTTATTTTCTTCTTCAAAAGGCCAATAAGTGACGCTAGAATAAAAAAGGCTTAATCGACCAGAGAAAGCACGAAGTTAAAGAGCAAAGGACAAACAATTCAAGTAGATACCTAAAACAAATAACATCAGTACTTTACAAAGAAATGTAATTTTTAAAGGAGAGGCAAAAGGTACCAGCAGAACATTCAAACTAATGTGACCACTGAGCTAAGCCGACGATGATACTTCAAGTAAATACCCCCTGGTGCTACAGATAGCGCACAAAGACACGGTAGTACTACATATTTTACATATATAGTTGAATGTGGCTTCAAAAGTCTAACTGCAGTGAAAAGTCCCTCCTGTCAATATTCCAATTTTAAGGTATATCGTCATTTATGTTTAACATCTCCTGAATATCATCAACAACACGGGATGGCACAATAATCTTTATGATCCCAGTTTCATTCATGTTTACAGTTTATTTTAAACTTATCTGGCAGTAGTGTACCGACGGTCTTATTTCACAAACCCATCAAGAATACATACTTAAATCAACAAACAAAAACAAAGGGGAGGTTAAAACAAGGTACGCCAATACAATAAGCATTACCAGCCATGACAATCTAAACTCCCTCAAAATGTCGAAGGCTTAATATAAAAAAAATCATATATTATACAAACAATTTTGACTCTCCCTTACAATAGAATACAAATTATCTGTTGTTAGTCAATCTTAAGACTTAAGGGGGAAGGCCTTGGTAACCTACGTTTAAATTTTCTTGTATTTTCGTCATTGAAAAGGTAGGGGTCAATGCATCATCTGCTAGAGTCTTAAGGAAATTCACCGTTTCATTTTATTTTTAGGGTATATTGAATATGACCAGTTTTGGGGTACCTTAAAAAACGGTCGAAAACACTAGTAGGTAAAAATCATTCAGTGTTCGCACATGTTGTCATTAGAAATACCCCTGACTGTTAAATTGCATAGAAAACATATATTTTAAAGTGAATCTAAAACATCATAGTATTACAAATAGCCTGAATGTAAAAAAAAAAAAAAACCCGGTTTTTAATAATTTTAATAAAGGGAAAAATCTGGCCAGCTCAGCTAACACATTTTTTTTCAAATTTAGCTAGAAAAAAATTTTGTCGTTTAACTCCTGCAAAAAAAATATTAAACATTTATTGGTTATTAATCTTTCAAATCACAAACATTTATCGAATTTGACCGTTTGAAATTTTCAAAATTTTTCAACAATTGGCTTACAAGACAAACGAAAAAACTAGAATTTTGGGACAAAATTCAATCTCCTCTTACAATACCTTCTATAGGCTGTCTTTGCATTCTTTTTATGTGTAATATTCAAAGGAGGACTGTCCCAATAATAACTATTATGAAGTTTTATAAGGAAAAACAGTAATTTCATTATGGAACGAGTATCTTTGGGACGAGTTGACATATTTTATTTTGATCACAACTATCTATTGGTTTCCCTCCCAGACTACAAAATGCCCCTGTCATCAATAGCAGACGCTATTAAAATTCATTGTTTTGACAGTCTGTCACTGTCTTTGTGTTAACGTAGATTATTTATTAGCATAAGCTTGTACTAGGGTTGATGTTCAGATCATAACTTCTAGAATATTGCTTTTTATATTGAAAAAAAAAAACCAAACACAAACAGTAAGTACAAAGTCTGTATCAATGACTTAGAATAAAACCGTATTACTTTATTTTTTGATTCATATGTTCAAATCGAATTTCCCAAAACTTCCAAGATTTTTTTTTTAAATGTCAAAGGTCCTTTAGTCAGTACATAGTTGCTCTAGAACTCACCAGACTCAGTTCATTGGTGTTTCTTTTTAAGCATACCATGTATGATTGGTAATTTTCTACCTTTTCATCCACATCATTAAAAAACATGTTCTTTAGTTTGATGTTTTGTGGTATCAAACATGTACAGCTTACTGGTTCTGTCTTCATCATTATCACAGCCAAATGTAAAACAACTTAAATGTTTGATCACTGTTTTATTTACGGCTATGTTAAAATGCTCTAATGACTTTCAATACATGTGTAACAGTTGTCTCCCATTTACCAGGTCTACCTCCATAATATTGACAGAAAATGGACTTTCAAATACATTTTGTTATTAATCAACCTGTCATATTTATTGACTAGTATTAGTTCAATGACTACCAGGTGATCGATATCAAGTATTGTGACAACAAATCGGTTAATAGCGGTATAAGTATATCGCTGTGTTATAAAACCATTCTAAATGACTTGGAATAAAATTATTTCTGTTTTTGTAAACACTTGGAATAAAATTATTTCTGTTTTTGTAAACTCTGTTTAATATTTAAGTTCTGCGTGATGACTTATTAGATAAATTAAATGTTTTTCTACTCGACTTTTATTTTCTATGTTTACGGTTTAATCTAGTATTTATTGGCTGTTACTTTTACTTAGCTTTTCAATATATCATGATACATATATTAATCAGCTACCATGACAGTTCCTAAACTGATCCTTCATTGTATGTTGTGTATCATCCTGAACTGATCCTTCATTGTCTGTTGTGTATCATCCTGAACTGATCCTTCATTGTCTTTTGTGTATCACTCTGAACTGATCCTTCCTTGTCTGTTGTGTATCATCATGAACTGATCCTTCATTGTCTGTTGTGTATCATCCTTAACTGATCCTTTATTGTCTGTTGTGTATCATCCTTAACTGATCCTTCATTGTCTTTTGTGTATCATCCTGAACTGATCTTTCATTGTCTGTTGTGTATCATCCTGAACTGATCCTTCATTATCTGTTGTGTGTCATCCTTAACTGATCCTGCACACTCTGTTGTGAATCATCCTTATCTGATCCTTCATTGTATCTTGTGTATCATCCTGAACTGATCCTTCATTATCTGTTGTGTGTCATCCTTAACTGATCCTGCACACTCTGTTGTGAATCACCCTTATCTGATCCTTCATTGTCTGTTGTGTATAATCCTGAACTAAACCTTCATTGTTTGTTTTGTATCATCCTGAACTGATCCTTCATTATCTGTTGTGTATCATCCTTAACTGATCTTTCATTGTCTGTTGTGTATCATCCTGAACTGATCCTTCATTGTCTTTTGTGTATCACTCTGAACTGATCCTTCCTTGTCTGTTGTGTATCATCATGAACTGATCCTTCATTGTCTGTTGTGTATCATCCTTAACTGATCCTTCATTGTCTGTTGTGTATCATCCTTAACTGATCCTTCATTGTCTTTTGTGTATCATCCTGAACTGATCTTTCATTGTCTGTTGTGTATCATCCTGAACTGATCCTTCATTATCTGTTGTGTATCATCCTTAACTGATCTTTCATTGTCTGTTGTGTATCATCCTGAACTGATCCTTCATTATTTTTTGTGTATCACTCTGAACTGATCCTTCCTTGTCTGTTGTGTATCATCCTTAACTGATCCTTCATTGTCTGTTGTGTATCATCCTGAACTGATCCTTCATTGTCTGTTGTGTATCACTCTGAACTGATCCTTTATTGTCTGTTGTGTATCATCCTTAACTGATCCTTCATTGTCTGTTGTGTATCATCCTAAATTTATTCTTCATTGTCTGTTGTGTATCATCCTGAACTGATCCTTCATTGTCTGTTGTGTATCATCCTGAACTGATCCTTCATTGTCTGTTGTGTATCATCCTTAACTGATCCTTCATTGTCTGTTGTGTATCATCCTTAACTGATCCTTCATTGTCTTTTGTGTATCATCCTGAACTGATCTTTCATTGTCTGTTGTGTATCATCCTGAACTGATCCTTCATTATCTGTTGTGTATCATCCTTAACTGATCTTTCATTGTCTGTTGTGTATCATCCTGAACTGATCCTTCATTATTTTTTGTGTATCACTCTGAACTGATCCTTCCTTGTCTGTTGTGTATCATCCTTAACTGATCCTTCATTGTCTGTTGTGTATCATCCTGAACTGATCCTTCATTGTCTGTTGTGTATCACTCTGAACTGATCCTTTATTGTCTGTTGTGTATCATCCTTAACTGATCCTTCATTGTCTGTTGTGTATCATCCTAAATTTATTCTTCATTGTCTGTTGTGTATCATCCTGAACTGATCCTTCATTGTCTGTTGTGTATCATCCTGAACTGATCCTTCATTGTCTGTTGTGTATCATCCGGATCTGATCCTTCGTTGTCTGTTGTGTATCATCCTTAACTGATCCTTCATTGTCTGTTGTGTATCATCCTAAATTTATCCTTCATTGTTTGTTGTGTATCCAGTGGTATAGTTCACACAGCTATTCTGGTTCCATTTATTTGAGTATGTTCCTTTCGGACATGCAATACAGTATCCACATAGATACACGGCGCACACTCTGGAAAGCAAATTATTTAAACATTGTACTATGATGCACTAGCGAAAGATGAAGAGTTCATTGAACACTATTGGCCTTACTTCATTAGAGTAATGTGTTCAATCGTTAAACGGTTAAAACTTCATATTACAAAAAACGTGTAAGTAACATATTTTTAAATAACTTGCATAATGTGACAAACTTTTCTTTTTTTTACTGTGAATGGTTAAATTGCAAGGGAGACTTTAATTCTCGAACCTTTGTAAATTTAGGTATTACAATTGTAAAGCTAAATGTTTCAAAACTAATGACGTTATATTGACAGTTCCTATTTATACAGAACGCTTCTATTAAAAGGTATACATTCTTAAGCATTTACCTGTTTTATAAATGTATGCAGTTTTCGATGTAATATTTGTCACAATATTTCCGGCAATGCAACTGTAGAAACCGTTATGCGTGGAAGTTGGATCAATGTATTCAAGTTATTTAGTTGTTTTATTGTGAATAAGGCTATCGTAAAATTGGTAAAAAAGATATATCGGTATAAGAATTTATAATCAAATATGGTCATCTCCTCCGGACACAGATACCAAAAGAACCACAACTGGGCCGATATTGTAGTTCGATAAAATATTTAAAAAAAAACTATTTCTATCAATGTCAACATTCATTTAAATGTGAATTGATGTAGTAATCGGTGATCAGCGAAATAAAACGACTGAATTGTTCGGGTCATACCACCTCTATATTCTGTTATCTAGTTTTTTTTCGGTCTCGCTTCTAATTTAGTTCTCCATAATTCTCAAATGTGTAAACCCCATTCATATACTTATACATGGTGGTCCCATTTATAGCCTCTGGCCTTGTTAGTCTTGTATAATTTAAATTTTAGTTTCTTGAATATTTCAGAATTGAGTATGACGTCCATTATCCTCATTTCCATTCCCAATTTCATTTACAAGAAAATTAAATGTGCGTACTCTATTTTGTTATGAGGACATGTTCTATATATCAATACAGCATAAACATTCTTAGATTTTGCCGAAAATCGGTAAACCGTAAGACAGGTGTCAAAGAACATACGTGATTACACTTGTTATCTTGAAAAATAATGAAAATTTAATTATTTTGCATGAAAAAATAACCCATTAGATATGTTGCCATAAAAAAACATTTGGGCTTATTATTGTTTTTCTTAAATTCATTATCTATAGTTGAAAATCTTAGGTGTACATCGGTTAATGGAATATTTGAGTATAGAAATTGTTTTAGGTTCTTTTTTTAATAAAAAAAAATTCCCCCTTTAAGATTGGTCACTACATAAGTGTGTGCTAGAGTTTAGAGAAATATCAGATTTACGAGTACGTGGCGCATTTAAAACCGTTTCATATGATATGAATATTTCAATTCATAGTGTTAAGCCTTCTGGAAAGTTTTGTAAATCTAATCAAGCCATTTTGAGTCGTACATAAGTGTTTTGATTGCATATATTCAATACAGGCACTAATAAGATAGAGTGAATACTGTCAAGAGAGTTTAAGATCGATTGTCAATTGTATAATGTATACTTTTCAAGATTACGAATGCCAATTTCTTGTTTAATATTTCAAGATTACATTTCTGTCGAACATATTTTAAAGATGACGACAGAGTATACTTCTGGTAAGACCGGATAAGGTCAAAAACCGTATTTGTGATTGGAAATAAACTTTTCAATTAGACATCGGAACAAAAACAATACTTATAAAAATGCTTAGAACCAATTTCCATACTTCTAATCTTTCTTTTCACTTAAGACGTTATTTCTTTTTCTATTTCCCCATCGATAATATGTATTGAAAGAGATGAATAGTGTCCTTTGCAACCATAATGAAAAAACAATATATATATAAATTTTGCTATGAGAGTCTTCAATGTGACATATTTAAAATAAATAGATAGTGTTAGTTAACGAGAGACTACTTTTCAATTTTTTATTTTCCAAATGAAAAAGGATTTAGCATAAAAAAAGAAAACGTCTAGATATAACTCTTACTTAAATATTAATAATTAAAAATGCACACACTGTACATGTTATATTTGGGGTCATTGAAAATATGTCATCATTAAAAATCTGTTTTAATGATACGAAGCCAAAGTCATTACACAAAATGTTATTTTAATGTTTAAATAATCTTGTTACGACAATTTACATAACATCATTTCAAAATGATCAGCAGTGAATAACCTTTGGTTTTACGCAGGAAAAATCTTAATTTCCATATTCAATATGTTTCCTATGAACAGATGCAATGTCGAGGGAACCATAGCTGATATAATTGATAATAAACTCTTAAAGTAGGAAACTAAATGTTATGTCACCTTTTAAAGAGTTAGGCCAAATGAAATAAAATGTATTGCGAAAAACAATTTGAATTTCAATTTGAAACAATAAAATTTAGGAAAACATGCATGCAGGATAACAGAAAATTCATAGTCCTGGCTATAAAATTGCTTTAATGAAGCTCGCCCACAACTTTAACTTTGTGACTCTCTAGACAGTCGATGTACTATCTGTTGTTCATTACCAGTTAATTTGTTTAGAGAGTATCTTATCTATTTAATGGAACCACTGGTGTAATCACTTATCCTCATGCATATAGAGTATTACAAACATGTACTTAAACCAAGTCATGTCAACAAGTTTTTCGAAGAATTTTTGAATATCTAACACTTCCAATTTGTATTATAGTATAATAGTTTAGTTAAGTTTAGTTTACATAGATATAAGAAGATGTGGTATGAGTTCTAATGACACAACTCTCCATCTAAGTCACAATTTATAATAGTAAACCATTATAAGTCAAAGTACGGCATTCAACACGGAGCCATGGTTCACACCTAACAACAAGCTAAAAAGGGCCCAAAAGATTGTGTACATGAACGGGGAGCGTTACCAAAGCTAATACTAAGTGTCTTATGAAGTCTGATCTCTAGTGCCCTACTAGTTATGACATGAACGAGAAGAGCCACCATAGACTTAAACCAAGTGACTCTTGAAGTCTACCATGAACGCGGAGAGGTATCAAATCGGTCATAAACTCGGAGAGGTACCCAAAATTGGTCCTGAGTAACTTACGAAGTCGGTCATGAACGACTAGTGGTACCCCAAAATAAACCCAAGTGTCCTACGAAGCCGGTCATCAAGGAGGAGAGGTACCAAAAACCTAAACTGATCTCTAGTAACTTACGAATTTGGTCATGGATCCGGACGAAGGAGGTAGCACAACTGATCCATAGTAACTTATAAAGTCGGTCATGGACGAGGAGGGTGCCCGAAACTACTCCCAAGTTACTTACGAAGTCGGTCTTGAACGAGGAGAGATACCACACAATAAACTGACTCCTAGAAATTTATAAGGTGGGTCTAGGATCCGGTCGAAGAGAGGTACCACAACTGATCCTTATTAACTTACAGTGTCAATTATGGACGAGGAGTGTGCACACACAAAAGGAAATAAAAATTGAATAACATTCTGAATAATACCCTTTTTTAATAAGGAGTCATTGAAATTGAAAATATGTTAACAAAACCATGTTGAATTCCGGACAGGATTAGTTATAAATTATGAATCGTGCCACTTGATCAATAAATGGTACAATTTGCTGATTCTACTTTATATTTTTTGGACCAAGTGACACCAGTGGCGGATTCAGGTGGGGCGTAGAGGGTGTATTCGGAACATTGTTCTTGTTTTGGACTATATTGACACAGATCATGACATATGTGCAAGTTGATATATTAGGTAAAAATTAAACAAATCGTAATAACATTTTCAAATCTAACATATTCAAAACTAAAATGTCAGCGATTTAAGACATTTTGATCAACTATAATAAAGTTATGTATTGATGCTTCGGGAAAAGATAAAAGGTAATAAAATATAACAAAACATTGCTTGTGTAAAAAAAACTGCATAGATTTTTGTTTACAGCTCAGTATTACAATTAAGTTGTGAATAAAAAGAGGTATTCGTTTTAATACCATTTCCTTTACAGTTTTCCTTTTGTTCATATTTATTCTTTTCATGCAGAATTCCTGTATTCGTTTGTTCAAATCTTAAATAAGGAATTAACGCTTTTTGCAGGTAATTAATGAACGCATAACTGCATCTTGACAAACACGTGATTAATTTCAATTTCAGTTTTAATCACCAGTTTCTAAAAGCAAATTTCATTGTAATTAAAATTAAACTAAATTTAGTTGTAAGTAAAACGAACTCACTTTTATTGCTTTCCCAAAAAATGTCTTAAATAGAGTAATAAATGACAAATATAAAGAAGGTCGTTCATATGCTAAACTAATAATTCATAAAGGAAAGTGTGTTCGGGGAGAACGTACAGGAAACTTTAACTCATGGAAATAGCCGACCATAACTAATTCTATGGTAATAAAGGAAAGTCAGATATCATGGTACTCTTACATGTGACATTTTCGATGTTTCGATTTGTGTGTATTTATTATCGAGCTTATTTGATTCAAATAAAATTGTAAATGAACAATAACATCTTTCAGGACAATAGGATTTAGGAATAAGAAAAATCTAGAAAAAAACTTAACAAACAAGAAACAGGTTTGTATATGAAAATCGCCAATAATAAAAATCAGCAAAAAAAAAATGAGAAAAAAATAAAACACAAGTTCTGGTTCACACTTAATATAACAATGACAAAGTCATAGTTAAATTGTGATCGATCATGACAAGGAATTAAGAAGAAGCGGGGATACTTTTATGATCTACACATTGAAAAGATATGACGAGGTCAATGTCATACCACAACTAATTATAACATAATTCGATTGAAAAAATAAAAATAGTTTCAAAAGTTAATCATGTTAGATTTTAACTTCGAGGAAAAGCCAAAACAAAAAGTCCTTAGGTAAATGGCAAAATCAAAAGCACAAACATATCAAACGAGTAACGGGTAATATTTTGTTAAAATAATAAGCACCAATAGTTCAAAGTACCGCGAACATTTTGTTTTAATTTTTTTTTGTAGTTATTGGCAAATTGATAATACACTGCACTATGGTTTCAACTAAGATGTAACAGTAGTTAAACCGCATAGAAGGTTCATATGTATTCTGCCTGAAACATCAAATAGTGCATTTCTCCTCTCAGCAAATGACAATGTTTAAGAGTGCATCAATTTAATATTATTTCTGTAACTGAAAACGATGATTAAAATGCTGACAACGTTGATTGATGGTATAATAATGAGTTCAAGCTTACGTCTTTACTAGGAATCTGACAGAAAAAGAATTAGTGAATAATTATGATTAACTAAACCGTATTAATCTGACAGGAATATGGATTTGCTCATTGTTATTATTTGGGTTCATAAACACATTGCAAAATTTCCATATCTGATTGTACCAATACAATACGACTTGACATAGAAATTTATAAAAACAACCAACGCAATATTTTAATCATGTTACAATAATATCTGATCGTATTTAGTGTTTAAATGTTTCTCTGGGTATACCAACCGTCCACATATCTAAACTAATGGGTATTTACTAAAAAAACATGTTGTATGTGCCTCACGATGTACAGAATAGGTTTACAATTTGTCGTTATTCTGTATTTTCTTTAAATAGTCATAACAGGGTAGCTTTATCTATCTTATTTGGTTTGGTTAATAATGATTGATTGTTGGCGGCTATATCGAGACGTTTATATATAGACTAAAAAGTAAAATCACAAAAATACTGACCGCAGGGGAAAATCCAATCGGAAAGTCCATAATCATGTGGCAAAATTAAATGACAAAACACATAAAAAACGAATGGACAAGAACTGACTAAGCCTGAATGCCCGATAGGAACTATCTACTATCGTCTTGGAAAAGACAATTTTAGTTATCAACGATTGAGTCAAACGCACCTGTCACGTGTGTGGTTCGAACTCGACAGGCTACTGAGACCGTTACTGTAAATAAGATATTTTGACCACTAGGCCACCAGTGCATCATCGTGTTTCAGTTATCAAATAGGTAGTTATGTATTGATTTTAATCAGAAATTTGTTTGCGGGCTACGTTTGTTATACAATGCATCAAAACTTTACCCTTTTTATTATTTTTCTTATACAGAAACAAACTATGTACTATATTATCATCTAATAGTTACTATTACGTGGTATATTTGTACTTTTTTTTATCATTCTTGTATTATACCTACAAAAATTACCATGACTTCCTTCTAGAATGGTGTTGATAAATTCATCCCAATTAACCACCCAGCAAGATATGTTTTCGGATACCCTTGTCCTGACTCTCTCCGTTTATATTAAAAGCTTTTGAATTGTAAAGTGCAGTTATCACTTTACAAAACAATGTTGATATTACTGGATCGACAGTTAAATCAAATAATGATTACCACGAAACAAATACCCACAAGTCAGATTCAAAAGTAATATAGACTTTTGTCTGTAAGAAGACGATTTCTTTTCTTTATTGTTTACATAGTCTTTTTCGGGGTCGCATCTTCAATAAAATCCTATATAAACCAATAAATAGAAATGTCAATGGGTCAAGTAGTTACAATATTAGGAGTGTTTTCTTATGTATATCCATTCCATAGTAAATCATGTAGAAGACGTGAACAATACTTTGATTTGTATTATTGATAAGACATCAATCTTGAAATATCAGATGACACATTTTGAAATTATAACGAGACTATACAAGAAAGTTAAAATATATCAAATGGACAAATTATCTTATTTATTGAAAATAAACAAACAACGTCGTGGCAAAAGAAAACAGAAAAAAGACCAAAAGGAAATCAACAGCATACAAAACACAACATTGAAAATTAAAGTTTGAGCAATACGAACCACATCAAAAGCCGGGGTGATTTGAAGTGCTCTTGAGGGGTAACTACGACACCACATTTGACACCCTTCACCTTTACCATATAATTATCCAACCAATGATAAATGGAAGAGATTCTGTGAAAGTTACTTTACATCGATTATTGATAATTACTTGGGATTTAGGAAAAGAATGGATACTACTGTGAAGTATGCTATGTAGAAATCAAAAGACAAATTATACAAAAAAAAAAACGAATTCCAAGGAAAATTCAAAAATAAAAGTCCCTTTTTATAAGCTCATACATAAAACGACTGGAAAACAACCTTTAATATTCATGACTAGGTTCAATCATATCTTGTATAGAACATGGGAGATTAAACCTGGTTTTATCTCTAGCAAAATCTCTCATCTCTGTATGATAGTCGCATAAAATCATTACCTTATCAAACTTATTCCAAAATAAACCATCAAATAATTTAGACGAAGAAATATGCGTTTATAGTGATGAAGATTATAACACAATGTAGACTGTCGTACTGTACCTCACTTTGTGACAATTTTTAATTTACATTTTTAATTGTATAAATCAGTGAACGCATGTTTTTAGTTTGCTCACACATTGTTGTTAATACATGTATAATGAAATACAAGTGAGAGGTTTAGCTAGCTATAAAACCAGATGTGTTCCGACTGTTTCTACACGAGCAAATGATTGTTCTAATATATAACAGTTGTTTTCCGTTTGTTTGATGTGTTTAAACTTTTGATATTGACATTTGATAAAGAACTTTCTGTTTTGTATATTAGTTTTATAGAGCAATTCTACAACTTATTTAGCCCACGTGTTCCCAAATAAAGATTTAGTCCTCGATTGATAGGCGATCTTTGTTTACGTTTTGTTACAAAATGCTAGCATCCATTCATTTTACAGTTTTACAGACACACCTTAAACATCGAATACTTGTACTTTTTATTTTTTCCCGAAGGGACGAATATATATAATTTTCATTACAAACTTTATTTGAAATCTCGAAAAAGTAAAAAAAAATCCAATCATTTGTCCAGTAACGGTATTAGAACACGACAATCGAATCGTCTGCTGACGGTGGTTTAGTAGCCAATCAGAAGTCCAGTAACGGTATTATAACACAATTGTTGTCTGCAGACGGTATTTTAGTAACAATTGTCACGATTTCCTCCAGATAAAATTAAAATGTATTTCCTCAAAATATATTAATTCTGTCACAAAATTTGGCCAACCTCAATTAATTTTCCATGAAAATTAAATTTTAACCGAACAAAAGACTTCAATCACAGCCGACAGAACAGAAGCAATTTTGATTTAAAGTATGCCTATGTATAATTACAGACTTTTGATATTAATGAAGACATTACAATGTGTTTCTTTCATTATTTATTTCTATTCTGCAATCGACCAATTCACTATAGAAAATACTGAAGGAATAACCAAACTCATGAGTAAAATATGAACTGAGAATTCCATAGCAAAAAGCGAAAAAGAAACAACATAATACAAAACCCAACCGCGAAAATTAAAAGCAAAAAAAACCCAAACACACAACACCTAACGCGTTGGTTATAGACTTTCAAAGCGTTGGACATCCAACACGATTGTTTCCGAATAGTTATGTCCCTGTTTTATAAAGGCTCATTCGACAATATTTACAGAATCGTAGTTAGTATTTGCTATACAGAAAGTGGATTGCAGGAGCACCCATTGAAATTGCTTGGTTATTTAATTTCACTTTCAGATATATTGATGATGTTCTTTCCATTAACAATCCGAACTTTTCCGATTGGGTTCCATTAATATATCCACCAGAACTAAAAATTAAAGAGACAACAGACACGGCTTCCTCCGCCTCATTTTTAGACTTATACCTCGAATTTGACATACACAGTCGTCTCAGTACCAGAATCTATGACAAACGAAGCGATCTTGATTTTAAAATAATCAATTTCCCCCACCTTAGTAGTTTTATACCAACTTCACCTGCATATGGAATATATATTTCCCACTTTATTCGGTATTCAAGAGCTTGCGGCTCCTACTCAGACTTTGTAGAACGTCACCAGTGTCTGAACAGAAATTTGATGAACCAGGGGTATGTCAAAGAACGTCTCGTCCTTTTTCTAAAAAAGTTCATCGGAAAGTACCAAGAACTTGTTGATAAATATTCCGTATCAACTTCAAAAATAATATACGATGGTCTTGAAGTATAGATTTTGCGTGCTGACGTTGTTTATCGTCTTAATAACGTGTTAAATTATTCTTTTATTTGTCTTTATTAATATTACTTTTACTGTTAAATCTGGTTTTTGAGATATCCATTTCACGTAACTCTGTGCTTATCTATCCCATCATACTTTGAACGGCAAAATTATTTTATGATTTGACTCTGTACCAATGTATTTTGTCATACTTTGAATGACAAAATTATTTTATTAACATTAGTTTTACTGTTAAGTCTGTTTTTTGTGATAAACATTTCATGTCATACTTTGAACCACACTATCATTTTATTTACTATTATTACTTTAATTTACTATTAAGTCTGTTTTTTGTTATATCTATTTTACGTGATTGTATTTATGCATCCTGTCATACTTTGAACGACAAAATTATCTTATCTCTACCTGTGCGAATTTCAAACGCGCAATTTTACATGCGTACTTAAAACCTTCCATCCTTTATGGGTGCTTTTAACATAGATAAATAAAATCGTATAATATAAGCAAAATGAGGATGTTAATTTTGATGCATGCCTTTGTGTGCTTCTTCGTTATATTTGTTGTTTTTATAGTAATTTAGATGATAACACAATGTTGACTGCTGTACCACTATTTTTGACATTTTTACCTATTGTGTCTGTTTGTTTTGTTCACGCATCGGTGACAATATAATGGAATTTGATACGACTGTCATACAAGTGAGAGGTTTAACTAGCTATAAAACCAGGTTCAATCCACCATTTTCTACATAAGTAAATGCCTGTATCAAGT
Source organism: Mytilus galloprovincialis (assembly GCF_965363235.1). Classification (NCBI taxonomy): domain Eukaryota; kingdom Metazoa; phylum Mollusca; class Bivalvia; order Mytilida; family Mytilidae; genus Mytilus; species Mytilus galloprovincialis. The sequence continues at coordinate 60,048,685 of NC_134850.1, read as the reverse complement.
CAGGAATATGACAGTTGTTATCCATTCGTTTGATGTGTTTGAACTTTTGATTTTGCCATTTGATTGGGGACTTTCCTTTTTGAATTTTCGTTGGAGTTCAGTATTTTTGTGATTTTACTTTTTGGTATCATATGACTTTTTGAAATTAAGTAAATCATTTATCTTCCGTCAAATCCTCCAAGTAAACAATATCGTTTGTTGTTATAGGCACATCACATACTCGGGATATAAAACAAAACAAACGAACAGACCTAAGGAGAAATTATCATGACAAAACAAATAAATATTTAGTTTGAGTAAACGTCCAGTAAAGCTATTTATTGTTACAATATTCCAACCAATATAGATTGAATGTAGATTGCGATTCATTCACATTGGTACATTTACTAAATGCAAATACTGTTGTCAAATGTTTATAAATTAATCTTAATATGACAATGAAATCAATGTTATTACATTTTTAAGTCATCAAAAGTCCGAAGTTGTTTGTGTCTTGAGAAGAATACTCTGGTTCTGCTACATTTTTGTTCAACCGATATATATATATCTAAGAACGTGAACCATTCCTGAATATGATTGTTTGAATTTGCACGGATCTAAGAGATGTCTTGGCATTTATCCATCCAACATTCATTTATTTACCTAGTATGTTGTTTCTGTCGTGGTTTCAGTGGAATAGTGTGTTATGTCTTAACATTCATGGTTCGCATTCCGTTTTTTCGATACATTTCACATACGTGTTCATTTGTATAAATTTTAAGATTATATATTCGTTATAAAATACGTCATTTTTAATAAAAAATGTTAGTTGGTTTTATGCGGTTGATATGTTGTAACGACTATTGTATTATTTATTTGTGCGTTCTCTGTTCTGTGTTGTCTTGGATTTGCTGGTGCTGTATTTGTGTCAAGTAGTGTCGTCATTTTATTGATTTTTTTTAACATTGCCATATCAGCAAAAAGATTGGCTGGCCATAAAGCCAGGTTCAACCCATCATTTTGTTTTATAAAAATGTCATGTACCAAGTAAGAAAAACATGGCAGTTGGTATCAAAAATTTAGTTTCAATGTACGTTTTAGTTTGTAACCCGGATTTGTTTTCACTCAATTGATTTATGACTTTTGAAAAGCGGTATACTACTTTTGCCTTAAAGGGAAACTTCGCAAAAAAATCAAAAATTGATATTATGTCCATTCTGTATAAAAATGCTCAAATTTATAGATATTAAAATTTTATTCCGCTAGATAAGAGATCAATTATCTGTGTTCCACCATTTTGTCATCTTCTCCGATTAAAAATCACGATATGTCTATAAACCACAAAGGACCAAAACTACAGTAACCGATGTAGTTGTAATTGCGTGTCGATCTTGTGAATCGTACGGTTGTTTTATCTGACTAACTAACTTGATACGGAAAATATTCTTATTTTTTTCAATAACCATGTTATTTTTAAACTGTTAATATTGGAATTAGTTAAAAAGTTCAAATCATAAATAAACGTTCCGTGAAAATTGTTTTCGAAAATCTAATGTGTTCATAATTCTTTAAAGTAATAAACTTTATTCTAATAAATTCGGATCTTCCCTATCTGAATACCAGCATGGCTAAAGGTATTACTCCCAAAGGTATTGTGAGCGGTGTGAGGTGACACGTCCAGGTATTCAAGCGATTTCCTGTCGGGCTTGCAAGTTCATGCATCGTTTCACTTCTGTAGGCACTGATCAGTGTACACGGCCGATAACTTATAACTTTCCATTTTGAACTATCAGGTGTATAATATACAACTTGCGTGTCCGAAAGTGATATAATATACTAGTAATTACTTAACTCATACGCTTGTTTATAAATAACATTTCTGGTGTAAAGAATATTATTTATAAAAATATAAATAATACCAAAAAAAAAAAAAAAAAGATTTGAAGAAATAAAAATCTATTTACATATTTTTTCCAAGGGTTAATTTGGGAAAATGTAATATATACTCGTTGTCAATAGTAAAGGACAGATTGGAACATACCAGAAATATTGATTTAAAAAAATGTACGCACTTGTCGACGATTCGTTTATACGCCTGGATAGAAAGTTACGGAACTATAGTGCAATTTCAAATATATACATGTATACATTGAACATAAGAAAGAAACATACATTTTGTGTAAATTGGGGTAAAGTTTTGTAAATAGACTAGTCCACGTATGCCAACAGTATGTAATCAACGAATTCGATAGACTATTGTATACCAAAAGAAGAAGAAGAAGAGAACCAATTTGATTTAAAGACAGGTCGATATATAACTTGCTTTGGTTCATCAAAGTTATGAACATAGTAAAATCGAATAAAAGAAGAAATTCGTCATCATCACAATTGTTCCGACATTCATGTAATTTATATGCAACTGGACGTACACGGATAATCCCCAAAGATGTGAATATTTTGTAGGAAACTATTGAGTGTTAAAGTTTCAAATCAATTTCGGGATTTATTTCCTTGTTGATATTCAATGACAGCAATTTAAAGAATAAACTGCCTGTCCGCTTTAGGGGAATTCTTGCCAGTTGAACAGACTTATAGTTACATTGAAAAATAGGGAAAGATGACATTAAATTCGTTGTCTTTTGTTTTTAAACATCGTTGGTCAAATAGCTAAAGTATTATACGTTGTGAGACCAAGACTAATTTAATAAGGGCGTTCCCGATTATGAATAAATTTGGTTGACGTTTTTCACACTTGATAAGAATATCTATTCGTAATTTTTCGATTCCATTCCAAGAAGATCCTTAAATTTCCTGTCAATTTTTTAAAACATCTTTTTTTTTTCAAATAGCTGAGGTATTCATGCGTTGTGAGATTTAAAATATTTTGATGAGAACATTAATTCCTAAATAGGTAAATAAAGATCGCTTTTGATGGACTAAATTATAATATCAAAGGTTGCCGATTCTAATTTAAAAAAGTACAATTTGTAGTTCATACACTCATGTTTAGAAGGCTAAAATAATTCAGTATTTTATCGTTACAAAAGCAATCAGAAGTCATAATTCATTTAAAAGTGAGATTATGCAAAATATATAAAAATATACAACAGCTATCCAGTTATTGTGCGACCTTATTACTCCCGTAAATTAATTTTAATTCTTTTTCTTACATTTTTGTGTCTAAAACTATAACTGACTCTCGTATATTTGTATATCATTCATACGAAATGTTGTTCACACCTGAAATGGTGAACCGTGACGCCTAGATGTCACTGAATGAAGATCAAAAGATTAGAATTACATAATGCTATCTTTTAATTACCTTGAGTTAAACTACGCATTCAACATTCACTAAGTGTCACAAATTAATACAAATTTTATTTCCACAGCACAAGCAAGTTAAAATGTTTGCTGGAATGAAGCAAAAAGTTCAGAATACAAACATGTATATTTTAATACACTATCGATCATGTCAGTTTCATATGTTTGTTTAAAGTATTTGTAGGAAAAAATCATAAAAATGTTCTATTGTATTATTTACTTTAATTACTAAAATTCGTATAAAAAAATCACACATAAATCCTACAATCTAATTTTAAAAGTTGCATGGCTATCACTTACTTTTCGTTGGTTAATAACTACACCAAAAGTCGTTGATGCGCTTTAAATAGCGTTATTAGATGGTTAACGAACAAGACTTAAATGAGAATAATTTCACTCCCGGCATGTAAAAAGACTTAAACTACGTCACATAAGTCAGGAAGTTTGAAGAAATAAAATTAATAATTCCAATTTTCTTCTTTATTACTTTTCATATCAAAATAAAACTTGGTGAAAATGTTTTTTATGATATTATGAACATAATAAGATGACAAGTGAAAAATCGCGAATTATCCCTTTAAATAAGAGGACAAAAACAAAGTCACATCGTTCAAATAATGTACACGTATAAATGTAATTTCATTTATTTTATCATATTTGTATTATTTGTATCATAAACATAGCAATAGTGTATAATTGCAATTAATTGATATTATTGATTTGACCTAAAGAAACTGAGAAATTGTATTCAAAGCATGTGTATAACTCTAAAGCAATAATTTAATAGCTTTCATAGTTACTTATGTTTGAAAACAAAGTTTATTTCAAAATAATTAAAGAATGCTAATATATATAGCTTGCATTCTCAAAAATATAGCGAAAAATACGACATGCCTCATAGACATTGGTAACTTTTTTATATGCTGATAAACAATAAAACGGAATACATTTTGTAATTTTACCATTAATTATTATCAAATGGATTATATGAATCTTTAAATATAAACAATATCAACTACTCTGCATCACGTAACATGAAACAAACGTGTGTTCGCATTGCAACAATGACATTTTTTTCGTCCAATCAGAGTACACTTCATCATCACGGCCAAAGCTGTCATCGTTACTAAGCATGTGTAAGTCAAAAGTAAACAGAGTCAAAACTATAAGAACTGCATCGAAAAATTCTTCAATGGTCAACCACCTCGTCTGGTGACAATGAATTATCGTCTTTGTGATGATACCTACGTTAATTGTTGTCTGCACGACTGTCATTGCATGAAAGTTTGTAAAACTGTAGATTAGCACCTTACTTATATTGTTACAATATAACAATATAAAAAAGGGTTGTACAGACAATTTTTTTAACACTTTATCTTTGCAATATCATATGTTCAGACGTAATAAACATTTCCGACAATCATCTACAGATCTATTATTGATACAGGCATTTATAAAGAGTCACGACAGAGAAATTAGAAATAAATAAACTCGTTTGCGGGAATCGAGTAATTGTCTGTCATATTTATACTTATAGATATTCAATATGTTTGTTAATATACCATGAAAAACAGCACTTGAGACTATATTAGTTTTTTTCTGTAGAAATATGATAATGCATTGTATGAAATCCGTAAACGACTTGCTTAGAATTGAAGACAAAATTGCGCTATGCAAGGGTATTACTGTAGTGATTGTATTCTTGTACAATTTACTGTAGGAAAATGTAATTGAATGAAATCCTGAAACTATTTGTTGAAAGTTGGGAAAGAGAAAAACTCCGTTTCAATACAGTTATTCTTTCTGTTGTGTATGCAGGGGTAGTAAGATTTTGATATTATTTTTAAAACTTTTGAAATATAAACAATATTACAGTGACAATGCTTATTTTCCATACAAACAAATTATGAACTAAGGTTATTTTTTTACCTATTTCCAGTTGACCTATGGTACTGACACATGTCGATAGTCCAAGATTATGTCTCTATAACATTTGAATGCGTTCTATGTTGTCGATATGTTCCTTTGATTTGTACCCTACAAAAGTATCTTCCTATTCGAAGTTAAGATACTACATCATGATTTGATTGACTTTTATAGGATTCTTGTGTTTCAGATGACCACGGATATATTCCAAATATCTATTAAATACTTAAAATTATCGACGAGTGCCTTTAATCAAGTTGTATTTTCTTACCCTCTTTTAGCACCAGTCCTATAGTTTTTGGTGATGTTCCTGTTGTTTACTCGTTAGTATTGTATGTAGTGATTTGCGTCCTCGGTTGCCGTAGATTTTCGGTGTCATTTATTGTCTTGCAATGCCATTGTCAGTTTTTTCTCCAGGTAAGAGTTTTTAGTAAACCATGAAAATCCCTCTCTTTTCTTTAACTTTGTAACACTCAGTAAACAAGTAAACGGGATGTATTTACACAGATTGTATCTTTAGAAATGAACAGTCGGAGAAAAACCAGAGACGTCAAATATGTCAATGACATTGTATTGATAAGATATTTGATTCCATGAACTTTAGACATTCTTGTCAAGGATTTCATCTTTTCGCGTTAATTCTCACAATGGCTCTGAGATATTTTTTTTCTTTACAAATTATTCTGGCTTTACCCTTTTGTTTTTCGTGCACAGTTTCCAATACAAAATGTGTGACGCACATAAAATTAATGCTAATTAGATAGGACCTAATGAAAAAATAAATTACTCGTCTCAGTGATCAATCTTCTGCATATCGAAATAATGTCACTTGAACATGTTCCACACAAATTCTAGGATCTGATGTTAACCTGTTATTGACAAACAGATATATCAGACAAAACTAATAAAGAAACAACAAGCGTCCGATACTTGTTTTAATGTCTCTCAACTAGTTCAATATAATTTACAACTGACGATAAATAATTATACTTTTTGCGCGGGCATTGTTTTGTGTAAATTCATTAGATATATTATGTAAATTGCAAAAAATATACATAAGAGTTTTGTTATTGTAGTCTTAACATATTGCAACTCAATGCAACCCACGGAGGAAAACTATTATATTAAGAAGTATATAAGAATACTGACAAAGTAGCCATTTTCAAGCACTGTAACGTGGAAGTAAATCTTTAAAGTATAGTAACTATTTGAAAAAAAAATCATGAAAAAAAAACATAAGTCGCCTCAGAGATAGTTCATTAACTGACCGATGAATAAAATTAGAATGCAAATGAATAAGTTGCCTTCATGTTTAAATTATATAACCATGAAATTTATTCAGTTTAATCAATATAATTAAAGCTATGTCTTATGTCTTGTTATGAACTAACTTAATACGAATATAAATTATACATATAGAGGCATGATTACGTTCACAAAACCACCAACACAAATTGTATATCACTATAATGCGAGTAAACCAATCAAAACTTATTTTACTGCACTGAAATATGAGTCACCTAATCAAAACAAATACTCAGTCTGTATACGTAGTATAATTTGTCCGAGTAAACAAACCAAAACAAATATGAGTCTACACTGTAATTTTTTATTTGAATAAGATCTTGTTTACCCTTTTAGTCCGTACAAATGATAAGCCTGAATTATTTAATACAGTGAGCTTCACTAAGCACATGCATTTATATGATTTCTAAATCCTTCTTTCAATTGACGAGGAGGGCAAATAGATAAGAAAAGAGCTTTCACGATTCCTACCGTAATTACGTTAGATGTTGTTAAATAGCTTGGTATCGTTGTTGAAAAGTCAATGTCCTCTCTCGCTGTGTGGTTCTCAAATACAATAAACTGTTCATTCAAAACTCAATAAAAAGAACTTCTTACAGGGTTTCAATGTCTGGTTCTACAATAAAACAATACAATGTACATTAACCGGCAAAGCTGTGAACACAGTTAAGCAAATACAGAGCCACCCTTAGACAATACTTTTAATGAAAGACAATGTAATAAAAATGAAACAATCATAGCAAGTTTAAAAAAAAACACGTCAAATAAATTCTAACAAACGCTTAAGTAACACTCAAAGCAATTACAAGAAAAAATGAACAAATTACTAAGCCTTAAACGTATCAAAACAACTGTAAACGTTCACACATTGTTACGCTTACTCTCTGTAGACAGGGAAACAGTTTGTCATACATTGGCTAGGAGTCATGTCATATAAAACAATTCTTATTGTATTTCTTAATCCACTATTTGTGATTGTACGGCATAAAATACGTTTTTGATAGAGTTTCATTAGTATATCTTTGGATTTGTTTGATTAACTTATGTTTGGATTTGTTTTTTGTTATTTCAACAATGGCCTTCTCTGTAAACGCTTTATGTCGTATTGTATTGCAAAACGTACCCCTCTTCGTACTAGTTTTTTTTTATATATTCTGATAGTATTCTCTATCATGATTTATCTTAGCAATTAATTCTTTTAATTTAAAAAGGTTTAAAAGTGGGTTTTTTGGGTTTTTTTTCACAAAATATTTGTCAATTTAAGGTTAATAATTCCTACTTGATTGTTGAACAACCAGAACCAAAATAATGGAATAAACATCATTTGAAAAGACCTTAACCTACATTTGTGTTTTATTTTTATTTGTTTCCATTTATCAATTTATATCATAGATACCGGTCAATTTATCGTTTATTTGCAGATGATGCTTCATGTATTAATTTCATATCATATTAACACTGACACATCATCAATCGAAGCAAATCATTGTGCAACGATTTTCAATATTATTTATAGTGTGTTCTCATAACAAAATTATCTACATTCAAAAAAGGAGGTTTGATAAATAGTGTCATATTTCATAATGAAAAATACAAGGGATCGTATAATTGTATACATTGTATACTATATTGGTGTCAATTTTGAAAGATATCTATCACACCAAACGGGAAAATCTTAATTTGTATTTACACATAAGAGAAAAAAATAAAGATACTATAAACAGTTCAATAACTTTTTCTTCTTCACGCATGGCAATGTAATGGAATTCCTTGCAACTGTCATATAAGTGAGAGGTGAAGCTAGCTATAAAACCAGGTTCAATCCACCATTTTCTACTTAAGAAAATGCCGGTACCAAGTCAGGAATATGACAGTTGTTATCCATTCCTGTGATGTGTTTGAATTTCTATTTTGCCATTTGCTTAGGGACATTCCGTTTTGAGTTCAGTATTTGATTTCACTTTTTCATCACATTAACAAGCGCTTTAACAGATTTTTATTTCCACTGTGACTTGTATGGATAAATCGTCTTATGTCAAAGATGTTAAATATCGTTTAGATTGTTTTACTATCTTTTACTGTTGATTATCTTTTTGTGTAAATTAATTTACTTTCCAGCATGAAACATAATATGGATTATATGTTGCTGCAAAAGGGAGATACATGTAACTTTGTTTAAATTAATTGATGACTATTCCGTCAGTTGGGATCGTCGCGATTCTGTGTTCATAAGTTCATGTTGTATTCCGTAATCGATCATTAATCTTGATTCGGATATTGCTTCTTTTTTAAGTACATTATTAATTCTTCAAATCCTTTGTTGCCTAATATTTCTGTTCTCGTAGTGTTGACTATCCTTGACGCTAATTAAAATGAATATTAATTTCTCATTTTTTGGATGGTTTGGATTAATAAAGGCAACAGTAGTATACTGCTGTTCGAAATTCATCAATCGATTGAGAAAAAAGAACAAATTTGGGTAAAATTTGAATGAACATGTGTACCACTTATATCTTCGGAGGCCTTGTCGATAATAAATTATAAAAAGGAAGACGTGGTATGATTGCCAATGAGACAACTATCCACAAAAGACCAAAATAACACAGACATTTACAACTATAGGTCACCGTACGGCCTTCAACAATGAACAATGCTCATACCGCATAATGAGCTATAAAAGGCCCGATAAGACAATGTAAAACAATTCAAACAAGAAAACTAACGGCCTTATTTATGTAAAAAAACATGAAGGAAAAACAAATATGTAACACATAAACAAACGACGACCACTGAATTACAGGCTCCTGACTTGGGACAGGCACATACATAAATAATGTGGCGGGGTTAAACATGTTAGCGGGATCCCAACCCTCCCCCTAACCTGGGACAGTGGTAAAACAGTACAACATAAGAAACGAACTTTAAAAATCAGTTGAAAAAGGCTTAACTCGTCAGATGGACAAAAATAGTTGTCGTACAGTCCGAAATCTTTGATACTTTTCAATGATTTGATGTTATGTTAAAGGTTTTCAAATGGACTCTTGAAATTATTGATTAAACATGTTATAAATCGAGATTGAGTCAATTTGATTTATACGTTTTTGACATATAACACCATCTTTGAATCCTGAAGTGAGTGTTATTAGCGAGAAAAAAATGGAGTCGTCATTGCTTATTGCTTTACGTCAATTGGTGAATATTCCATGAAAGGCAAGGACAATGGAATGCATAAAACTTTTATTTATAATAATTATATATAAATTATAGGTATCATTTTCTATATGACACGTTTCGTATCAAAGTCGTATATAATAATTATTATACCATCATTTGAATAAATCTTTATTTTGTACCCAAGGGATCTCGATTTTAAAAGTCAACCCGTCAAGATTAACATATTTGACTACCATCAACTCGATACTGGATTTGGTGGTTTCTTCATAGAACCTAATATTTGTTTCTATCGAAATACAATTCGTAGTTCATGCCATCAAAAATCAGGAACATAAGGAATTCATGCAAAAAAAAACCGAATTCATTAAATACATGTACAAAAATAAAAGATAAGCAAAAGATACCAATTGGATATTCAAACTCATAAGTCAGAACAAAAAACTGACAACGCCATGGCTGATAAAGACAGAGACCGACAGACCGACAGACAAACAACAGTGCATAAACACAGCATAGAACCCAAAGACTGAGCAAAACTAATCCCACCATAAACTTGGGGCTATCGAAGTTGCTCTTGAAGTGTAAACATATCCTGTCCAATGTGGCACCCGTCGTGTTGCTTATGTTAGTACAAACCTGATAATTAGTCTAATTCGGGACAGGATTGTAGTTTAACTACATAGGTATACCAACATAAAAAACTTACTATACTTGACGTAACAAGGACAGACTCACTCTAATGGACTATATAAAAAATGTTTGAGGCAGAGAACATTGTCATTAAATTTGAAACACAAGAAAGAACATGAAGAAGAAAATAAAAAAGAAGAAAAAAGGGTGTAAATAAAATAGTTAAAACATGACATGATTGGTAAATAAGGTGCCTTAAAATAAAAGTTATTCTATATACTAGTCTAAAGTATGAGTTGAAAAATATAAAGAAATGCCTTTGTACAGGTGTGTGATTCAATATGATTTAAATACAATGCAATTCACTTTTGAACGAAGAATTAAGTTACATGTTATATGCTATTTTTATATTGTCAATTATCTTTAAAGTGTTTTTCTTTTCTTCAAACAATGACGTTAATAAACATTCTAAATAAAACATCTTCATATACATCTATGGAAAATCATCTATGTTTAATGCATACAAGGATGACGTCAGAATTTGGAATAGTGCACGCAATTTTTCAGAAGGTCATTAGTGACAATATTGTGATTGCTGCTCTGGAACTTTTTACGAGTTTCGACAACAATTAACAGCAGAATTTTATATATCTTTGAGATACAATGGGAAATAAAATTCCAAATATACATTACTCTTCTTTTTAGTAAACCCTGCACGAGTACCGAATTGGTTAAAGAACGAGGAACATATCAGTGGTATATCATTGATTTGTTCATTTCCTGTATTTACGGATTTGAAATGATAAGTTATTAGAAACGACAGGGTTTTTCTATCAAAAGGAATATATTACTTAATTCGTATTTGTACAATGTTCCAAAATCGGTGCTTAATGCTTTCCAATCTAGTATTGGCTCAGGCTTTCAAATTGTTGCTCTAATTAGGCTTATGTACATTTAACGTGAATATGGTGTACAGAATAATAGGCCTGGCATCTCTAATAGTGTTTTTTTCAGACAGTTTGTGGACAGAAATATTTCGTATCTCTTTGCTTCCTAGAAATTACTGAAAAAATTTAATCCGTCTTGCAAAACTAACGAAAATGACGTAGAGACATATTAAAACCAGTCCTCACTAAAACAAATATTGAAAAATATAACCAAACAACGAGAATGCAATATTCACATGATCCATGTGCAGAAAACGATATACTTGTTTATATAGATATATCGTTATGTGAAAATGAGACAACTTTTAACCTTTTAAGATCTACAGACAGAAATATGTCACCGTAGACCTTAAACAATGACAATGAAATGAAATGAAAACAATTCATGCCGTATAATGAGCTTTAATTCAGTAAAGGCATAGTACAGACAAAATGTCATGTACATGCAATTCAAAAGAGGGAAATAAAGACTTGTTCTTATTTTTTCGAAGAAACAAAAAAACTAATTACCAACTTCCAATCAATAGTACTGAACTTACAAATTGAGAATAGAGTCGAAAATGTCATATATATTCCTGTGACTAAGTCGATTTAACTTTTATTTCACATCATATAATTAACTCTTTTCTCCAATATTCAGCTCAACAATACGCAGTATTCCGGCCTTGCATTCTCTATCGAATGTGTTTTCCCTGACCCACTGAAATTTATATGATTGTGTTTGTCCAAATATAAATATAGATTGTACTATTGACAATGTTAAGTTGACAAGGATAATGAACCTGTTGACTCGCCGCAGTTATTCATTGTTTAGATAAAAGGACCATTCTGGTAACCATTCATTATTATTTCTCAAATTTCAGTCAGGAATGTTTGCCTTAGACAATATAGCAGTTGACTAGTATATATAATTGTTTAGGGGCCAGCTAAAGGACGCCTCCGGGTGCGGGAATTTCTCGCAGATCTGTTGGTGACCTTTTGCTGTTTTCTGTTCTATGGTTGGATTGCTGTCTCTTTGACACATTCCCAATTTCCATTTTCAAGTTGATTTGAAAACAATTTTAAATTTGCGCAAAATATTAGAAAACGTTTAAACTGAAGAAAAAAATGCATGAATTATACAAAATAAGTGTAAAGTTATAACCCTATGAAACTGAAAACTAACAATTTTTTCAATTGGTATTAATATTGATTTTGTTATCAGTAAATTAAAAGCAAACTAAATATATTTATTATGTTATATAAAAATACACATTCATAGATCTACAAAATCAGATATGCTCACATAGTTAATTTACAGGTTGATACAAACAAACAAAAAAATGAATAACATACAAGCCTTAAACAAAAAGATTTTCCCCAAATTTCAACATGAAAGCAACCTGTCTTTTTGCGATAGTTGACTTTGAGCACGTGTTTGCAAATCATATTGACAGGTACGGTGCAAAATGTATAAGCCGTATCCCGTACCAACTTTCTCCGTACCTATTACAATTTAGTAGTATTTTTGAATATTAGTATTAATTAAAAGCTGAGAGCCTGATTGGCATATGTTTAAATTGACAGTATTGTTAAAATCATAATGATCTGTAGAATAAAGTTAACAAATCAATGCTGAAAGTTTACAAATCTTTACTTTTCTATTGATTTTATGAATTTATCTAGCGTTTTATAGACACCTTCGGGTCAAAGAGGGAGGCTGTATTTCAATACTTAATTGATAGGGGTGTCCTACCCTTTTCGTGTAATTAAGTTTCTTAAAATGCATAACATTTCAAAATTTGGTTTCATGAGGTGTGTTGACAAATTTACTTACAAAGTGACAAGAGGGAAAACTTGTGGACAGAAACACAGCTATGAACACCCAGATTTTTGGCTATGAAAAAATACCTGGCTTTTAATGTAACAAGAAATAAGATTTATTTTTTAATATTTATATATATATATATATCTGATATTTTCGCCTACCTTTTATGTTGTTCCGGTGGCTGTTACACTTTCTATAATGTTAAAAAATTTGTGCTATCGTCAGAAAAAAAAATTAGTAATAATCAACTTGAAATGTTACTTATTAATATGTATACGTGTCAGTACAGTTAAGCAGGGAAAGCATGTCTGCTATGTGTAGGAAAAATGCATCCTGGAAGGATCAAATGTTGTCTGTTTTTTGTGCACTTGACACGTATCAAATCCAACTCAGCATGTATGCCTTGTATGAAACATGTTCATATTCGAACCACCATAACTGACTCCTGTTCTGATATGAATGTAATATTTGTAACTGGATCATCATTTTCAGCCATTTTTTTTCAATTAACAATCCAGTCTAAACCTTAAAACTCAACAGGATATAGTATATATATATATTTCGCATTCATGTTTAATATTATAGATTTGATCAATTTTTATTTTGTTTCGTTTATTTCGGTTTCTTTCGTTCGTTTCTATTTGGTTTCACACTTTATAGGTTCTCGATAGTATCGTTCCTGTCTGATGTTGATGCGTGGATTACCGTTCGGTTTGGATACGTAAATCAAAGATTAACACATGAACACTTCTTTTTTGAAACAACTTCAAAATATAAAAAATCGAAACAGCAATGCCTCCGGGTGCAGGAGTTTATGAAAAGCTAACTCCATGTTGTATCAAAGTGTCTTTATGGTATATAAATATATCTTAGGGATATATCAAATTGACAGAGTATTATAGTCAAATGCCGTTAAAGTATATAAATTGATCTTAGTAATACAGCAAATTAACAGAATATTATAGTCAAATGCCGTTATAGTATATAATTGATCTTAGTAATATAGCAAATTTACAGAGTATTATAGTCAAATGCCGTTATAGTATATAAATTGATCTTAGTGATGAAGCAAATTGACAGAGTATTATAGTCAAATGCCGTTATAGTATAGAACTTTTTCTTCGTGATATATCTCTACCCTTAATGATATGGTTATTGTTATCATAAGGCGTTCCATACCTTTTTTTTTGTTTTAAAAAATTCAAGACGGAATTGACAGGTACAAAGAATTTTTGTCTGTTATGACAATTCTTATTTGAAAGATATATGCAATAATTATAGATTATCGTTGATCATCACAACGAGAACGGCAATCGAGTTAAGATGACCAATCATAATATGTTTATCGCTATTTTACCTTTGAAGACGTTGTCTATTTCATGTTAATTTCGATAACAACACCACGTGCCTGCTTAGTTTCTAGCGATAATTCTCCATCTCAAGCGAGTAGCATGATATGAAAAAAAATCACAAAAAAAGATCAAAGGAAAAATGCACAAAATAGCGATAGAAAGCGTTATCTTCTATTGAAATATTGTGTTTTGACGTTACTATGTTTTAAATGGGTTATGACAAAGTTCAGATTTCACATTTCACAAGAAAACGTAGTGTTGTTTAAAAATTCAATTATTGCTGAATCAATCTGAAATTATATATAATGTGTTTAGTGTATCAAATTCAACGTGCTATTTCACTACCGATGTCATGTTCATTAACTACATAAAACCCTGAACATTTTGAATATTATTTTTGAATGTAACTTTTAAAAAAAGTAAAAAGATAAAGAAAATCATTAAGCTTAATTTTGGAAATGTAAATACACAACGTTTTATGAAAAGGCATAAAACTTCATCAATTGTGTTGACAGAAGACTCAGGAAGATTAGGGCATAAGACGTATCAAATTTATTTTCCGTAAAACGAGGGTTGTCAGACACATTTTCTTGTTGATAAACAAACCGTTAAAAACCATGTAGATTATTTCAATCCGTGTATATAATGACAACAACTAAGTCATACACTGTGAATCAAAAAATTAAATAAACTTAACACTTCTTGAATTTTTTTTATAAATAATTGAAAGGAAAGGAAAAACGTTTTTTGGAGCCTGTGAAAATTACTAATTTTACTTTTTAGAAAGTATAAAAAAAACCTAGGTACAAAGTGAAATATTCTTCATAAAATAAAATTGTTCTAAAAATCGGACTGTGTGTTATAAGCTTATAAACATTATAAGCTTTCTACATTGCAATACGAATTGTATAACTTCCGTTTCATATGATATGAAAAAAGTCACCTAACTATAAGAATATTTGAAATCATAGTGTTAAGGCGTCTGGAAAGTTAAGTGACTCTTATTAAGCCGTTTGGAGTTGTTATAAGATAAAGTGACAACTGTATGTCAAGAGAGTCCAATATCGATTTTGAATTCAATGTATAATATTCAAGATTACAATTGTCAATTTCTGGTATAATATTCCAAGATTACATTTCTGACGAACATATTATGGCAAAGATGATGATAGAGTATACTTCTGGTATAACCGGATAAGGTCAAAAACCATAAATTGTGATTGGAAATAAACTTTTCAACTAGATTTCGGAACAAAACTAATACTTTTTTCCATCGGTGATATTTACTTAAAGAGTTGTGTTCTCTACGGTCATACTATTTCACAAAACACATATCAAGGTTGCTATAAGAGTCTTCAATGTGACATCTTTAAAACAAATAGGTATGTCAACTCAATAGAGATACCACTTGGCAAATATGTATTTTCCAAATGAAGAAAAGATTCTAGTATCAAAACAAGAAATGAAAACGTCTAGTCACAACTCTTACAAAACTAGCGATAATTAAAAAAAACTACAAACTCTGTACACGGAACATTTTGGTTTTTTGCCAGCACAAAAGACCTGTTCAATGCAACAAAGTCAATGACATAAAAAAGTGTTATTTTAGTGTATAAATAATCTTGTTATGACAATTTATATGACTTCATTACCAGGGGCCAAGAAATGTTCATTAGCAATGATCACCAGTGATCAACCTTTGGTTACGCAGGTTAAATCTCAACTTCCATCTTAAATCTATTTCTATTGTAATTGTTAGGTGACGAACAAGCTGATATTTTGTACTCTAATTAAAAAGAAAATAAACTCCTTCAAGAAGGAAATTAAATGTAATGTCACCTTTTAAAGAGTTAGGTCAAATGAAATAAAATGTATTACAAAAAACATTTTGAATTGCAATTTTTAGGAACACATGCATGGAGATAACCGAAAATACATATTCAGGGCGATAAAACTTGAAGCTATAAGGTTTAAACAAATCATCTTTAATATACGACTCATGAATCGACATTGATAAATATTTTCAACACCTTTTATATTTCTTTTTAAATCCTCCTTTAATGGAGCTCTACCAAATATTTAACTTCATGACTCTCTAGACAGACGATTTACTATATTGTTTATCATTTCCAGTCAATTTGTTTAGAGAGTACATTATCTATCTAATGGAACATATGTAGCAACCACGTATCTTCATACATACAGAGTATTACAATTGCCGATAGGGGTAACTATCTATATTCTTTTAGTTATCAGTTTTAATAAAGGCATGTATAAAATGAAGACGAAAAATGTTAATTATTATCCTAGGTCATGTACTAAATAACACTTCCAATTTGTATAATATTATATCAGTCTAGTCTAGTTTACCCTATATGACTATTTTACTTCTTAGGGGGATTATTCGTATAAAACACATTTGTTTATTGACCCGTTGTTACGTTGTACATTTATGGTCATTTATGTTTTGGAACACAAATCATAAGCATACAATACTTATGAAAGGAGCATAATATGCATTTGTTTTACACTTGCTAGTTCTTTTTCATACCGTCATCGTGAACTGGCTATGCAAAAACTAATAAATTTATTATAGAATAACCGAATCTAAAATAGTAATGTTTAAAATATTTTGATCCACTGCATTAAAGATATAAATTGTTACATGGGCAATATATTGGGAAATTAAAAAAAAAACAAACAAACAAATAAGAAGATATATATATAAAAAACATCTTAATTGGTGCAAAGAAAATATTATCAACTATTATATCATTCACAGTGTTCCTCTCGTTTACATTATTTCTTAACATGCAGTATTCCTCTATTCGTTGTAAGAACCGTAAATAAGTAATTAGCACTTTTTTGAAGGAAATTATTGAACGCCTTACTGAATCTTGAGGTGTAATACCCCCATTTATTTTCCTCTATTAGTCTTCGTTAAATTTGCACTTTTCAAAAAAATGTGCAGAATTTATCTTTGTTTCAAATAAAGATATACTAGGCATGAGTAAATATTATCCTGCCCAGCACTATAGAAAAAAATTAACATAACATGTCATTGCATACAAGAAAATAACCATCACTGGAAGTTAACCAATCAAATGTGTTCCCTTATTTTATCTGTGTACAAGGTTAAGTCACCATGTAACCTTAAGATTACAAAACATTCTATAGAAATCCTAAATAAAAAAAATAATGATGCTTTGAAATACCCAAGACATATGTTAATGAGTCAGAAATGTTTTATTGCAATTAAATGTAGGATTTATTATCCACAACTATCAAATTCAAAGGAATATTATTTTTGACCTATTTTTGTATACAACCGGATGTGACGTACCATGATTTGGTGGTAATACAACATGACATACAAGTGATAATTCCAATTCCAGTTTAAATTATGAGTTTCCAAAAGAAAATTGCACTGTAATTAAAATTGGACTAAATTTAGTTTAAGTAACACGACCTCACTTTTATTGCTTTCCCTTAATATACTTGATGTGTTAAATAGAGTAACGAATGAAATATACATAGGTGGTTGGTCAAATGCCGAACTTATATTGAATGAAGGAAAGGGTTTTCGGTGAGAAAGTCACTAAAACTCATGGTTACCGATCATAATGATTTTAAAGACAGCAAAAGAAATGGACAGAAAGTCAGATATTATAATCTAATATGGTACTCTAACGTGTGATTTTTTCAAGATATATGTATTCTACAGCTAAATTAATTCAGTGATTCAAATAAAATTGTAAATTCATAGTTATATATATATATCTTTTAGAAAAATAAGACCGCAGAAAAGAAATCGAAAAAATAAAACTTAACAAACAGGAAACAGGTTTGGATATAAATATCGACAATTTTGATAATCTGAAAGTTTAAATGGAAAAAACAGAAGGGTAAAAAAAAAAAAAAAAAATGACAAAATGATACTTGAGCACTATCAAATGCTAATAGAAATCCGTAATGAAAAGATATCACTAAATGTAGAAGGTGCACAATAGATTTATATTGTGATGCACAATTGCGCGAATGATTCAACAAATTATAATATAGCGTTTATGAGGAGTTGCGGACACAAAATTTGGTTCACCCCTTTTTAACCACCCGAAAAAGTTCATGCTTTAGAAAAGGACATCCAATAACATTTTACTGAACAAAGGCCATTATTTTGTAAAGATTCTATGAAAGTTACTTTACACAGCGATTGATCATGACTTGAGATTTAGGAGAAGCGTTGATTCTTTTATGCACTATATATTGTGTTTATATGACGAGGTCAATAGCATCCCAAAACTAACCATAACTTATTCATATCAAAAAATGGAATGATTAGCAAAAGTAAATCATGTTTGTAAAAAGTAAAATAACAAAAACACTGAACTCTGAGGAAAACCCCGAACGGAAAGTTCCTACACAAATAGCAAAATTAAAAGCTCAAACACATCAAACGGGTAACGAGTAAATTTCTGTAAAAGTAACAAACATCAATTGTTCCAAGTAACACAAACAAAGTAGTTGAACATTTGTTTAACTTCTTAACTTAATATCAAATTGCTAAGAAACTGCACTACGTTTTCAACTTAGATTAACGACAAATAAACAGCATAGAAGGTTCACCTGTATTATGCCTCAAACAACAAACAGTGCATTTATCCTCTCAGCAAACGACAATAACAAAAGAGTACATCAATTAAATATTATTTCTTTGACTGAAAACGGTTACTAAAACGATGACAACGTGCACCATGTTGATTGATTGTATAATATTGAGTTCAAGCTTACGTCTTTACTTAGGATCTGACAGAAAAAAGATTAGTAAATAATTATGATTAAGTAAAACGTATTAAATTGACAGTAATATGGATTTGCTCATTGTTATAATTTGGGTTAATAAACACATTCCAATATTTCCATATAAAATACAATACTACTTGACAAAGAAATTTATCCAAAAAAGAAAACGCAATATTTTAATCATATTACAATAATATCTGATCATATTGAGTGATTAAAATGTTTCTCTGAGTATATCAACGATACATAATATACCTAAACTGGTGGGATTTACTAGAAAAATGACATGTTGTACGTACCTCATGATTGGCAGAATATGTTTACAATTTTTCACTATTCTGTATTTTATTTGGATGGTCAAATTTTTGTAGTTTTATCTATCTTATCTTGTTTTAGTTGATACTGATTGATTTTTAGTGGCTTTTTCGAGACGGTAATATATATGTACGAGGTCGGAGTGCCCGATGAGAACCGCCAACTGGCGTCTTGAAAACGACAATTTTAATTTTTAACGATTGTAGTCGAAGACACCTGCAACGACCGCGTTTCGAACTCGACAGACTAGGGATACAGTAACTGTAGATAGAAATCTAGACTACCGCTAGGACACCAAAGTATGTTTGAATTATCACACAGGAAGTTTTGTATTGATTTTTGCTTTCAGATCAGTCTATTTTATCAAAACGTTATCTTGTTTATGATGTTTTTCCTATTCAGAAAAAGTGTGTGCTATGTTAATATTTAATGTGGTGTCTAACTTTTTGTCCTCTTTATAGTTTATTTTCTTACACAGACAAAACTAAATTACCATAATTTCCTTCTCGAATGACCAGCAAACAAGATACACATGTTTTCCAATAACATTGTCTTCAATCTATCTGTTTATATTAAAAGCCTATCACTTTAAACGTGCAGTTATTACCTTACATAACAATGTTCATATTACTGAATCGACAGTCTAATCAAACAAGGATTACCACTAATCAAATACCAACAAGTCAGATTCAAAAGTAATATAGACTATGTATCTGTTAAAAGACAATTAATTTCCTCAATTATTTACATAGTCTTAATCAGGTTCACATCTTCAGTAAATCGTATATAAACCAATTAATGGAAATGTCGGTGGATCATGTAATTACAATATTAGGAGGTTTTTGCTAATGTACATCCATCCCGTAGTACATCTTGTAGATGACGTTTCCAAGCGTGAATAATGCTTTGATTTGTACTACTGATAAGACATCAATCTTGAATTCTTCTGTAAAACATTTAGAAATTACTACGAAAAAAGTAAAATAACAAGAATACGGACCGTCGAGGATTTTTTTAAACGGAAAGTCCCCAAGTAAATGACAAATTCAAAATCTCAAACACATCAAACAAATGAATAACAATTTTCATATTTCTGACTTGGTAAGGCATTTTCTTATGTAGAAAAAGGTGGATCAAAAAACATTTTTTATAGCTAATACCCTAACTTTTATGGATCTTTACAACAAGGGCCAACATACCATAGGGACATTTAAATTTATTAGTTGAAAATAAACGACCAACGTTATCTGGTTATGGCAAAACCAAAAAAGTCAAACAAACAACATAATACCAAACACAACATAGAAAATAAAGACACAAACAAGAAACCGGGGTTGATATCTGGTGCATTGAAAGTGGGTTAATCCTGGACCTCATGTGATATTCGTCGTGTTTGCTTTGTATGAGTTTTACACTTTTCAAATAACAGAAATTCAAGGCATCAATTATAATGTTGCAAATTTCGAATGTCAAATGTACATATGTACAAGTACCACAATTATGCCATGATGCAAGTTTCGAATTACAAACGTACACACAAATTACAAATATTTTATACAACACATGGCCCATGTTACAACTATGTAATTAGACTTATAATTGGGTTGTACTTACATGAACAACATGACTATTGCTTTAAGTAGAGCAGGATCTGCTAATCTCCTTCTGGAGCCCTGTGATCACCCCCAGAGTTTTCAGGGGCTCAGTCGTTAGTTTTCTATGTTGAGTTTTGTGTAATGTTGTTCGTCTGTTGATTTTGTTTTTCTTTGTAGCCATGGAATTGACAGTTTATTTTTGACTGATGAGTTTTAATTTCGGCTGAATTGTGAAATTAAGTAGTAACTTTCTTAGAAAAATCTCACATTGCTGACTCCTGTTATAGTTATTTGTTTTATAGCGATTAAGATTATAACACAATGTTGACTGCTGCAACCTATTTTGTACAATTCCACCTACTATGTCTGTTTGTTTCGTCACACGTTGGTGTCAATGCGACTGTCATTCATACAAGTGAGAGGTTAAGCCAGCTATAAAACTAGGGTAATCCAAACATTTTTACACGGGCATATATCTGTACAAAATCATGAATAAAACAGTTGTTATTCATTTTTTTTTATGTGTTTCAGCTTTTTATTTTGCTATTTGATGAACTAATTTCTGTTTCGAATTTCCCTGGAGTTTGTTATTTTGCGATTTTACTTTTTGTAATGTTTGGATATAAAGACTCATTTTGGTATATTTATATTGACTTAGTGTCAGAAATATCTAGTTCTGTTTTAACTTCATTTTAACGCAAGTTCTTCCAAATAAAAAAAATAGTTCTTTAATTGATAGTTGATCTTTAATTACCTTTTGCAACAGAATGCTACCAAACGTTAATTTTAAACTTTAGAATACTTGTACTTTTGAATTTTTCCTGAAGGAAGTTATATATTTGATTTCATTAAAAACTTTATTTTATATCCCGAAAAAGTTAAAATGCCAATCATTTGTCCAGTAACAGTATTATAACACGACAATCGAGTCGTCTGCTGACGGTGGTATAATAGCCAATCAGAAGTCCAGTAAGGTATTATAACATGATTGTCGTCTGCTGGCGGTGGTTTAGTAACAATTGTCACGATTTCCTCCAGATAAAGTTTAAACGAATTTCTTAAAAGTATATAATTGTGTCACAGAATTTGGCAAACCTCAATTAATTGTCCATGAAAATTCAATTCTAACCGAACAAAAGACTTCAATAGAAGCCGACCTTACAGAAGTAATCTTGATTTAAAGTACGCCTACGTATAATAATAGATTTTTGATATTAATGAAGACATTGTAATGTGTTTCTTTCATCATTTTTTTATATTCTGCAGTCGAACAACTTACTTTGGAAGAGAGGCAAAAGATACTGAAGGAATAATCAAACACATAAATAAAATATGAACCGAGAATTCCCTAGCAAAAACTGAAAAAGAAACAACATTATACTTATTAACACCCCACTGAGAAAACAAAAAAAGTGAGCAAAAAAACCCTGCTATTTATTGTTTCAAAATTTTATGATGTTAGACTTTCAAAGTGTTGTACATCCAACACAATTGTTTTGGAATAGTTCTATTCCTGATTCGTAGGGTTCGACAAAGATTACACAATCGTCGTTAATACTTGCTAATACAGAAAGTGGATTGCAGGAGCACGCATGGAAATTATTTGGTATTATATGACTTTTTAACATTATTTTTATCTATATATCTTCTGTCAAATAGTCCAAGAAAACAATATCGTTTGCTGTTAAAGGCACATAACATACTCTGGATATAAAAACAAAGAAATGTGCAGAAGGAGAAAATATCATGACAAAACAAATAAATACTAGTTTGAGTAAACGTTCAATAAAACTAAGTAATTGTCACAATATTCCAACCAATATAGATTGAATGTAGATTGTCATTCATTTTCATTGGTGCATTTAGTACAGTTGTCAAATGCTTATAAATCAATCATAATATGACTATGAAATCAATGTTATTACATTAGTCATCAAAAGTTCGAAGTCGTCTGTATCTTAAGATGATTACTTTGGTATCATTACAACGTTTTTGTCTTATCGTTTATGATTAAATTCAATTTTTCGGCACATTTCACATACGTTCTATTTTTCAGGATTGTTTAGTTTATTTTTCAGTGTTCATGGATAAAGTAAGGTGTTTGTATAAATAATTATGACGTCGTCACTGCATTAATTTAAATAGTCTTTCAATACCGCCATAATCATAATAATTGTTTGGACTAGTACTGTGATTTTAATTGTATGAATTTCAAGATTATATAGTCAATATAAAAGTACGTCATTATTTGTGATGTCCTGTGTTGTTGTTATGGAAGATGTTCGATGTTAAAAAAATGTATTCTGCAGTTTACATGTTGTAACGACTGTTATATAACTTATTTGTGCATTCTCTGTACTGAGTGTTCATGTATTTGTTAGTGTTGTATTTCTGTCACGTGGTGTTGTCATTTTAGCGGGAGGTTTTGCTAGCCATAAAACAAGGTTCAACCCATCATTTTTTCTTAAAACGTCCTGTACCAAGTAAGAAATATGGCAGTTGTTATCGAGCAGTTCGTTGATATGTATATTTGCGTTTGTTGGTTTTTTTTGCACTTCAGTGCTTTTGTTGTTTTGTTGTTTTCCTCAATATACTACTGTTGCTTTTAATAAGAAAACGAACAATATAAGTCATGTGTTTAATTACTTTAAACGTGTAAACGTAGCTTCTTTTTTATGTTATCATTTATATATTATTTCTATCTTAAACATAGCGACCGTGTATAATTGCAATTTATTTTTGGATTGAACTGATTTGATGGATTTAAACTTAAGAAATTAAGAAGTTTTGGAAATTGTATCCAAAGCATGAACATAACTTGAAAACATTACTTTAATAGCTGTTGTAGTAACTTATGTTTGAAAACAAAGTTAATTTCAAAGTAATTAAATAATGCTTATATATAAATATAGCTTGCATTCTCACAAATATGGCGAAAAATACAACATGCCTCTTGGACATAGGCAATTTTGTCTATGATGATAAATAATTAAACGGCATACATTTGTTATTTTACCATTCATTATTATCAAATGGATTATATTTATCTTTAAATAAAAAAATAATATCAACTGCTGTGCATCAAATTATATCAAACAAACGCGTGTTCACCCCTCAACAATGGGATCATTTTCGTCCAATCAGAGAACACATCAGCGATACCACCAAAGCTATTAAAGTTACTTAGCATATTTTTACAGTCCAGTCAACCAGGTCGAAACTATAACGACTGCATAAAAATAACCCGCAATCTGTAATGGTCAGTCACCTCGTCATGGTGACAATAAAAACACTGTTTTGATCATACCTACGTTAATTGGTGACAACACGACTGTCATTACGTGCGTATTTGTTAAAATGTAGATTAGAATCTAACTACTATTGTTCCTACATATAACATTAAAGATTAAAATTGCCCTGACAAATATGATGACACTTTATCTTTGTTATATCATATCTTCAGACGAAATGGACATTTCCGACAATAACCCGTGCAGAACAAAATATTAGAATGGAATTAGATTAATGATCAGCAAAAATGATTAAGTAGTCATTTCTAAGCACTGTTACGTGAAAGCAAATCATTACAGTTTGGTAACTCTTTTAAAAATATTTATCAAGAAACATGAGTCGCTGAATTTATTTATTTTGAATAATCAATATTCTCCTCATAGGCAGTCCTTAAATTGACGTTAGGGGAGGGGGAGGCATAACCTCTGTTTGGACGTTGGGATTGGATTTTGTTTTAACTCGGGATTTCGGGATTGAGCCTTTCGGGATCCGAAAATTCTTTTTTTTAAATTTTGAGATGTCGGGATTTAAATTTCTTTAAATTCAGGACCTCGGGATTTCATGTTATTAAACCCGGGATTCCGGTATAATGGCGCCTCCGACCCTTCCGACCCCAAACCCCCACCCCCATTGATTGATGAATAAAATTGCATTACACATGGACAACAAATTTGACTTCATCAATGTAACCTTGAATTGTATTCTGTCTAATACAAACGTTTATTAATGCTATGTAATATGTTTTGTTCTGTACAAATGGCTAGTAAACCAACCAAAACAAACCTTATCGCACTAAAATGTGAGTTAACTAATCGAATCAAATATTATATTATAATGTGTCTAAGTAAACAAACCGGAACATTTCTTTCTGCACTAATGTTTATTTTGATGTTTGTTTTGCTCACATTTTGTTTTTCTTTTTTCCCGCCAAAAAAAGCAGACCGATTTGTTTCTAAAATCCCGTGTGCTTCATTTAACACATGCATTTATATGATTTCTAAATCTTTCTTTCAGTTAACGAGTAGGACAAATAGATAAGAAAAGAGCTTTCAACATTCCTAACATAATTACGTTAGATGTTATTAAATAGCGCTTCGTATCATTGTTGAAAAGTCAATGTCCTCCCTCGCTTTGTGGTTGTCAAATACAAAAACAAACTGTCCATTACATTTAAAACTCAATTAACATAACTTAATAAATACAAAGTGTCACTATATTGTACTAACATAAAACAAGAAATGTTCATTTACATTAAAAACTCAGCGAAGAGAACTAATCGAATACATATTGAACCGTAGATATTAGTAATACTTTCCATGAAAGCCAATGTTATAAAAATGAAAAAAATCATAGCAAGTTTAAAAAAAAACACGTCAAATGAATTCTAACACTAAGAAATTCCAAACGTTTAAGTAACACTCGAAGCAACTACGAGAAAAGCGAACGACTTATTAAGCCTTAAACGTATCAAAACAGCTAACAACGTTCACATATTGTTGCACTTACTCTATGCAGACAGGGAAACAGTTTGCATACCTTGGCTAGAAGTTATGATTCTTTATAAAATAATTGTTATTGTCTTGTTAATCCACTATTTGTGATTGTACGCTTTTGTCATAAAAACTGTTTTTGATAGAGTTTCATTTGCAATACTGCTTTCTCAAAAGTTGCCAAGACAGGGCTATGAATCAATCAAATTAAGGTCATCACACAAGAAATTGTACTGTCGTAATAATGAGCTTACTGTTCATTATGACAAAGTTGTGTCAGAAATCATATCTGATATTCTTCCTTAGTCATAATAACCTTCCATCATTACCGAACTGAACAAAGAAATAACGTATACGGTGCAGGAAATGCTTACCCTTCCAGAGCACCTGATTTCACTTCCGGTTTTCAGTTTTTGTTGTTTCTTATTTATTATTTGTAACTGTTGATGTAAATGTCTTTTGGTTTTATGAGTCTTTGTATACTCATGATTTTGATTGTTATTGTCTTTAGATTCGTTTTATTAACTAACATCAGTTTTTTTTCTAATTTAATCCAACAATGACCTTCTCTGTAATCGTTTTATTTCATATTGTATTGCAAACTATAATATTCTTCGTACGTTTTTTTTTCTTCATTCTGATAGTATTCTATATCATGATTTATCTTAGCAACTTATTTCTTTCATTTAAAAAACGGTATAAATTGTTTTTTTTTTTCTTTCACCAAATATTTGTCGATTTATGCCTGTCAATTCTTACTTGCATGTTGAAAATGCAGAAAAAAAAGTAATTTGATAAACATCATTTAAAACACGTTAACCTACATTTGTGTATTATTTTACTCTGTTTTCATTTACTCATTTATATCGGCCAACTTACCATGTTTCGCAGATGATGCTTTATGTATTAATCATATTAACACTGACACATCATCAATCGAAGCAAATTATTGTGCAACGATTTTCAATACTATTAAAAGTGTGCTCCAATAACGGAATTATCTAGATTCAAAAAGGAGGTGTGATAAATATTGTCATATTCAATTACGAAAAATACATATGTGACCGTATAATTATATACATTTTTATCTTTAACGGTTTCAATAAATATAGGAAGATGTGGTATGAGTGCCAATGAGACAATTCTCCATCCAAGTAACAATTTATAAAAGTAAACCATTATTAGTAAAGGTACGGCCTTCAAGACGGAGCCTTGGCTCACAACGAACAGCAGGCCATAAAGGGCCATAAACATTACTAGTGTAAAACTAATCAAACTGGAAAACAAACGGTCTAATCTATATGAAAATGAGAAACGAGAAACACTTATGGGCCATATAAACAGACGAAAACCTCACGTTTAAATGGTACCAAACCTTCTTCCTGTTCTGAAACAATAGTACAACATCACAACATTGAAAGACACATTACAAAATAAGAATTGGAAGGCTTAACTCAATCAAAAAACGTAGTAACACGAATTTAGTTTGGATAATATCTTATCAAACGAGAAAATCGTAATTGGAATTTGCACATAAGAGAAAAGAATAAAGATACTATATCAGTTCAATTCATCAAATTAACTACCGCTTTCACAGATATTTAGGTTCACTGTGACTTGTATAGACAAACGGTCTTATGTCGAAGATATTAAATATCGTTTTACATTGTTGACTCTCTTTTACTATTGCTTATCATGTATTTTGTAAGTCTTTGTCAATCTTATCATTTTGTGTTAATTAATTAGCTTTGCAGCATGACATTTTTATATGTAATATATGTTGTTACAAACGGGAGATACATGTAACTGTATCTAAGTTATTTGATGACTCTTCCGTTAGTTGGGATCGCCGTGGTTCTGTATTCCTTTGTGCATGTTGCATATCGTAATCGATCACTAGTCTTGTTTCGGATATTGTTTTTATTATTAAAGTACATTATCAATTCTTCCGTTCCTTTGTTGCGTAATTATTCTGTTTTCGTAGTGTTGTTTTCCTAAACGTTAAGTTAAAATGAATATTTTCACAATGATGGTTTTTTAAGTAAAATTAAAAAAAACATGTGTATCGATGATATATATCAGGCTCACTTGTATATATGATATCTCCATATGCAAAAGTCGCATTTAAAAATGATTATATCATCATTTGAATAAATCTGTAGTTGGAACAAAAGGGGTGGTGAGTTTAAAATAAATCATTTCGTCAAGATAAACGTATTGGTCAACTTTCACCACCCTTTTTTAACTGTTAACTGTTTACATTAACTGTTTACATTGTTATTCCATTTTGTTTTGGTAAGGTCATCATTATAATTCATACATTTAGAAAAAGAATAATCTTTTCGTTGATAATGAATTTTGTGGTATCTTCGTAGAACCTAATATGTTCGTAGTCTATGCGATCAAAATACAAGAAAATTTGGAACTCATGCTCGAATCCAGTAAATACAAAGATAAAAGAGAGACAAAAAATACCAGAAAGACATTCAAACTCATACATCAATGCATGGCTTAAAAAACAACGAGCAGCAAACAACCAATAGTACACAAAGCATAACGTATAAAACTAAAGACTGAGCAACACGAACCCCATCAAAAACTGAAGGTGAATTAAGGTGATCAGGAAGGGTTAGCAATTTGTAAAATAATTGCAGAATTAAACCATTATAAAAAGCTAAGTAACGCGACCAGGAAAAGACTCCTAGGGACCTAACTATACAGAAAATTGTTTAGGGCATTTCAGTTGAAAAGACAAGAAAGAAGCAAATGAAAAGAAAAGACAAATTGAATCGTGAAAAAAATAAAAACACAACATGATTGGTAAATTGAAACTAAGATGCCAAAAAAAAAAAAAGGTATTTTACAAACTGATATATACTATGATTTAGATGTATAAAATAATATCTTTGTGCAAGTGTGTGATTCACAAATGCACTTTTCGAACGAAGAATTAGGTTGCATGTGCTATTTTATATTGTCAATTTTCTTTAATTTAAAGTGTTTTTCAAACAATGACATGAATAAACAGTCTAAATAATATATCTTCATATACAGATTTATGGAAAATAATCTATCTTTAATGCATACAATGGTGACGTCATAATTTTGAATAGTGCACGCAAGGTCATAAGTCACAATATTTAGATTGCAGCTCTGGAACCTTTTACGATGTTCGACAACAATTAACTGCAGGATTTATATTACTTTAAATACAGTGGGAAGTAAAATTCCACATATACATAACTTTTCCTTTAAGTAAACCATGCACGCGTACCAAATTGACTAGAAAACAAAGAAAAAAATTAATTTCTTATTATTGATTTGTTCATTTATTTTTTTTGAATTGTTAAATGACAAGAACAGTGAGGTTTTCTAACCGAAGGAATATTTTGTCTTATCCGCTTATGGTACATTGTATTGAAATTTTCAGTGTTTAATGTTTAATTTGGCTTTTAAACTGTTCCCCTAATCAGTCTTATGGTAATTTAACGTGCATCTGATGTACAAAATTATAAGTCTGGCATCTCTGATTAGTGTTTTTCTTCCAGACAGTTTGTAAACTTAATAAATATTTGTAGTCCTTTACTTTCTAGATGCAATTGAATAGACTTGATCCGTATTGCAAAACTAAATAGATTGACCTAGAGTGATATTGAAAGCAATCCTAACTAAAACAAATATTACAAAAATGTAACCTAACCACAGGAACTCAATATATCAATAATCTGT
This sequence comes from Mytilus galloprovincialis, assembly GCF_965363235.1. Classification (NCBI taxonomy): domain Eukaryota; kingdom Metazoa; phylum Mollusca; class Bivalvia; order Mytilida; family Mytilidae; genus Mytilus; species Mytilus galloprovincialis. The sequence continues at coordinate 60,019,021 of NC_134850.1, read as the reverse complement.
GTACAGCCAATTAACGATTCGTTTATATAGGAATATTGATATGTGAAAAGAGACAACTATCCACGTAAGACCTACGGACAGAAATATGTCACTGTAGGCTTTCAACAACAAAAAACATTTACTGTTGTATAGTGAGGTAAAATTTATAAAAGAAATAGGACAGACAAAATATAATGCAATTATAAAGAAAGAAATACAGACTTGTTCTAATTTAAAAAAAAATACCAACTGCCAATCAGTATTACTGAATTACAGAGTAAGAATAAAGTCAAAAAGATTATAGACAAATTGTAAAACGCATTAAGGAGTAAATGTTGTTCAGAAAAATGCTTAGAGGAAATCTCTTCAGACTTTATAATTGGATCTTGAAATAAAACCAAACAGGATGGTGAAGGAGTTTCGGCGACATTTTCTAAAACTTCAGACGAATTTTAAGCGAATTATTCATTGTAAATCTCCGAACCGTATGATTTATTTGATTATATAAACAGAGTTACTTGGCAAATTATTCTCTATGTAAAGCCTGCTTTTAATGACTTGTGTATATTGTTCAAAAACCTTTACAAGTTAAGGGACGACATCAAAAGATCGATGTAGGATAAAAAAACTTAAATCAAATAGTTTGGGGGTGGGTGGGTGGGGGGGTCAACATTGCTGCAAGTTTTGTTAATCCAAAATCGATTTTACATATATCCAAATAGGAAAATCAATGTTTCCCAAATTAAGTTAAGAGAGGGGGTAGTTGGGGGGGGGGGGGGGGGGGGGGGGTCAGTGAAAAAAACTATGTGAATTAAGTTTTTTATTTTATTGATGTCGTCCCTAATATCTTTTTGTGACTCGGTCGATGAAACTTTTATTAGTCTATCTGCATTTCATAGCTCTTTTCTGTCACATTCAGATCCATATTAACGCTGTATTCCGGCCTTGCATTGTCTTTAGAATGTGTTTTCCCTGACTTACTGACATTTACATGATTGTGTTTGTTCAAACATTAATATGAATTGAACTATTGACAATGTTAAGTCGATCACAGCCATATATGGAATGGCTGCAGGTAAAACTAGAATAGAATCACGTCCGACACCAAAAATGCAAAATGTTTTATTTCAATCTTCAGATTTTTAACAAATGTAATTCAGTCCTATAACTTTTTGTGTCTTAATAATTGTCTGCTTTAACTCTTTCGTTTTAAATATAAAATTACATAAGATCTCGTAAATATTTCATAATTCGTTAAAAGTACCACATACATCTTAAATTAAATACAGCAAGGTCATATCGTGAACATTCCTAGATGTCTAAGATCTGTTATTTAAATATAGATAACGAAAAAAATTAGAATGTTTTTTTTTTTAATGTTATAAGAGGTTAGATTTGACAAGAAAGATATAAGTACTATAACATGTTGAAATTCAAGACAAAATGTTCAGATACAAAGAATTGTTGTCTGTTATGAAAGTTCTCATTTGAAAGATATATGGTAGAATAAGCGTTATCTTTTGTAGACTACGGGATTTTTATATGTTTAGATGGGCTTTGTCAAAAAGCTTTCATGGTCTTGGATCTTTAGTGTAAAAACATCTGAAAAGTACAACAAATGAGAACTAACAGTAAGCCATTTGGCGGGAAAATAGTATGAACCATGTTTTATACCCTCGATGCGTACTTTCATCAGAATATCTAATTAAAAAGTCATTGACTCTGGCCATGATACGAATTTATAATACGAATCTGAGTTAAATATAAAAGGTAGGAACTCACTACTAAAAGCCCGCGCCTGATATTTTAAATGACTTATTTTTCTTGTTTGGAGGTTTACTGGTATGAATGCTGGTTCGCTGCTGAAGAAAGCAAAGGTAAAAATAAACGTGAAAACAACTATTGTTACTCTACTTTTTAGGCAAAACAGCATCACTTTTGAGATTGATTACAAGTATATGGAAAGTCAAAAGACCATTACTATTTTTTGCATTTACATCAACCACATATTATCTTTCAATCGACAGGGATCACAAACCGCTAATCGTTGCTGCGATTCAGTTCTACTTCGCGATGAGGGAAAAAGTAAAATCACAAAAATACTGAACTGACAAGAGAATCCAATCGGAAAGTCCATACTCACATGACAAAATCAAATGACAAAATACATTAAAAACGAATAGACAAGAACTGTCATATTCCTGACTTGGTACAGGCATTTTCGAATGTAGAAAATGTTGGATTAAACCTGGTTTTAAAGCGTTAAACCTCTCACTTTGATGACAGCCCATCAAATTCCGTTATATTTACAATGATGTGTGAACTAAACAGACATAATAATTCAAATTGTTCAACATGAAATGTCATGCATCGAATTATAATTTTAGAGTAATATTTATTATTTCGGAATTATTTGATTGACAAGGCCCTTATGTGACAAAATTCAAAACAATTCGAACACAAACACGACCAACAGTATGATTTATGTCAAACAAAAACAAACAAAAATAAAAACCAAATATGTTACTCGCCATGAAATGACAATCCTCTTTTGGAGGTATGTGAAAAAAACGCTAATGAGTTCATTTTTGTTTTTTAACAGTATCAAAAACCTATATATTTTGTTCGTATCTTTTCATTAGTTTGTTTTACAATGGTATTGTATATTCATATTCGAATTTATTAAATACATTGTACCAATAATGCCATCATCATATTTTTATGTTTCTTTTTTTCGTTACTTTATTTTGTTTTATTTAGCATGGGGATTATAAATTAGCATGTTGACTATTATTATTATATTCTATTCTTTGGTATACATCTTCTCTCTTAAAAACGAACAATACACAAATTTTAAATTAAAACGTGCAAATCGAGGTACAAAATGAAGTTTCACAGAACTCTTTTGATATATCTTTCAGTTTTACTTTAGCACACAAAATATTTTTTATTTTTTTCTATACTATGATGCTCTCGATACTTTTTTTTGGGGGGAGGGGGTAACTCTAAGTAAAAAATTGAAACATTGGGAAAACACTTTTACATGTAGATGCACATGTGTATGGTTTGTTCATACTGTTTGGATATATTGGGCTCATGGATATTTATGTTAATTATTATTTAAGCTATTCTTGTTAAACCACTTTAATATTTATGTCGACTATAACTATTAGTAGTGTAAACTGCAGGGGTTTATCAGAAACAGTTAAAAGAATTGATATTTACAAAATATAAGGACTTATATGATATAATTATATTAGTAGACACCCATAGCACATCTGAAAAAGAAAAACAATGGCTGCATGAATGGGGATATGTGGGGAAATTTAGTTCTTTTTCTAGTAAAAGTAGAGGGGTAACTGTTCTTTTCAGAAATACTTTTGAATTTAAAATCCATGGGGAAACTAGAGACTTGTCTGGTAATTTTGTTATAAAAGATATCACCATTCAGGACTATCGTATAACTTTGGCAGCCATATATGGACCGAATAATGATAAACCAGCCTTTTTTGAGAACATAAAAAACTAAATATATCCCACTTTGGCAACTCGTCGATTGCAGTGTTGGGTGATTGGAATGTTGTTCAAGATTATGAGATGGACACATTATATTATAGAAATGAAAATAACCACCAGTCAAAAGCTAAGATACATGATGTTATGCATGACCTTGATTTATTAGATATATGGCGCCTGCAACACCCTTTTGAAAAGAGGTACTCATGGCGGGATCTTAATCGCAAACAAAGTCGTTTGAACTACTTCATGATTACCTCTGATATAGAAGCATTTGTAATTTCATCAGATATCGGATCATTCTCCAGTACTTATTAATTCAAAATTTCTAAGCCAGATTAGAGGGAAGGGTACATGGAAATTTAATTACAGTCTTTTGAAGGAAACTGAGTTTATTGAAAGAGTTAAAGGGAATATCAAAACTGTCATTCAAAAATATGAGTCTGATCCATCTATTGATATTGAGACAGAGGATAAACAGTTTAATATACGCTACCAGCTTTTATGGGATATGATTAAGATGAAAGTTCGTGGATCTGCAATCTCATTTTCGTCTTTCCAGAAGAAGGAACAAAATAATAAAGAAAAAGAATTATTATACAAGATATCATTATTAGATAGAAAATAACTTGCCATCAGTACACAAAGAAAGGGAAGGGTTGGAACTAGAATTAAAAGTAATAAGAGAAAAAAATGTTAAAGGGATGATTACAAGAGCAAAGGCAAGATGGCAAGTAGAGGGGGAAAGGGAAGTAACTATTTTTGTAATTTGAAAAAAAAAACATTATACAGAAAAAATTATTCCCAAATTTATTCTGCAGGACGAATCTGAGATAACGGATCCATGTATCATTAGAAATGAACAAAAACAATTTTATAAAAAAAACTGTATACTAGTTTTAACCAATTGTTACTTAAAACTCATAGGAGCACATTTCTTCAGCATGACAATCCTTTTATTACAAAACCTATTGAGGAAGAGGTGGAATCATGTGAAGGACCTTTATCAGTAAAGGAATGTCTGTCTTCTCTTAAACATATGAAGAACTCTATATCACCTGGTATAGATAGATTCACTGTAGAGTTTTATATTTTTTTTGGAATGATATTAAATTACCACAAGTTAGATGTTTAAATGAGGCTTTAGAATATGGAAAGTTTTCTATCACTCAAAGACAGGGACTCATTACCTGTATACCAAAGGAGGGTAAGTCAAAGTTTTATCTTAAGAACTGGCGACCTATCACACTGCTGTGTGTAGACTATAAGATAGCTACAGCCAGTCTAGCAAATAGATTTAAAAAGGTGTTGGTAAACACAATTAGTCAAACACAAAAAGGTTTTTCTTAAAGGTAGGTATATTGGCGAATGTACTAGATTTATTCATGATCTGATAAAAAAAATAGAAGAAGACGACATTCCTGGACTTTTACTTTTAGTCGATTTTGAAAAAGCTTTCAACACAGTCGAATGGTCTTTTATATATGAGGCTTGGCAGTTTTATGGCTTTGACCATATACATTGTATTTATAAGTTGGATTAAGGCTTACTACTGTGATGCCTCCAGTGCAGTGTTAAATAACGGTTATATTTCAGAATTTTTTTCATTAAAAAGGGGGGTGCGTCAAGGGGACCCACTGTCTCCTAACCTATTTATTCTAGTGCTAGAATTACTAAATGCAGCTATTAAACATGACCCTGATGTTGCGGGTGTAACAATTAATGACTCTGAATTTCTGTTGAGTCAATACGCTGATGATTCTTCCGTAGTCCTGGATGGTGACTAAAAATTCCTAAATCAGTGTTTATACTTGTTGAATAAATTTTCAGAATGTGCTGAACTTAAGTGTAATGCCGACAAAACCGAAGCTGTATGGATTGGGTCAAAAAAGGGTAGTATGGAAAAACATTTGCCAGAAAAACATTTTTAATGTTATATTTCACATGGCTATAAAAGGGGAGGTTTGGCATGCCACAAAACCAGGTTCAACCCGCCATTTGTTTTCTTCAAAAATGTCCTGTACCAAGTCAGGAATATGGCCATTGTTATATTATAGTTCGTTTCTGTATGTGTTATATTTTAACGTTGCGTCGTTTGTTTTCTCTTATTTTTGAGTGTAAATTCACATTGCGATAAGACGTGTCACGGTACTTGTCTATCCCAAATTCATGTATTTGGTTTTGATGTTATATTTGTTATTCTCGTGGGATTTTGTCTGTTGCTTGGTCTGTTTCTGTGTGTGTTACAGTGTAGTGTTGTGTCGTTGTTCTCCTCTTATATTTAATGCGTTTCCCTCAGTTTTAGTTTGTTACCCCGATTTTGTTTTTTGTCCATGGATTTATGAGTTTGAACAGCGGTATGCTACTGTTGCCTTTATTTGGAACCATTCTTGGAGGTTTAAACTACCAGGTATATGGTTTGAGCTTGCTAAAATGGATTAAACTTTATGTAATTTTACAGCCAAGATAAACCGTATCAAGTCATTTCTTAATTCTTGGGCTTATAGAGATTTATCATATATTGGAAGGGTTGTACATGTAGTTATTAAGACTTTAGCATTTCCCATTTTGGTTGAAGTTCTGACTGTCCTTCCTACCCCCCATGAAAAATCTTAACAAACTTCTTGTCTTTACTTGATCAATCTCTTCTTATCAATAAGATACAGACTTTGTTTTTATTTCAATTACTGTATGTCTAATTAAGGGCATACGATACAGTTTTGATCCTGTATTTACAAGTTGATGAAAATTTTCATTTAGGCTATTTTAAACCAGATCAAATCAAATATGTTATAAAAATATACCTTCATGTGCTACTTTTTGAGTAAATTGAGGTTCAAATTTCAGATATTTCATCATAATACGGATTTGTGGACATATTATTCCTTTCGATAGAAATGCATAACTTTTTTGTTTGAAAAGATAAACACGATCTGTTTTTTTTTGTTAAATTATTTGTAATTTGTGTGTTATATAAATATTGCATAAATTTGTACATTTTATTTTTACTAATAACTTAAATTTATCAAATGATCATTAATGTAGGAAAAAAACGTAATTTTTGGCTGTATATTTATCAAATTTAAAAAATGTTTTGTAATTTTTTTTATTTCATCTGAAAATTCACCAAGTATTGTGATACATAATTATATAGTTAATTCATAATAAATGTACTGATATTAATTTTTTCAATTACAGTCTAAAATTAAAAAGTTATTTATGCTAATTGTTCTAAATTTTCTACTCGATCATACCCATCCTTTATCACTCTGGATTAGAATATCTGAATATGCTGATAAGGTTAATGATGGCATCAGCCTTCTCCTGTAGCCACATGCATCACTGTCTATACAATGATGTTGAACATGAGAGGTACCAGGAGAGGCCACCAGAGATCATTAACAGAAAACATGTTGGACAGAATCACATAATAAATGTCAACCTAAGTCAAGGGGAGATAATTCAAATACAATCAAACAAAAACTATTAATTAATTTATATATAACAATATCAATAAACATAGATAGAACTTTTAAGATGCACACAAATCACTGTCCAGTTGTGATGTGCACCAACATATTATTAATTCTACATGAACTATTATAAAGCCTTAAGTAAGTACAAAATAGAAAAATCTCTCCTCACATGTGAACTAAGTTTTTAATTAATTCCCATTTACTATCAAATTTCTCTCTTGCTTTAGGGGATCTGTAAAAGGAGGTAGATATTTTTTCTATTCGGTAGGAATTTTTAATCATAGCTATGACACCTGTAAGAGTCAGTAATGAATTATTAAAGCGACATGTATAAATGTAATATGTAACTAGAATTATAGTAAGTAAGTTTGGGGAAACATCCCAAGACTCCGACCCAAGAACAATATTTTCCACATTAAATATTAAAGTTAAATTATTTTCAACTAGAAAGAGTGCTGCAATTTCTAACCACAAATTTCTAACTAGAGTACATTCCCAGAAAAGGTGACTTATAGTTTCTTTAGTTTCATTACAGAAACTACACCAGTTAGTTTCTTTTAACCCGTATTTCTGCAATAATGCATTTGTAGCAAGAGTTCTATGTAAAATCTTAAACTGGAACATACTAAATTTGTTGTTTTAGTGCAACAAAAGGGTAAGCTATAAATGAAATCCCAATTTTCTATATGAGTGCCTAGTTCCTTACACATTTTGTCTTCTTGTTTTCTTGTAATCAAAAGGATTAAATTATGCATCTAATTATTAATTTTGATCTTTAAAATTTGGTGAACAAATAAATTATTTTATCTTTTTTAATTTTTTTCAGAGAAAACTTCCAACCCTACAATTAACTATGCAAAAATGTACCTGTCTTTAATGAATAAAAACAATAAAGCTAACTTAGTCAGCATAAAAGCAAACATTTTTAGAAAAAAAAACTTTGATATAAATAAGTACTTGATGAAATGCTATGTCATCTCGATTCATGTTGAAAGCAAAATTTCAATGTTTTTTTAGTTTCTGATCCTCAGTAACAGATTCCTTCTAGAAAACAACTGCCAACTTATAATTTGGTAACAATGCTTCAAATACTGGTTTTGTAAAATTGTTGAAGCATGTAATTGACAGTAATCGAAAAGTAATGTAATTACTTCTGATAAAGTAATCGATTGCAATCGATTGCATACAAAAATCTGAGTAATCGATTATTAATCGATTGCACATAAATCACTCATGTAATCGATTATTAATCCATTATATTTGTCAGTAATTGTGCCCATTCCTGTTATCAAGACGATAAACAATAGATGAAAGCATATAACCTCAAATGAACAAACAAATCAGTTTCATATTATCGTACTATTAATTTACCATGTTTAACAGGAAACCTAAAAAAAGTATTCTTTATCAATTGAAAATAATAAGAAAAAAAAACTAGAAAGTGCAGTGCAATTTTTATTTTTCAAATCAACAACGATTTTGCAAGAACAGTCATTTAAAACTTAACGAAAGATAATTCCCTCGTCGTTTTGTTAAAGTAATTGTTGTTTTGTTTTAATAAAGTCGTTAAATATGGTCATGTAATAATATATTGTTTTATATTAGATTTAACATAACATATGAGATATTTTTCTTTGATATATAGGAACATCCTTTTTTTATTTGATTCGTTCATTAATATTTGTAATATATTTAGAAATATGGTCGCCTCGAACACAATCAAAACATTTATTGTCGAAATGTGCACATGGTTGATTGATATGTTACCAATGTACCATGTAATATGTACGTATATTGACAATCTGGCAGATCTTTATGAGATTTTGCAAGTAACTGGAAAATGTTGTTATGCCTATGAATATCGAATATATATACACGTCGTTTTCATACTTTTAAAGATACAGCTAATTCTGTACAAAACTCAACATTACATGATTGCATTTAGGATTGCCTGCCGTTCACAAAAATGAGGCCTGCGATTTCTTTAAAATTGATATGTTGTTGCCACTTATATTTCCGTTTTATTGAAAAGAAAACTATTTTGGGTTACCAAATCAATTTTAAATTTAATCATAATACACGCGTTACATTAATATGTTATTATAAAAACATAGAAACATAAGATGTTGGGACACGACAGCACGAGAACAGGCTTTTTACGCTTTTTCAATGTTGTACAGAAGATTCAACTATTGATATTAAAAAAAAAAACAGTCTGCAAGGGTGCTCTTTTTTATCATATAATCTAATTAGATATAGAATTTTTTAATAAACCTGTTAAATATGTTAGGTTTTTATTAAGTTTTGTCTTTAGTTGAAGTTAGTTAGAAAATAATTCAATCTGCTTTATTTTAGTGCAGTATAACGCCACTTCTAATATTTTGTGTTTATCGATTCAGAAATTACATGATGTTATAGATTGCATCTTCCATTATATGTACTACATGCATATTACAGAAAATCATAGTCTTTCAATGAATAAAAAGTTCCTAGATCAACTTCATACATGAATGCAATTAACATGCAATAATTCTACGTGCTTAACCAAGTATTTAAGTAAGAAAATTGTCTTTTAACTATTATGTCTTTTCGTTTAAAGCCTACAAATATACAGGAATAAAGTGATCTTTGCAAGCTCCATTGTAATATTCGACTTGAAATTTAAAAAAAAAAACAAAACAATAAACAACTTTGATTTGATAGAATTGAGATTTAACAAGTTTTCATGACACAATAAGTGGTGGTAATTGAACATGTGTAATGAAATAGAAAAATATAAAGAAGGGTAATACGGTGCGAAGTAAAACAATATGCAAGTTCTCACGTGATCAATGCATACGAATGATTGATGAACAAACTGCAGTCCTGAAGGCTGTAAATGCTGCACACTGTTTTGAAGCGTTCCGCTAATAAAAGGAAAGGAGCAAGATACTAGAGGAAATACAAAAGACGAAAATTCAAAACACAACATATTCAATTTCATCTTGTTTTCAACGTTTGTATTCTATTGGTGTGTAACGCACATGATTGAATATATCACTTTACGGGGAAATCGACACAGTGTTATGAGATCTTATTAACAAAAATCATAGCCATGGTATGTTTGATGTGCTTTTAAAAATTGCTGGATAACTGTAATTACTGTCTGATGTTCCGTCATTGATGATATCATCAGCACAGTAGCCAGTTGCAGGCCTTATATGTTGACATGACATATCATTAATAGTTATTTTCTCTAAATTTACTGTTAATTAAAAGTTGAATTACGTAAAAGACTAGTGTTTTCCTACCCCTATATATAAGAGTATCTAGAACAACGTTTTGGAAAACTTGGCTTTTCGCTACGCATCTATTAGTTTAAGTCGAAATACACGTCACCTTGAATAAATCACTTAAGAGAGTTCCTGAATTACTTTCATTTGTAAGTAGTTTAAGGTTCAACAATTGTTATATCCTATTCTTTTGAAATCAATAACTTATTACGTGTTTGTTCGTTGATCGCGATGAAAAGTTGTAGGGTGCATATATACAATAAAAAAAACTTTCTATTACCTTTAATACACCATGCTCTTAGATATATTAATATTTCAGGATACCTAGTTCGTGAAAGCCGTATTAATAATAAAAGTGTATAGCTTACGACTAATAACATTAATTGTCATGGTAAAGCAAATGAACAAAGAAAACCAAACAAAACCACACAAATTAAAACAAGCACAACTAATTGTATGTGCCAATTTCATGTGAGCTTTTTAGTACCTCCTGAGTGATTGTCTTTACTTACATCTAAATGTTTTCTTTTTAAAGTTTGTTGTGGATGATAGATGTTTGAAATATACTTATTATAGACAATATGATAAACATTATGTATACCATACCCGCGTGTCGTCTACACTAGACTTCTTAGTGGCGCTCGAATACAAAAAGTCAAAAAAGACAAATAAAGTACAAAGTTGAAAAGCATTGAGGACCCCTAATTCCGAAATGTTTACCAAAGTCTGCTAAGGTAATTTATTCCAAGGGTTAAATGTTCTACGTTTTTCGAAAAATTCAAAGTTTTTTTAACGTTTTCATGTTATTGTCAAACACTATATATTATCCTTTTGATGTCATTTGATTGTTTTTTTGTCAGGGTAATGCTGTTTTTCTGACCTGGACCATTTTATTCACATGGAAGGCTTTAGTGGACCAACTAGCAGATATCTGTTGGACTAAGTTTTAAAATTATTCCAGTTGATGCTCGACTGACAATTCATACGTTCCGTACTGAATATAGAAATGGACGACAAAAGGTATGTATGTCACCATAGTTAACATATCCGACAAAGCCATCCATGTTAGAATGAGGTTAATTAAAGTCTGCATGTGCCTCCGGGTCAACACTACTATATCAATAATATTAGTCGGAATTCCAAAGAAGCAAACCAGAAGACTAACATATCAATGAATTTTTCCATATGCCAGACTGAACGTGGTGAGAGCATCGTGTTCATTCAATAGGGATCCCGTCCAGATCTCATAAGAAAACGTATTGTTGCTGAATAATCTGAAATTATATAAAATATATTTAGTGTATCAAATACAACGACAAACTAATAAGAAAACTGCTTAAATTATTTTACATCACCACAAATGTCAATTTCATTAGTAACATAAAACCCTGAACATTTTGTATATTAGTGTTGAGTTAAAATAAAATATTTAGGAACAAAACGAAAACAACTTGGCTTAATATTAGAACTGTAAATACACAGCATTTTATGAAAAGGCATACAACATCATCAATTACGTTGACCGTAGACTGAGGAAGATTGTTGCATAAAACGTATCAATTGATTTGTCCCTTAAAAGAAGATTGTCAGACAAATTTACTTGATGATAAACAAACCGTTTAAAACCATGTAGATTTTTTTATTATGTTGAGTTAATTCATATATACAGAAAACGACACTAACTAAGGTATACACTGTCCGCAGTACTAATTATTTGATCAGGGAATTTCCGTTTTGAAGTTTTTCGGAGTTCAGTATGTTTGTGATTTTATAGTTCACAGTGTAGGGAAGAAGACGTTTTCATTTCAGACACAAAAACAATATCCTTGAAAACTAAAATATGGTAGTAGTTTATCTATTTGCAGGTCGCAGATGCATCTGAGTCAATTAATGTGTTTTAACATTTAAAATATCTAACAAGTTTTAGCTTCATGATAAGGGTTCATGTTCATTGAGAGACACATGTGTTGCTATGAAAGGTCAAGATTTATTCCTAGAGACAATTGGAGTGGGTAAAAGGTGAACATTGTTCTAAAGAAACCCGACGAGAGACAAAAGATGAAGATTACTGCAGAAAAAAATGTCGTGCGAGGATAGACAGAATTATCATTTAGACACGTGTTGTTGGAGGATAGGATTGAGATTGATCCAGAGACACTTGATGTGCGAGGATATGTAGATATATTTGTAGTACGAGGACTCTCAATATGTCCAGAGACATCGATCGTTGAAAGAAAGGCGCAGATTGTTTTAGGGACACTTGTCATGCACACGGATGTCCGGATCACACTGAAATCCGGATCACACTTTTGTTAAAATACTGAACTATCGTGACAACTGTCAAAATTTTTAATTTAGTATTCAAAGAACTGATGTCCAAAGCTATTTCTTATTTTATTGTTACAAAATCTATTGTTTTGACACTGTTGAGACGATAAAAATCTCATAACTGCCACAACCTAAATGGAGTTGATCGTTAAAAGAAAACAATAAGAAGTGACCATTCGAATCACTGTATATTATCTATCTGATTTCCTCAGTTAACGGTAAGTAATTTGCTCTTTATTGCCATTTTTGGGTTTGTTATTCTGTAATCTTCTACGTGGAACAGATTTCATTATTCTATTATAAGAGCGCCAATAGCACTTGCTATTGTTTACGGCAAAATACTTGATCAACTTAATAAGAATGTTTTTTTAAATAGTTGAAGGAAAGGAAAAACGTTATTTGGAGCCTGTGAAATTTGCCAATTTTACTTTTAGGTAAGTATACAAAAATGAAAACTTAGAAATAATGTGGTGTATTCTACATAAAATAAACTTGTTCCAATATAAATCTGTGTGTTATAAGCTTTAAAAAATTGTAAACTTCCTATATATTCAAATACGAATTGTATCCCTTCCGTTTCATATGATATGAAAAAAGTCACCTTATTATAAGAATATTTGAAATCATAATGTGAAGCTTTCTGGAAAGTTTTGTAAATCTAATCAAGTCATTCTGAGTCGTACATAAGTGCTTTGATTGCATTCATTCAATACAGGCACTAATAAGATAGAGTGAATATTGTCAAGAGAGTTCAAGATCGATTGTCAATTTAATGTATAATATTCAAGATTACGATTGTCAATTTCTTGTATAATATTTCAAGATAACATTTCTGACGAACATATTGTAAAGATGGTGATAGAGTATATTTCTGGTATGACCGGATAAGGTCAAACACCATAAATTGTGATGGGAAATAAACTTTTCAATCAGAACAAAACCAATACTTGTAAATATCCTTAGAGGCCATTTCGAACTTCTAATCTTTGTTCTCACTTTAGACGCTATTTCTTTTCCTATTTTCCCATCGATAATATTTACTCAAAGAGTTGAATATTGTTCTTTACAGCTCTAATAGAAAATAAAAGACAAATGAAAGTTGCTATGATAGTCTTCCATGTGACATTTGTAAAACAACTAAGTAGTGATGGTTATATAGTCTCTATAGAGAGACGACTTCGCAATGGTTCATTTTCCAAATGAAGCAAACATTCTAGTATCAAAACAAAAAATTAAACGTCTAGTTACAACTCTTACAGAACTAGAGATAATTAGTAAACTTTATACTCTGTACACGATACATTTGTGTTCATTGAAAATATGCCAGCATTAAAGACCTGTTTTGATAAAACGAGGTCAATGGCATAAAGTTAAGTGTTAGAATAATCATGCTACGACAATGTACATGACTCCATTTTAAAGTGCCAAGAAATGTTCATTAGTAATGATCACCAGTGATCAACCTTTTGTTTACCCAGGTTAAATCTCAATTTCAATCTTAAATTTATTGCACATGTATATGTAGTTAAGAGGGAACGAACAGGCTGATATTTTGTACTCTAATTTAAACAGATAATAAACTATTTAATATGGAACGCCGGAACTGTCTTATAGTGTAAATATTTAATGTGTTTTGTCGATTTGTCTTTACGTCCTGTCATTTTTTCTTTATGTTATGTGCAGATGCCTTTATTTCCTGACACGGCATCTTTTTGTTATGTAAAATTAGTTATTTGTCAAACAATTGTATGATATGTCATTGCTAAACTTTGTTGTGTAAAATAGGCATTACATTATGCTGTAACTACTATATATTCTGTGAATACTTCGAAACTTTATGATCAACCACCTTTACATTGTCTCATATTTTATCTATGCTGTGTCTATTCTTCTTTTGAGTAAGTCAGTTAATAATTGCGTCCTGTCTCAAGTGTTGTTGTTATGTCAAGTGTTCTAAAGGTTTTGTTTTGATACACCTTTGTTTTATGTAAATCTCATGATATTATAGTCTTTTGGCGTTATGTTGTGTTTATACATATGTATCTCCAGTGAAAAACACAATACATCATGGTATAATTCATATGCGTTTTGCCGAACAATTGATACTCTCTGTGAGCATTCATTACGTCATGTGAAAATGCCTTTAAATTATGTGCAAACAACTAATACGTTTTGTGCAAACCTCGTTTACCTTATGTGCAAACATCGTTCACCCTGTGTGCAAACATCGTTTACCTTATGTGCAAACACCTATTACGTTATGTGCAAATACCTATATATAAAGTTATGTATAAAAACTGCATCATTATGTGCAAACACTATTACGTCATGTGCAAATGCCTATTACATTATGTCCAAACATCTATTACGTTATGTGCAAACACCTATTACGTTATGTCCAAACACCTATTACGTTATGTGCAAACACTTATTACGTTCTGGTAAACGCTTTTTTGACACAGATTAAAACAAAACGCATCATGATATGCATTTTAAAAATGAAGAAAATTAAAAGTTTGACCTTTCTAACAAACTGTGGATTTTTATATTAATTATATTGATTGGTGTAAAAATGCTATATACATACAATGTGTCTAGTTTTATGGGAAATTATTTTGCTCTACTTTAAGAGTGCGCGTTATGAATCCATGCTTTGAAAATTTGTTCACTTTACCTGTTGAAAATTGTAACAAATATACAGACACGACTTTAGTTTTTAAGAGGTGCAACGGAAAAGAACAATACGATATAAAAAGGAAGATGTGGTGCGAATGCCAATGTGACATCTCTTCCAAAGAGACAAGGATGATTTGGTATTACCCTCCCAGTAGGGTTTTCATCTAGCGAGAAACGTGTACTAGATTAATGCTACAAATGTAATGACGTCTCCAACGATTCATGTAGCAGCTAAGGAATCCTACAAAATGTTTAAGAGTTTATTTTCGTTCATTTCCTTTAACAGTTGTGAATATTATTCTGAATAACCTTCCTAAGACTTATTATTTCCTCCGTCCCTGACAAGGCGTGTTGAGACGGGTAGGTGTCCTGAAAAGGGGTGGTCAGGTGACCCGCCCCTCTTATCTGACAATTTTTTTAAAACTAACAGGGATGTTGGAAAAATTTGATCCGATTTTGGATCAGACAGGTAGAAGGGTGTAACAAGAAGCTGCAATTTCTAAAAAAAAAAACTATTCTTTTCATATTAAAAACTGCATTATCCTGTAATCCACAACAATGACGCATACACATTTTTTTCTGAATGAAAGGGTTATCAGCCTTGTTTCACCTTCACTGGCCATTCTCGAAATTAAATCCCGCAACTTGAAACTCCAGATAATGACTTTCATTTATCCGTATTTGGTCCGGTAACTTTTCGAACCGTGTCATCAAGAACGATACAAAAAAATACATATTCTAGTAAATTGTAATTGTTTTCTTCTATTATTTTTTTTATAAGTGATATGCATATTGTTTATTTTGTTGTCTATAAGAATAAATAAAAAATTTCGTTGCTAAAATGGTCATCATAACATAATTATCCCTTTCAATTTCAGAAAAAGCTGACTATTTATAAAAAAAAAAGAGATGTGGTATGAATGCCAATGAGACAATTCTCCACGAGAGACCAAATGACAAAGAAATAAATAACAATAGATCTTCTGATGGCCTTTAACAAAAAACCCATACCGCATAGTCATCTAATCTATTTATTTTTCTACCCCATTTAATTTTTCACCAGTTTTAAACAATGGTTACACTTAAGTAATTCGCTTTTAATTCGCTAGTTATTGTATACAAATAACGGGTAAGCAACATTTTTTTTGCTTTGTTTGTACATGTACAAATAAATTTTCCTGCTACCCGCTTCCATGTTGATCAATCGGTAATATGGATATTTCTTTCTGGGTAATAATTCATTTTGGGGTTTTCTCCGAGTCCGCGTTTCAAAAATGGTAAAAATCAGAGACAATGGTTAAGATTTAAACAACTTATGTTCAAATACCAGGTGTAAATTGTAAACAATATATGTACATTGTCAGAAACATAAAATGTATTAGTTCTCGCTGCGAAACAGGAGAAAATTATATAAGCCTCACTTTTCGTCCTGTTTCTTAAAGCTCGTACAAATAAATTTCACGTTTACCGACAAAGTACATTTATAATCAATACATTATTTCACAGTTGTTGATATGAATTTATCTTTTTGTTCAATATTTCAACGAATATCGTTGTATCAATTAACAAGAATGTGTCCAAAGTACACGGATGCCCCACTCGCACTATCCTTTTCCATGTTCCATGGACCGTGAAATTGGATAATAATCTAATTTGGCATGAAAATTAGAAAGATTATACTATAGAGATTCAAGTTGATTGGACTTCAATTTCATCAAAAACTACCTTGACCAAAAACTTTAACCTGAAACTCCCACTTTCATTTTCTATGTTCAGTGGACCGTGAAATTGGGGTCAAAAGTCTAATTTGGCTTTAGAATTAGAAAGATCATATCATAAGCAACAAGTTTCAAGTTGATTGGACTTCAGCTTCATCAAAAACTACCTTGACCAAAAACTTTAACCTGAACAGACGCACAGACAAAGACGGATGCACGAATGGAGCACAGACCAGAAAACATAATGCCCCTCTACTATCGTAGGTGGGGCATAAAAACATCAACCTATTTTCCGAACGGAGAGTCATAAATTAAATGAATATTATCGCGGGATATACGGTATAAACGGTAAGCTTCGATGCGTTTAGTTATGGACGCGAATGGTTCGATAAATATAGCTAAATACACAATTAAGCCAAATGTTCATAAACGAAATTTGCTGCACATCATTATTTTGAGAAATCTTATTTTCAAAAAATATAAAATTTCATACAAATATATTCCTTTGGATCTAAATGTTATCATTCTAAAATATGTTTTGACAGTTTCCGTTAAATATTGCCATTTTTAGATATATCGGTCCCCCTTTTCTCGGCAACTGTTAAAGCGAGACGTTTTTTTTTTTTTTATTAATAACTAGCAAGGCATGAAGTTCATATGATTTAATCCAAATTATCCTCAAAGTGCGGAAACAATCTTGAATTGATGCAATCTTGTTGGCCTTGAAATCGACGTAACATATTTAGTCAAAATTAAAAAAAAAAAATCACCTATATAACGAAAAGAAAACTGTGACAGACTTTAACACGAAAGGGAAGGCCTTAATTCTTCTGTAATTTTCCTGCTACTAATTATAAATTAAGAAATTTAAAGTTCACTTGTCATGTTTTGTATTGTTAGAATTTCGGAACCCTCTTGTTCATCCGTTTAAAGCACCATGAAACAATTGCCAGCTAACTCCCAATTTTCAAAAATCTTTAAATGTGCAGTATGTCATTGATACGATTTGAGTTCTCAAAATGATTCAAGATAAAATAAGGATATTAATAAGACATTTTAAAAAATATAAAACCCTTGTTATGTTTTATTAATTTTTGAGAACATCTTTACGTTAAAAATATTAATCAAAGTACTGAAGTACTGAACATCGGATGACCGCAAGTTCTTGTGGACGGTCACAAGCACTTGTCTCAGAAAACCAAATCAAATCTCTTTAACTGAAAGTGACGTTAAAGTACAGATATATATTTTTTCTGTGCGTGGATGATAAATTCAACCTCATCGTAGAAGTGATACAAATAAGTTTTTTTTTGTTATACATTATTTTAATATTTGTAAATTACAGTTACATGTATACATAATTTTTACCCATTTGTTTATCATTCTATTGCACTATATTAATTATAGTGCTGTGCAAGTGCATGGTGGACACTCTTTCGTAATAATTCGATTTTTCTGATAGATTGGATTTGAGTGGGCATTCATATTTTCCAGTAAAACATTCAATGTCCCACGCAGAGAGAGGGAGCAAAGACAGATAACTCTGCATGGGAAATTGCAAACGTTCTTGAGATATTCTTCCGCATGCGGTTACACACTTTTCTGTACGTGGGTATATATTAAAGATTTTTTACTTTATTTATGTTTCTAACAAGTTTAGCGACATTTTCATATCATTAATTTATGTTCAAAAAATATATTTTTAGGAGTATCCATTTGAAATGAATTATAAACAAGTGATAAGAAATGTAATTTTGCACTCGATAATGTCCGCGTATTTATTATTATCATGTTTATAGATCGGTTACAATCTCAAAACGAAGGTTACGTAATGGAAATTTAGGCGACAGCAATACACATGAATGCCCTGACGGTCATCCGATGTAAAATGAATGGAGAAGTTGTTCATTAAGATATCATTAGATAAACAAACACACGGACCTATTTTTTTCTCCCTTTTTGTTTTCTCATTCAATGACCAGTAGCGGAACCAGAATTTTTGAAAATGAGGCAGTTGCGTTTGTTGGTTCTATAAGTAGTTTGATTAAGAGGGGTCTCTGGACTCAGTTTTGCCAAAACTCTCTGCTAATTCAAAAAACAAATACAAGATAAGAGGTGGCGGGAAACTATCTTCGTCCTCAGTCAATATAATCTGAATAGACGCATATATAATGTGTTGACCTTGTCAAAAGTCTATAATTCATAAATGTAATTCGGAGCCTTCCAAAATCATATGTTATGATTATGTATGCAAGATATGACGACCTATGAAATGACCCGCTTGGTGCAGATGAAAGAGAACATTACATACACAAGGCCGTTAGTGCTCTCGTTTGAATTGTTTTACATAATCTTTTTGAGGCCTTTTATTGTTGACCATGCAGTATGGACTTTGCTAATTGTTGAGGGCCGTACGGTGGCCTAAAGTTGTTAATTTCTGTGTCATTTTGGTCTCTTGTGGAGAGTTGTCTCATTGGCAATAATACCAAGTCTTCTTTTTTTATATCAACTTATTTTCCATTCACATTTCCGTAAAGAAATGAGGTTGCATTTTGTTTTTAACAAGTACCTTTCTTTTTGCTTCGAATAACAGGGCAGAGCTTTTAGTTTCAGTCGATATACACGCCATCTTGAAAAAATTACTTGTCACATATAAATTCTGTTTGGTTGCTTCATTGGTGGCTCATATTCAGCAACAACTATTGGCTTAAATGAGATAAATAATTACAGACTGTTCTCTTCTGAGGATATTAAGCCATCAAATGCCGGAAAATTAACTATACGTATTACATTTCAGATCAAATGTTATTAATTCATGGTCGTTTTATTATGTATATATTACAAACTGAAATTAAAAATTGAAATATCAATCATTAATACATGTACGTCTTTATTTGCATTGCTAATCTGCAATATGCACGATTTGTTTGCTAAAAAATTTTCCTGTACAATGTTTTCAAAAATGCATTAAATGTATTTTATGACTTTTGTCAATCTAGGCACACCTCCAGAGAGACACACTTCGAAAATCGTGTCTATATATTTTTAAATATTTTAATTTTCAACAAGTAAAGTGAACAAAATATAAAAAGAATGAATGTATAACGCACACTCTTTTAGTAGAACAAAAAAACTTAATATTTATATAACATTTTTATTTCAATCAATATATAAAAATACTACATTTCCAATACTAAATCAACAACCCAATGCACATATATTACCTTCAGTTCACATTCAGCATCTAATGGATATTACCTCGAAAAAGAATACAGCGAAGTAGTTCAGAGCTTTTTAGAAAGCTAAACCTTATAATTTTCTTAATTTTCAAAGTGTATATCACAGATGCGTTTTGTTTTAATCTGTGTCAAAAAAGCGTTTACCAGAACGTAATAGGTGTTTGCACATAACGTAATTAATGTTTGGACATAACGTAATAGGTGTTTGCACCTAACGTAATAGATGTTTGGACATAATGTAATAGGCATTTGCACAAAGCGTTATCAGTGTTTGCACATAATGTAAGCGGTATTTGCACATAAAGTAATAGTGTTTGCACATAATGATGTAGTTGTTATACATAACTTAATAGGTATTTGCACATAACGCAATAGGTTTTTGCACATAGGGTAAACTATGTTTACACATAGGGTAAACGATGTTTGCACATAAGGGGAACGATGTTTGCACATAAGGTAAACGAGGTTTGCACAAAACGTATAATTTAGTTGTTTGCACATAATGTAAAAGGCATTTGATCATGACGTAATGAATGCTCACAGAGAGTATCAATTGTTCGGCAAAACGCATAGGAACTATACCATGATGTGTTTTGTTTTTCACTGGAGATACATATGTATTAACACAACATAACGCCAAAAGACTATAATATCATGAGGTTTACATAGAACAAAGGTGTATCAAAACAAAACCTTTAGAACATTTGGCATAACAATCACATTTGAGACAGGACGCAATTTCTAACTGACTTACGTAAAAGAAGAATAGACAGAACATAGTTAAAATATGAGTGAATGTAAAGGTGAATGATCATAAAGTTTCGAAGTTTTCACAGAATATATAGTAGTAAAAGCATGATGTAATGCCTATTGCACACAACAAAGTTTAGCAATGACAAATCATACTACTATTTGACCAAACAAATAACTAATGTGACATAACACAGAGATGCCGTGTCATGAAAAACAGACATTTGCACATAACATAAAGAAGAAACGACAGGACGTAAAGACAAAGCGACAGAACACATTAAATATTTACACTATAAGACAATTCCGGCGTTCCATAATTTAAAGCATGAAATTAAATGTTATGTCAACTTTTAAAGAGTTAGGTCAAATGAAAAAGAAATTATTACGAAAAACATTTTGAATATCAATTTGAAACAATAAAATTTAGGAAAACATGCGCTTTATATGCATGTAAGATAACAGAAAATCCATAGTCAGGGCGATAAAACTTGCAGCTATTTAGTTGCAAAAACATTATCTTCAAATACGGCCCATGCATAGAAATCAATATATATTTTCAACGCCTTTTATATTTCTTTTCAAATCTTCTTTTTACGGAGCTCGCCAATAAGGGTAACTATGTTTATTCTTTGTGTAATAAGTTTTAATAAAGTCTTGCAAATTTTTCGAAGTATATTTTACAACCTAACACTTCCAATTTGTATAGTTTAGTTTATTTGACTATTTTGATTCTTAGGTAGACTAGCCGTATAAGACACATTTATTAACTGACCCGTTGGCACCTCGTACATTTTTGTTGTGGGAGCACTAAGCAGAAGTATACAATATTTATGAAAGGGGCAATGTATTTTTTTACACTCTTTTATACCGTCATCGTTAACTCGCTATGCAAAAACTTATATATTTATTATAGAATATCCGAATCTTAAATAGTAGTGTTTAATACATTTTAATCCACTGTATTAAAGATATAAATTGATACATGGGCAACACATTGAGAAATTTAAAAAATGATAATAAGATACATCAAAACACGCCTTGGTGTAAATAATATATTATCAACTATCATATCATTCACAAGTTTCCTTTCGTTTATACTTTTTCTTTTCATGCAGTATTCCTATATTCGTTTGAACAAACCGTAAATAGGAAATTAACACGTTTTGCAGAAAATTGACGAAAAAATAACTGCACCTTAAAGGGGCACTAGCTACGAGATATATAAAAAATCTAAAGTTTGATTTTTTTTCTGTTCAATCAATAATGAGAGTGAAATAGTGAAATAACAATTTGCTTTTTGCAACCAAAAAGGTTCAATTTTGTCAAATTACGCTAAGAAACATTGATAATTAGTTATTCACTTGCAACTGAATGAGTCGACCTCTTTAAATCCGTATTCATGTGAACTTCAATTTCACCCCTAGCTAGAGATTGACAACGCATGCATTTTACGTGTACTGGTTATTTAAAGAAAAAGAATGTCAACAATGAAAGTGAAACTACGGTAAATCATTTGATTTCTTATTAGATGCACATAAAATCATTCTTATACGGTTAAAAACAATGAGAAACATCTATTTTTAATCAATAAAATAAAAGCAAACAGACCTATAAAAATCCAATTGTATAATCTATTCATATCTTTATGTTTACATCGCTTATATGGTCATCGATAGTTAATTAAATGGTGTCTGGACTAAAATACACACGAAACGAACCTGTATATTATCTACCCTATGCTCTGTAAACGGTTTATTTTAGACTTTTGATAGTTGGGATAAATGTTTTACATTGTTATAAATCAAATATGAAAATTTGAGTCAAATCGGTGACCATGAATTTGACAGCTAGTGCCCCTTTAAAATACAAGTGATTAGTTTCAATTTCAATTTAAATCATGAGTTTCCAAAAGCAAATTCACTGTACTTAAAATTGGAATTAATTTAGTTTTAAGTAAAACGACCTCACTTTTATTGCTGTCCCAAAACATACTTGATGCTAAAATAAAGTAACGAATGGCATATATAAAGGTGTTTCGTCAAATGCCGAACTTATATTGAATGAAGGAAAGGATATTCCGTGAGACAGTCACTTAAACTCATGGTAACCGATCATAATGATTTAAATAAAGGCAACAGTAGTATACCGCTGTTCAAAACTCATAAATCTATGGACAAAAAACAAAACAACATCGGGGTAACAAACTAAAACTGAGGGAAACGCATTAAATATTAGAGGGGAACAACGACACAACATTAAAATGTAACACACACAGTAACGGACTAAGCATTAGACAAAATTCGATGAGAATAACCAATATAACATCAAAACCAAATACATGAATTTGGGATAGAAAAGTACCGTGACACGTCTTATAGTACACTCAAATATAGGAGAAAACAAACGACACAACGGAAACACAACGTAAAAATGTTACACACACAGAAACGAACTATGATATAACAATGGCCATTTTCCTGACTTGGTACAGGACATTTTTAAAGAAAAAAATAGTGGGTTGAACCTGATTTTGTAACATGCCAAACCTCGCACTTTGATGGCATTTATAAATATAACATCAAAATGACAACATAATAATACAGGACCACAATACAAACAAATAAGAGAACGTATTAGAAACACACGAACAACAGAAAGTAAAAGGCATCAGGTTTAAAATACATTACGTCAAAAACGCGCCTCGTCCAAACAAGAATTACCAGTGACGCCCAGATATAAAAGTTCGAAAGTTAAAAAAGGGGTGAGGTACAAAGTTGTACAGCTCTGAGGATCAAAAGTTGAAAAAGGTTGTGCCAAATACGGCTAGGGTTTTCTGCTTGTGATAAGAACATCCTTATTACATAGAACAATTTATGCTATTGCAAACAGTAAATTTAATCAAATGAATATAAAAGATTTACATCATAAAACTGACGTCTTAACTAATTACAGAAAACAAAACCCGAAAACATAATACATTGAAGACCAACACAGAAAATAGACACGCCCGACTCAGTGACAAACCAGGCCTGAACGCAAAAAGTTATAACCATGACGTCACATACGAACGAAATGGTGAAAAGGCACAATATTACGTCATGCAGACATTTGAATTTCTGAAACAGCACAAATATGGCGTCATATTTGAAAAATTATGTCTAAAAATAAGATAGAAATAGGATTGATATAAGATTATAATAGAACTAAATACTGATATTACATTTAAACAC
This sequence comes from Mytilus galloprovincialis, assembly GCF_965363235.1. Taxonomy (NCBI): domain Eukaryota; kingdom Metazoa; phylum Mollusca; class Bivalvia; order Mytilida; family Mytilidae; genus Mytilus; species Mytilus galloprovincialis. The sequence continues at coordinate 59,994,834 of NC_134850.1, read as the reverse complement.
AATGCACATTGCAATACTAATTAATAGCAATTAACTATATTATATATATGTCCGGTTTGTTTTGAATCTAACTTCAAACATAAAACACTAGTTCTCCGTTAAAGCGCCCATTTTATGACGTATTTTGTCCCACCGTTAGAAAGCAAACCTAACGACTTCGAGTAATATACCGTAGCTTGTTATACTTATATCTGAGAATTTTTAGATTTCTTTATTATCTATATGTTTGATTTAAATAAAGTTTAGTATAGTTTTCACAACGATAGTGATCGTACCGGCCGTCCATAATGTTTTTTTCGTAAACCTGAAATTTCCGTAGATGAATAAAAGACCAAGCAGGACAAAATATTTAGTACAACACAGAGTGTGATATAAGTAAAATTTGATCATAAGGTTACCATAAATAGTTTTATTTATAACAATGGTCATTTATTTCAAATTACATCAGTCTGAAAAACTAAACAAAGTTGAAAACTGCAGAGATTTGTTAAGCATGTAATCTCCGTGGAATGGTCAAATCTTAACAAACACCAATTCTGTAAATAAACTCCACATCCAACAGATCGATAACGGTGTCAACATTTAATGTTAGAACAACTTATCTTCAGATACTCATATTATGGTTCATAAATGACGAAATCGTCGAAATGTAACCTCCGTGGAATGTAATCTCCGTTGACGTTTTGGTAAAGGGTGCTTTCTATCACGTCCGCACTTTTTATCGAGTATGGCATGCCAAATAAACATATTAGATATTTATAACGGATGGTGGATATATCACTTAAATATCAATAAGATATTGTTATCAGAAGACATACAAAGACACCATGTACCAATTGTAAAAATCAATTGTTTGAGTGTAACAGAGTTGCTTGTTTCTTAAATCTAGAAGCAGGAGAAAAAAACGGACGTTTGTATAGCAAGTAAATAATGTAAACCCGTTATCAATATTCAAGATATGAAACTTCTATGAATAATATAATTTTTTTTTTATGTCGAATTCAACAAGATTTAACAATTATGCAACTGCAAGTAGCCATACAAATTGCTCTTCCTTATGAGTGTTTTCGTATTGCACAAGGAGGGAAGCTTTTAATTACACCACAGCCCGGTCGGATTTTACTTTTTCCACCGGCCCACCGTGGGCAGCCTACCCTAGCTATAATCTCATTTTTGTAAAAATAGTGATTACAAATATTTTATCAGGGCCTTTTATAGCTGTGCTTATTGTTGAAGGCCGTACGGTGACCTATAGTTGTTAATGTCTGTGTCATTTTGGTCAGTTGTCTCATTGGCAATAATACCACATCTTCTTTTTCATATTATCTGCTTTTTTCAATTGACTGTACTTGCCAGTCTTTTGATTAATCAAAAGAAATTGCATGCCCACTCCTATGGGTGGGCAGAGGGGCAAGCTAGAAATTTTGACCACCCGGTGCCCACTCCCACTGTGAACGGGTGGACAAAGCAAAATCCACCTGAGCTGTAGTGTACTTTCTTTCATTATTAAAATGAAATTACGACGTCGGCCTAAAGGGCATTATATATATTATTAACAAAACCTTGTACAACATTCTTTTCAAAAATAGACACAGTAAAATAGATTAAACAAAACTACCCGTTACAATGATACACTGTATATATATATATATTACGGTCTGTTTTAGGTGAGGGAATCTACATTTCTGAACTCTGTAATTCTTTAGCCATTTTTCGCTCTAGTCAGTAAGAAATATATGAATTTTGCTGTAAAGTTCTTATGTTCAGTTCCTGCAGTTGAAAACTTCTGTATAGTATGATAAGATTTTGACAAGATATATTGTCTTGCCTGTATCAATAACACACGTATGACGACACTACTCCTTGTAACCCCCTTTTTATTCTGTCGCTGTACTGCTTAAATGATACCATGTATCAATTAGAATTAAGATCAAACTTGGAGGAAAAAAAGCACCAAGTATTTCATTTTTTTCAAAATAGGTTGGAAAGCTTAGATAATATACAAAAGTAAAGATGACATGAGATATATTTGATCATATTTTCCTTGTGATCTGAGGTACTAGTAATGTGGAGCTGAACGTTCAGAGACAGTACCGGTAGTTAACCGGCATGAAAGATATCTGAAATCGGAGAGAATGAAAATTTGATCATCAAAAATAGATTTTATCCTTGATTACTTATCTGTCCAACACAATATAGAAAGAAACAGTGCTTATCAATCAATTATTTCGGGAGAATATTAAAATTTATCTAAGATATTTTGGTACTAAAAAAAATATTATACCCCAAAAAATCGAAGACAATGTCAACCGTCCTCAAGCATCAGTATGAAACTGAGGACGCAAGAATTATGACAATGTTTTGATTTTGCAAATCCTTACAATTCCAATCGATTGTCCATTAATATGTTTTAGAATTATAAAGATACCTAAGGTTTCACCTCAATCAATAAATGTTACAATCGACTGATTTGACTATTTTTTTCACAGTCCTTTTCGTAATATAGCTCATCAACTCATTCATTTCTTTGAAATCCTTATATTTCAAATACTCGTCGCTGGACGTAAATGATGAAGATAAATAAAAAAAAACAAAAAAAAACGCTTCGGACGCATGGAATTTATATCTTTTTTTTCACCAACTATTGCAGATCTTTTTGTTGCTTATGATTATCGTTGTCTGACATCTGTCACAAACTATTTTTTCAAAGTGTGCAAAACTATAAAAATAATTGTTGACACAATGAAGGAGGAGGATGCAATAGGAGACGAAATGATACGTTAACTCATGCAAGATCGGGAGTTTAGCGAAAAACACCGATGTTTATGAATGTATGAAATATGCATCGTAATTTCATTTGAACAGTTGCGTTTACTACCAATTTGAAAGTTAAACATTTCATCCGGAATGATCTACTAGAATATTGTCAGTAATAAATTTAATATGCAGAAGACGCAAAGTTTCATTATTCTTCAAATCATTTATCCCTTTTATTTTTTATTTTACCTTTTTTCAATTTTCATTTTTTTTTACCTTTCAACCAAATAATGTTATTTTCTATTCTTAACTTGATTGCCTTTTTTCTTTATTCTTTTTTTTAAGGGATGGGGGTGGGGGGAGGGGATGTTGTCTTTATTTTTTTTTTATTTGTAAACCATCTCATATATCTTGAATTATCTCAAATAACTATCTGATATTCAAGCGGAATAGGATGCATAATTCTACTAGCATAAGAGGATCTACTAGAAGAAGCTGTTTATTTGGTCGTTTATGGTTGTCTTAAAATTAAAGTCAGTGAGATTAATAGACTACAGCAAACCAACAAAGAGGATGAAAAAATAATCCATGAAAATGATTTTATATTTCATATTTTGCTGGATTATTTTTTGTCGTGTCTCTCTCATCGTTGTTTTTTTTTTTTTTTTTGTATATTTATATTGAACCTTTTCAATTATTTATCACCGACAACACATGCAAGATCTTATTAATTTTTTAAATGTTCTTCTCCCGGTCATAAATCTTCATGAAATATTTGCCACTGTGCGTTCAGACAACATATATCAATAAATCTTATATCCTATATTTGTAAATTGCAGTATTATAAAAACTGTAAACATAATCAAATAAGTGATTCGTTTAAACTTTGGTCAGATATTGTCAGTTACATAGTGTGTTAGTGACCTACATGTAATACGATATATACGGGGTCAGTAAATTCCATAATGGAGTTTGAGCCAAAATAAAACCTCATATGAAATTTACTGACCCTGTATATATCATATTAGGTCACTAACACACTATGTAACGAATTAACTCTATAATACTGACTATCTTGATTTGTTAAATGTATACTGGAGTTGTCTCATTTGCAATCATACCAGATCTTCTTATTGTTATATGAGAGTGTTCAATTTTAAGGACATACTCCCATTGGTCTGCACAAAAAATTAATAGACACTTCTGGTCTCTCTCCTTATTTTTTTCAAATTTCCGACACATTGAACGCATCAAAGTTACAAGAGTTGAGTTTCGGCTTCGAAAGAAATTTTCAAAACAGTACTAGACCAAAGCAAGGGATTCAAGCGTTATACGCCATTCTTGTGCATTTTGAAATTGAAACAGTTTAAAATTTATATATTTGTTTACAGTATAAGTATGACCACATCAGTGATAAGTCATGGTAACACAGATTGGTAAATAAGATTATGATGAAAAGGGGGAGGATTCATTGGCGAATTATATATATATTCGGGTTGAAAGCATGTTAATACGATATCAATATTGATCCTGCTTTGTATAGGTCTGACATCCTGACTGGATTGTTTAGCATACTAATTCACACGGAAAAAGCCTAAAGGCAGATTTATCAACTTAATTTGTGTTGAAGAGATAAAAAAAGACTTATATAATATTGCAGACATGACTGAATATTATGCTTAATTTAAACTAATAAGGAAAACGAGAAACAAGAAATAAAAGTTTACGTGAAATAATTAAAAAAATTTGTTAAGCATTTTGGTATTGAAAATCACGACGTAAAAGCAAATAAAATGACGTTAAAATATCTTTTTTTAAATTTCTTTCACTTAAACTGTCTCGATCATTACAAATTAACGGTAAAATATTACATGGTGAAATTGATAGGGTGGGTAGAATACACTATGAGGATGTTCCATGTTCTTTATAAACAAGTTTTGATGAAATTTATATTTTATCATTTTTTACTCTGACGTTGGGCGCTTTAACGGAGAACCAGTGAAAAATACAGATTACGTTGAACAAAATCAAAACTGATAAATGAAGGCGGTGAATAATTTTCTTTACCATAACACATGAATTTTAAATGATAGCAAAAAAATGGAGAGAAAGACAAATAGTATAACTTAATATGGTACTCAAACGTGTGATTTTTTCTAGAGATATTTATTTTATAGCTTAATGTAGTGATTCAAATAAAATTGTAAATTCTTAGTTATATCTTTTAGGAAGATAAGACCGCAGAAAAGAAACCAAAAAAAATAAAGCTTAACAAACAGGAAACAGGTTTGTATATAAATATCACCAATTTTAATAATCTGAAAGTTATAATGGAAAAAAAAAATAGAAGTTTAAAAAAAAAAATCATAATTTGATACTTGAGCACTTTCTAAATCTATCAATTGCTAACATAAATCCGTGATGAAAAGATATCACTAAATGTAGAAGGTGCACAATAGATTTCTAAATTTGTGCGAAAGATTAAAAAAAATACAATATAGAGTTTATGATGAGTTGCGGATAAAAAATTTGGCGCAACCCTTTTAACACACGTGATAAAGTTCATGCTTGGGTAAAGGACATCCCAAATAACATTCGACTTAACAAAGGCCAATATATTGTAAAGATTCTATGAAAGTTACTTTACACAGCGATTGATCATGACTAGAGTTTTAGGAGTTTTAGGAGAAGCGGGGATTCTTTTATGAACTATATATTGTGTAGATATGACAGTCAGTAGCATCTTAAAACTAACCATAACTTGTCAAAATAAGAAATAGAAAGATGTGCAAAAGTAAATGATGTTTGAAAAAAGTAAACAAAACGTTAAACTCGGAGGAAAACATTTTGTTTAATTTTTTAAATTAATATCAAATTGATTAGTAACTGCACTACATTTTCAACTTAGATTTAACGACAAATAAAAATAGAAGGTTCATCTGTATTCTGTCTGAAACAACAAATAGTGCATTTTTCCTCTCAGCAAATGACAATGACAAAAAGTGCATCAATTTAATATTATTTTTTCAACTCAAAACGGTAATTAAAATGCTGAAAACATGCACTGTGTTGATTGATGGTATAATAATTAGTTCAAGCTTACGTCTTTACTAGGAATATGACAGAAAAAGGATTAGCGAATAATTATAATTAACTAAAACGTATTAAGCTGACAGGAATATAGATTTGCTCATTGTTATAATTTGGGTCCATAAACACATTGCAACATTTCTATAACTGATTGTACCAATACAATATTACTTGACATAGAGAAATTTATAAAAACAACCAAGGCAATATTTAAATCATGTTACAAAAAACATCTGATCATATTTAGTGTTTAAAATGTTTCTCTGGGTATACCAACCGTCCACATATCTAAACTAATGAGTATTTACTAGAAAAACATGTTGTATGTGCCTCATGATATGCAGAATATGTTTACAAGGTGTCTTTATTCTGTATTTTTTTAAATAGTCATATCAGTGTAGCTTTATCTATCTTATTTTGTTTTGGTTAATAATGATTGGTTGTTGGTGAATATTTCGAGACGGTCATATATGTAGACTAAGCCTGAGTGCCTGAAGGGAGCTATCTACTAGCGTCTTGAAAAAGACAATTATAGTTATTAACGATTGGAGTCGAACGCACCTGAAACGTGCGTGGTTCGAACTCGACAGGATAGAGAGACCGTTTCTATGAATAAGATAGTTTGACATCAGTGCATCATCGTGTTTTAGTTATCAAATAGGTTGTTATCTATTGATTTTATCATCTAATAAATAAATGTGGTATATTTGTACTTTTTATCATTATTTTGTCATACCTACAAAAATTACCTTGACTTCCTTCTAGAATGATGTTGATAAATTCATCCAATAAACCACCCAACAAGATATGTTTTCGGATAACCTTTCCTTACTCTCTCCGTTTATATTAAAAGCTTTCGAATTGTAAAGTGCAGTTATAATCGTAGATAACAATGTTGATTTAACTGAATATACAGTCAAATCAAACAATTATTACCAAAAAAAACAAAAACCTACAAATCAAATTCAAAAGTAATAGAGGCATTGTATCTGTAAAAAGATAATTTATTTCCTCAATTATTTACATAGTCTTATTTAGGGTCGCATCTTCAGTAAAATATTATATAAACCAATAAATGGAAATGTCGGTGGGTCAAGAGCTTACGATTAAGAATGTTTTCTTATGTACATCCATCCCGTAGTAAATCATGTAGATGACGTTAACATGCGTAAACATAATTTAATTTGCACTATTGATAAGTTATCAATCTTGAATTCTCCGATGAAATATTTAGAAATTATTACGAAAAAATTTAAATAATAAAAAAACGGACTCTCGTGGAAATTTTTCAACGGAATCAAACGACAAAATCAGAACATCAAACACATCAAACGAATAGATAACAACTGTAATATTTTTAACTTTGTACAGGCATTTTTTTTAAAAAGAAAATCGTGGATTAAACCTGGTTTGTAGCTAGTACAACTCCTCCCTTGTATGAAACTATACAAGAGAGGCGAAATATACCATTAAGTTAATTAAACTTATGACTAATTAGTTTAAATATATCTGTTCTGTTATCAATTCAATTTAGCTCAAGTGTTACTGAATAAAAATGTAGCCAACGATTGACAGTACGTTTTACTAAAAAAACCTCTAGAATACGTTCATTTTACAGACGCACCTTAAACATTGAATACTTGATGTTTGAAGTTGTTTCCTGAAGGAAGAAACATGTATTATTTCAATAAAAACTTCATTTTATATCTTGAAAAAGCTAAAATGCCAACCAGGATTGCAGTAACTGTATTATAACACGGCAATCAAATCGTCTGCTGGTGGTAGTTTAGTAACCAATCAAAAGTCCAGTTACAGTATTATAACACGATTGTCGTCTGTTGCTGGTGGTTTAGTAACAATTGGCACGATTTCCTCTAGATAAATTTAAAATGTATTTCCTCAAACTCTATAATTATGTCACAGAATTTGGAAAAGTTGTTTGTGTCTTGATAAGATTACATTGGTTCTGCTACATTGTTTTTCAACCTATACCTATATCTTTGAACGTGACCCATTTTCAAATATGACTGTTTTACCGAGTGTGTCTCGGTTTTATACATTCAATATTCATTAATGTACTTATGTTATTTCTGTTGTGGTTTTGTATGTCTATGTTTTATATATCATCGTTTATGGTTTTAATTCTTTTTTTTTCGGCACATTTCCCATACGTCTCATTAGTCAAGATTCCATGGATAAAGGTTTGTGTTAGTCAAAATAACTATAACGTCGTCACAGCATTTATTCAAAATAGACTTTCAATACCGTCATACACTGTAATCATGTTAATTGTTTGGACTAGTAATGTGAATTGAATTGTAAGTGTTTTTGAAGATTATATATTCGTTATCAAAATACGTCATTATTTGTGATGTCCTGTGCTGTCGTTACTGGGCGATGTCGTTGTTATTCTGCAGTTGGCATGTTGTAACGACTATTGTATTATGTATGCATACGTTCTCTGTTTTGAGTGTGCTTGAATTTGTTGGCGCGGTATTTCTGTCAGCGAAGTGTTGTCATTTTAGTGAATTTTTTAACATCGCCATATTAGTGGAAGGTTTGGCTAGCCATAAAACCAGGTTCAACCTATCATTTTTTTCTTATAAAAATGTCCTGTACTAATTAGGGACTATGTATGTTGGCGTTTGTGTTTGTTGCACTTCATTGTGTTTGTTATTCTGTGGTTTTCCCCTTATGGGTGATGTGTTTCCCTCGGTTTTAGTTTGTAACCAGGATTTGTTTTCATTCAATGAATTACGAAAAGCGGTATACTACTGTTGTTTATATTCAGAAAACAAAAATATTGTCATATGTTCAATCACTTGATGTGTAAACGTAATCTAATTATCTTTTATCGTCTTATTTGTATTATTTGTATTCTAAACACAGCGATTAGTTTTTTGATTGAACTGATATGATGGATTTGACAATAAGAAACTTGGAAATAATATTCAAAGCATAAGCAAAACGTTAAAGCATTTATTTAATAGTTATAATCGTTCCTTATGTTTGAAAACAAAGTTAATTTCAAAGTAATTTAATCATAAAGAGATTGCATTCTCAAACATATGGCGGAAAATACAGCATGCCTCATGGACATTGTAACTTTTTCTATGCTAATAAATAATTAAACGGAATACATTTTGTAATTTTACCATTCATTATTATCAAATTGATTATATAAATCTTTAATTATACAAATAATATCAACTTCTCAGTATCACGTAACATTGAACAAACGTGTGTTCATGACATCATTTTCGACCAATTAGGGAACACTTCGACGACACGGCCAAAGATGTTCTCGTTACTTATCATATGTAGGTGCAAAATCAAATAAGTCAAAACTATAACGACTTCATCGAAAAACTCCGCAATTCCGTAATGGTTAATCTCCTCGTTATGTTGACAATACAAACTTATCTTTGATCATACCTACGTTAATTGATGTCATTGTCATTACGTGTGTATTTGTAAAACTGTAGATTAGTACCTTACTTTTATTGTTACCACAAATAACGTCAAATTAGAATTGTACAGACAAATTTGATAACACTTATATAATATAATATTATATCTTCAGACGAAATAGACATTTCCGACAATAATCTACATATCTGCTATTGATAAAGCCATTTATAAGGAGTCACAGAGATAAATTAGAAATTAATAAACTCGTTTTCGAGAATTAAGTCATGTCTGTCATATTCAATATGCTGGTTAATATACCATGAAATAAAGAGCACTTTAGGCTATATTTGTTTTACTTTGTTGAAATTAAATAGTACATTGAATGAAATCCTAAAATCCTGAAATGCTCTTCAACTTCGTACTATATTTGACCTTTTTAACTTTTTTTTCAGCCTCACTGATGAATTTTTGGAAAACAAAACGCGCTCCAGGCTCATAATGCATGAAGTGGTAGTACAATATTGAAACTATTTATAACAGAATATTTAGAAAATATGAACATTGTGATGGTGCAAATTATCATTCTTCACTTACAAAAATGAATTATGGTTATCTTGACATATGGCATTGACAAATGTGAGTGTTTGTACTTATGTTTCTAGTAACTCTTGATGTTTTGTTTGTGTTGTTGAGATGTTCCTTTAATTTGAACCCCATACAAGTTTTTTCCCTATTCAAAGTTGAAACACGACAACATGATTCGATTAACAGTAAAGGATGTGTGTGTTTCAGATGACCTCGGACATTCTCGAGTTGTCGTAACAACAATACTGTCACATCTGCCTGATTGATGTGTCTTAGGAAAGTGTCTTTTATTGCTTCAAGAATTCCATCGTATGAACTTTGTCCGTATGTAAATAATCACTTAATGAGTATACGGGAAGTAAAGATACAGATTGTATCTTTAGAAATGAACAGTCAGAGAAAAGCCAGAAAGTCAAATATGTATTGATAAGATATTTGATTCCATGACCTTTAAACATTCAAGGATTTCACCTTATTCGCGTCATTTCTCACAATTGATCTAAGATAAATTATTTCCTTAAATATATCCTGATTTTGGAAGGTCTCTACCCCTTTGGTTTTCTTTCACACGTTCGTATACAAAATGTCTAACAGAAATATTAATGAAAAAAATAATTATTTGCCGCAGTGATCCATCTTCTGCATATCGAAATAATGTCACTAGAACATGTTACTGAGAAATTCTAGTGTCTGATATTAACCTTTTATTGACAAACTGATATATCAGATAAAAACTAATAAAGAAACAACAAATGTCCGATACTTGATATACTGTCTTAGTTTGTTTAATATAGTTCACAAATGATGATAAAGTATTCATTTCCAAGCACTGTAACGTGACGGCAAATCATTACAGTATGGAAATTCTTTTGAAAATAGTTATCAAGAAACATGAGTCGCTAAATATATTTATTTTGGATAGTCAAGACTTTTCTTATCATAGGAAGTCGTTAAATTGATAGAGGGGGGGGGGGGGCAGAACCTTTGTCTGGACGTCGGGATTTCGGGATTGATCCTTTCGGGATCCGAGAATTCTTTTTTCAAATTTAGAGATGTCGGGATTTAAATTTCTTTAAATGCAGGACCTCGGAATTTCATGTTATTAAGCCGGGATTTGGGAATCATGGCCGCTCGTTATCCCGGGCCCCCATTGATTGATGAGTAAAATTGCATAGCACATGGACAAAACACATTTGACTTCATCAATGAGACCTTGAATTGTCTTCTGTCTTATACCAACTTTTGTAATGCTATGTACTTTGTGCTATGTTCTGTACGAACGACCTTATTACGTTTACAAAATTAAACCACCAACACAAATCGTGTAGCACTTTAATGCGAGTAAAACAACCAAAACAAACCTTATCGCACTAAAATGTGAGTTAACTAATCGAATCAAATACTATATTATAATGTGCCTGAGTAAACAACCAAAACATTTTTTTTCTGTACTATGATGTTAGTTTTGAATAACATTTTGTTTTTTCTTTTTTCCTGTCCAAATAATTAGACCGACTTGTTTCTAAAATACCCTGTGCTTCATTAAACACATGCATTTATATGGCTTCTAACTGTTTCTTTCAATTAACAAGGAGGACAAATAGATAAGAAAAGAGCTTTCAACATTCCTAACATAATTACGTTAGATGTTATTAAATAGCGCTTCGTATCATTGTTGAAAAGTCAATGTCCTCCCTCACTGTTCTCAAATACAAACAATACACTGTCCATTACATTTAAAACTCAATAAACATAATTTATTAAATACAGTTTCACTATCTTGTACTAACATTAAACAATAAATGTTTATTTACATTAAAAAACTCAGTGAAGAGAGCTAATCGAATACATATTGAACCGTAGATAATACTTTCTATGAAAGTCAATGCTATAAAAATGAAACACTAAAAATTCCAAACGCTAAAGTAACACTCGAAGCAACGACTAGAAAAGCGAACAACTTATTAAGCCTTAAACGTATCAAAACAACTGACAACATGTGCACATTGTTGTGCTTACTCTATGCAGACAGGGAAACAGTTTGCATACCTTGCGTAGGAGTCACGTCTCAACACAATTCTTATTGTATTTGTTAATCAACTATTTGAGATTGAACACTTTTGTCATAAAAACTGTTTTTGATAAAGTTTCATTTGCAATACTGCTTTCTCAAAAATTGTTTAGACAGGGCTATGAATCAATCAAATTAAGGTCATCACTCGAGAAATTTTACGGTCGCCATCATGAGCTGATTGACCATGATGACAAAAATGTGTCAGATATCATATCTGATATTCTTCCTCAGTCATAATAACTTTCCATCATTACCAAACTGAACAAAGAAATAACGTATACGGTGCAGGAAATGCTTACCCTTCCGGAGCACATGATTTAATTCCCGGTTTTTAGTGGAGTTCGTGTTGTTTCTTATTTATTATTTGTAACTGTTGATGAAAATGTCTTTTGTGTTTTATAAGTCTTTGTGTACTCCTTGGTTTTGTTGATTATTGTCTTTAGAAACGTTTTATTAACTTATAACTGTTTTGGTTTTTTTTTATTTAACCCAACTTGTTGGCGTTCTCTGTAAACGTTTTATATCATATTGTATTGCAAAATATAATATTGATCGTACTAGTTATTTCTATTCTAATAGTATTTTATATCATGATTTATCTTAGCAACTTATTTCTTTCATTTAAAAAAAGGGTTGAAAATGTTTTGCTGTCATTTTCACCAAATATTTGTCTTGTCAATTCTTACTTGTATGTTGATGAACAACCAGAAAAACATAATGGAATAGATATCATTTTGAAAGACGTTAACCTACATTTGTGTACTTTTTTACTCTATTTCCGTTTATCAATTTATATCATAGATACCAGCCAACTTACCATTTTTTGTAGATGATGCTTTATGTATTATTTCATATCTTATTAACACTGACATATCATCAATCGAAGCAAATTATTGTGCAACGATTTTCAGCATTATTAATAGTGTGCTCTCATAACGAAATTATCTAGATTCAAAAAGGAGGTTTTATAAATATTGTCATATTTCATTATGAACAATCCATGTGACCGTATAATTGTATACATTGTATCTATATCAGTGTCAATAATGAATGCCGTACCAAGTCCATAATATGTCAGTTGTTATCCATTCGTGTGGTGTGTTTGAGTTTTGATTTTGCCATTTGATTGGAGACACTCCGTTTTGAATTTTCCTCCAAGAGTTAATTTCATTTTGTTTTTTCACTTTTTCATCCCATTATCAAGCGCTTTCACAGATTGTAAGGTCCACTGTGACTTGTATAGATAAACGATCTTATATGGAAGAGGTTAAATATCGTTTTAGATTGTTTGGTTCGGTATGACTGTTGATTATCTTGTATTTTGTAAGCCTATGTTAATCTTATCATTTTGTGTAAATTAATTTACTTTGCAGCATGAAACTTAATATGAATTATATGTTGTAATACACAGGAGATACATTTAACTTTGTCAAAATTATTTGATGACCGTCAGTTTGGATCGCCGTGATTCTGTTATCATTAGTGCATCTTGTATTCCGTAATCTATCATTAGTCTTGTTTCGGATATTGCTTCTTTTTTTAAGTGCATTATCAATTCTTCCAATCCTTTGTTGCGTAATATTTCTAAGCTGTTAGTGTTGATTTTCATTGACACTAAGTTAAAATGAATATTTAATTACACATTTTGTTAAAAGTTTGGGTAAAAATTAAAATAAACATGTGTATCGGTGAAATTTATATCTGGGTTAACATGTATATCGGCTATCGCCGGAAGCCATGTCGATAGTAAAATATGGACGAACGATACAAGAGGTAGAGTCAAATTCATAGATAGAAAATAAACTGACAACGCCATAGCTAAAAAAAAAAAAAAAAAAACCAAGCAGACACATAATAGTACAGAAGACACAACATAGAAAAATAAGGACTAAGCAACACGAACCCCACCAAAAACTTTGGGTGATCTCAGGTAATCCTAAAGGGTATGCAGATTCTGGTCAACATATTGCACCCGTCGTGTTGCTTATGTTATTACACGTTGGTGAATAGTCTAATTTGGTAGGTCACATTCGTGAAAAGGAAAAGGGTATTGTATTTACAACATACGGAAAATGTCCGATATCATCTGTGAAACGGTTATTCCATAACGGTGAACAAACTCGTGATGTCGTCCGTAAAATTTATGAAGGGATGATTTCAACTTCAACATTTAGAACTCTTGGTTTACTAACTTCCTTGTAAGTAGCAATCTTCTATCAAAGAAATCAAAATAGGAAATACAAGATATATACTCCGTATGCATCTAATATGTATTTGGTTAAACTTTCAGTTCGTAGGCTTTGCTACAAAAAATAGTCGAGCACACACAAAGATAAAAGCGTGGTAAAAGATACCAAATGGACATTTAAACTCATTAGTAAAAAATATACTGACAATTCATGGCTAAAAAAGAAAACGACCAACAGACAATCAAAATCACACAACACATAATATATAAAATAAAAAACTGAGCAACATGAATTCCACCAAAAGCTGAGGGCGATTTAAGGTGTTCTGGGAGGTTAAGTAGTTTGTAAATTAATTGTATAGATATACTGCTATTAAAAGGATAGGCATACTCAACGCGACAAGGAATGCCATATGGTCTAGACTATCTAGAAAAAATGTTTAGAGCAATGGACATTGTCATTTAAGTTAAATGACAAGAAATGAAAAATCGAAAAGAAAAGAAAAATTGAAGCGTGAAAAAAATTAAAACAGAACAGGATTGTTAAATGGAAAGTAATTGTGCTTAAACGAGATGATTTTAAACATATTAGTCTAAAGTACGAGTTTAAAATATAATAAAATGCCTTTGTATGAGTGTGTGATTCCATATTCATCTGAATACAATGAACTCTCTGAAAGAAGAATTAGGTTGCATGTTATATGCTATTTTATATTGTCAATTATTGTTAAAGTGCTTTTTGTCAAACATTGACATAAATATGCAGTCTAGTGAATAATATATCTTCATATACATTTATAAAAAATCTTCTATGTTTAATGCATACAATGATGACGTCAGAGTTTTGGAATAGTGCACGCAACTTTCCAGAAGGTCATTAGTCACAATATTTTGATTGCTGCTTTGAAACCTTTTACGACATTCAACCACAATTAACAGCAGGATTTTATATAACTTTGAGATATAGTCGGAAATAAAATTCCAAATGTACATTCCTTTTCTTTTAAGTAAACCCTGCGTGCATATATACCGAATGATGACAATATAATTTTTTTATCATTGATTTATAAGATCTTTTAATTTACGGTTTTAAATTGTTGGATCATTCAACACACCAGGTTTTTGTCAAACCAAATTAAGGACTAGATTACTTTATTTGTATTTAATACAATGTATCGGAACTTTCGGTGTTACAAGCTTTTCAAGTTCGTTTTTGCTAATAAGGCTTTCAAACTGTTCCTCTAATGAGACTGATGTACATTTAACGTGCATCTGGTGAACACAATGATATGCCTTGCATCTCTGATTGGTGCTCTTTCCAGACAGTTTATGAACTTTATAGAAATTTATATTGTTCTATATCTAGATGCTACTGAATATAGTTTATCCTTATTGTAAAACAAAAGAAAATAACCTAGAGTTATATGAAAACCAATCCTCACTAACACTAATATTGAAAAATAACCAAACAACAGGAATGCAATAAATGTACAGCAAATCAAAGATTGTTTTAAATAGAAATATTGATATGTGAAATAAGGCAAGATAAGGAAAGAAATATGTCACATATAGGTGTGATTGCCAATGAGACAACTCTCAACAAGAGACCAAAATGACACAGAAATTAACAACTATAAGTCATCTTACATCCTTCATCAATGAGCAAAGCCCATACCGCATAGTCAGCTATAAAAGGTCCCGGAAAGCACAATGTAAGACAAATCAAACGAGAAAACTAACGGCCTTATTTGTATAAAAAAATGAACGAAAAACAAATATGTAACACATAAACAAACGACAAACACTGAATTACAAATGAGAACTTAGTAGGCCATTTTGCGGTCAAATAGTATAAAACATGTATTATACCCTCGATACTTGCTTTCATCCGAATATCTAATTAAAAAGTCATGGACTCTGGCCATGATACGAATTTATAATGTGAACCTGAGTTCAATATAAGGTAGGAACTCACTACTAAAAGCCCGAGTCTGATATTAAAATGACTTATTTTTCTTGTTTGGAGGTTAACTGGTATGAATAATGGTTCGTTGCTGATGAGAGCAAAGGTAAAAGTAAACGTGAAAAGAATGACCGTAACTCTAATTGTTAAGCAAACCAGCATCACTTTTGAGATTGATAACAAGTATATGGAAAGTCAAAAGAACATTACTAATTTTTGCATTTACATCAACCACATATTATCTTTAAATCATCAGGGATTACAGACCGCTAATCGTTAACTCTTCAATGAACTTCGTTGCTGCGATTCAGTTCTACTTCGCTATGAAGGAAATATCATGCATCAAATTATAATTTTAGAGTAAAATTTATTATTTCTATATTAATTGATTGACAAGACCCTTGTATGACAAAATTCAAAACAATTCGAACACAAACACAACCAACAGTATGATTTATGTCAAACAAAAGCAAACAAACACAAAAAACAAATATTTTACTCGCCATGAAATGTCAATGCTCTTTAGGAGGTATGTGAGAAAAGGCCAATGTGTTCATTTTTTTTACAGTATCAAAAACGTTTATATTTTAGCGCCTTTGTTCGTATTCTTTCAATTGTATGTTTTACAATGGTATCGTATATTCATATTAACATTTATTAAATACAATATACCAACAATGCCATAATTTTAAATTATTCCAATTTTTTTCGTTTTAAATGTGTGTATCTTGCATTGTTATGAACGGTTTAATTTTAATATAAAAATGACATATGTCGCTGGAAATTATATTTTATCATGTACGTTAATCATGATAAAATATAATTTGTTAAATGGCAATGTATTGAACTTTACAAAATGATATTGCGTTATGCAATATCTACTTAGATGATCTATCTGAATTGAAAAACACATGTATACTGTAACTTTTTCCAGATTTGTCCAAAATGCATCAGACTGAAATACTTGTTCGAATTGAAATAAGTTTAGATAATTATTAAAACGTATTTGGTGTATCTACATGATAAATAAAGGCATCAGTAGTATACCGATATAAGAGGGGAACAACGACACAACAGAAACACAACACTAAAATGCATCACACACAGAAATAGTTGTTTAATCAATGGTATAAACCTGGTGAATTTAGATGTACTTCTTTAATACTTCTTAAATAGTTAATTAGAAACGCTCAACTGTTTATCTGTAAGAGCAGTGTAATGCGGGGAATTGTATTGTGCTTTAAGTTTATACAGTAAACACCTTTAAGACAAAACGAAAATACCTTAATCAACGTGATAACTGATTGTTTTTCTAAACCAGTTAAAATATCCTTCATATGATCCGAGATTAGGATTTTGTTTTGAATATCAGTGTAAATGTCATATATGTGATAAAAAAACCAAAATATTACTCACATAGAATTACAACTAATGTATAAGTTCAAGCCATCCCTGCATTTATTATGTTACCTAAGTATTCACACTCGATTTTCACTTAACCTTTAAAAAGTAAAATCACAATTCAACTGATTTGCGAGGAAAATTTAAATAGGAAAGTCTCTAATCAAATGGAAAAATCAAAAGCTTAAACATATCAAACGAACGAACAACAAGTGTCAAACTTTTTTTCTCAAATTGACATTATACCTCCATAAGCTTAGACAGTCATAGCGAGTCATAGCGAGTCACATATGAGTAACAACATTTCAAGATATCGACAGTATAGCATAATGATTGCAAGCAATAAGATAATAATTAAGAATTATGGCATGAGTACCAATGAACCATTTACAACTCAAATGCGTATAGTGGGAGATATTATGGACATAATTGTGCAAATCGTGATACAAGCATGAAATTTGGTATAAAGGTTAACTAAATGATACTTATAAAAAATCCGCTGCTGGCCAGAAAAAATAATCATTTTTTCAAGATGGCCACCACACATTTTGAAAATGGCGTCATAACAAATTAGCCAATATTTGTTAATCCTTTGAAAGGTGTGTTATATGTAAAATCCATTGTTAGATTTGATAAAAAGAAAATGACATTTCATAAATAACGACTAGACAATACATTAATGTAACTTAAGGTGACTTCCGGTTTCCAAATGTCGGCTAACGAGTCAAAAATTTCGATTTTTTTTACTTTCAAGCAATTTTACAAGGGGTTTTAATCCTTGAAAGATGTGTTATGTATAATTCAATGTAAGATATGATAAAACGTTAAAAACAGCTCCTTAGTACGACAAAACAACACATAACTGAAGAAAAATAGTGGTTTCCAGGTCCAAATTAGATGCAAATACGTAAAAAATATTTTAATAATTTTCATCAACTTAACAAGTAATAACACAAGCATGAAATACAAGCATGAAATTTGGTATACAGGTGGACTAAACGATAATTAAAAGAAATCAGGTGCTGGCCATCAAAAATTTCCATTTTTTCAAGATGGCCACCGATCATTTTGCAAATGGCGTCATATCCAGTTGTAAATCTTTGAAAGTTGTGTTATAGGTATAATCCAATGTAAGGTTTTATTAAGCGTAAATTACAGTTCCTAAAGTACGGAAAAACAACACATAAATGACAAAAAAGAGTGATTTCCGGTTTCAAAATGGCGGCAAAATTTTTGAAAATGTATTTTGTTATAATTTTCATCCACTTAACAAGTGATATCACATTCTTTGTTAAGATTAAATGCCTAGTTTTGTTAGAAAGACAGGTTCGTTATCTTAAAATTATCGGACAGTAGCCAATAACAAAACTCGTACAAGGAAGGACAGAACGGTAGCATTTACAGTCACCAACACAACTGGATTTTTCGCCTCCTCATTTCAAAAGTTCCCGACAGGAGGATGCAACTTTAACGGTAGCCGAAGAAGTCCTCGATTTTTTTCTTTCATCCAACCCCAGTGTTCATGAATTGGTACATAAATCAGGCTGAGCCCAAACTTATCCTCCTTGATACGCTGCTCTATGGATGTGCTCCGAAAAAACCCTCTTGTAGGCGGAACTACGTCACAATGCCGCTGCTTCCTGGGTAAAAATTTACATCGTGCCTCGTTAACAGCAAAAAGTGATGTTGTTCTGTCATACATGATGCAAACAAATGCTTCTTTTATGTCCTTGTATGTGTCTTTATACTTCAGCAAAGAAATATGTACGTCCCTTACATGTTGAAATACTTCCTATGTCATCAAAACTGACCTATTCCCTTAGTGTCACATGCACTGAATGTATGAATGAAAAGAAGAGTAGCTACACGAGGACCAAACGCATTTGATATATCACGTACAGGAAGCCATCAAAAGTCTTCATTCCTGCCAAAACCTATTCACAGTTTGTTCCACCATATTTTTTGGAGTGCTGCAATTCTTAATACTGTGTCGGTGCTACCTTAAATTACCATCCTACAACAATTTTCATAATCAGGCCGAACATGGACAAACATTCGTATATCTGCTTCTCCATGCTTACAAGGGGTAGCTGGAAAGTATCCTTATTAGTCTCTACAGAAGCATTTCTGTCGGCAAGACACTTGAAAAATTTCGTTTCGTTGTCATCTTCATAGAGAAAACTACTCCAGAACCCAACTTTTGTCTTCTCACATCTAGCCTTTCAATGATTCATTTAGTAAATCTAACACAATATCTACTCTTGAATACTTATCGATGCAAGATTTTATTTAAGGCCGTATAACACAATTGCAAAATCATCCAAATTGAATATTGATTCCCTACAAGGTGGCCTGGAATTAACCATTGCTGCTCTATCAACGATAAATGCGTCAGAATTTGGATCTGCAAATTTCAAAATGTTTCAAGTTTATCCATTTGCACCGATTTAATACCACTGTTTAAAATGACATCCGAAGACAAAAACGAAGGAGCAGTTTGGCTTTATGGATTAAGAAATATTCCAATCAATTTGTCCACTGCGACAAAAAATAAAAGTCTAGAAAAGATATTTAAGAGCTCTAGCTTTGTTATTTACAAAAACGTTTACAGTTTTATTTTACCGACATAATAGTTGTTCTTTTTAATCTGGTTATAAGAAACCGGTTCTCCTTCGTTTTGTATTTGCTTCAAACGATCTTCAAATTATTTGCCTTAGATCTTTTTAAAGAAACCCTTGTGTGTTCATTAAGTCGTTCATCTATTATAGAATGCCTCAAACCACTAGATCTTGCAAATTTATCTGATAGTCTACTGACTTCTGGTCTAGCTACCATCAATACGTTTTAATGAGGTCTTCGGTTAAACCTATGACAACAAATCGCCCTTTACAATTGCATTATTCTGTTTTAGTCTGATCAATTGTGTTATAAGAAAAATATTTTCTGGTCTTACGTACAGTAAAATGATCATTTTCAAAATCAATTGCCACCTGTGGGTGACTTAAGAGAAGGGAAGCCATATCTCGGAGAAGGTCGGTCGCGATCGAGAATATGTTACACGATCAAGACCTAAATGAATACAGTATCATGCTTTATATGGACTGTTTGTACAAAATCTGACTCATGACATAAGCATACTACCAAATTCACAGTTACTGTAGTTCTTATTTTATAATTGAACGCCGGGAATTGAACTGTGGTAGAGATGACTATATTTTCTTACGCCAGTCTATCAAATCATTGAACGTCACAGGGTCATGACATGATTATAATTTCTATGTTTAGCTTTCTTAAGCCGATATATACCTTTCAAGCTAAAACACTTAGAGTTATCTGATGCGCGTGTCTAGTCCTAGGTACATTTGAACATACATACAAGAATATGCTGTTCTAGGTATTGCAATAATGGTTTTAGTGAGAACACATGATACATGTGTCCATCTACCTTCACGTAATATATCACCCAGAATTTTATAACAAGTCATTTCAATGTGAAATCCACCTTACATGACGATAAACTTATCTTCTCTGTACAAATCAGGCAATTCCCACTGAATATCCATTACCAAAAGTGGCTGATCTGCCATTACTAATGATGTTTTTCTCGTTTTAACCACATTTTCCGTCTTATCCATCAAATACCTGATCATTGCAACTGAATTGGCTTGTTTTTAAACAGTGGCATCATAGATTTTACACTTACTTGCTTTTTAGAGTAATGAGATGAACTACGATTTATACCAGTTTGCCCTGGTAGTGCATACAAATCACTCATTATGTCTATAAATAGTTTGCGCATGCGCAAAATTGTTAAATCATGTGTGTCATAACCTTGAAAAATGTTATCAAACCAAATCATAATATCATAGAATATCCCAAATCACTTATTTTATAGTAAATAGTTAAAATATTTTTTAATGAATTTTGTTACATTTTCGCGCATGCGCAAACCCTGTATGTGTCAAATACTCATGTCTAGTGAATTTTTCACATGTAAAGAAGGTAGCTACCAAACCTGACAGCTGTTTTTCACTAAAAGAAGGTAAACGAAAAGTTTTCCAGAAAAAATCAGTATTTTCAAACTGAAAAAAACAGCCATTTTAGAAAACGGCGGTGGCCATCTTGAAAAACTGATTTTTTTTAATGGCCAGCAGTTGTTTCTTTAAAAGTATATAATAATGATGCTTTGTGGTAATTTTCATGCTTGTATCATCATTTGCACAATTCCCTCGATTTTGCCTGCTAATATCTTCCACTAGTATAGTAACTTATTGTTATCAAGACGATAAACAATAGATAAAAAGAATATAATCTCAAATGAACAAACTAGATTTAGTTTTATATTATCGTGTTATTATTTTACCATGTGTTACAGAAAACCTAAAAATAAGTATTCGATTTTTTTTCTCAATTGAAAATAATAATAAGAAAAAAAACGCTCATTAAAAATGCAGTGCAATTGTTATTTTTCAAATAAACAACGATTTTGTTTATTATATTAACAATAACTTGTGTGTTGTGTCTCCTTCCAAGAACAGTCATTTGAAAATTAACGAAATATAATTCCCTGTGGCCGTTTTGTTAAAGTAATTGTTGTTTTGTTTTAATAAAGTAGTTAGATATGGTCATGCAATAATATATTGTTTTATATTAGTTTTGACATAACATTAGAGACAATTTTCCTTTGATTTATAAAAACATCTTTTTTCTAATTTGATTCGCTATCAATATTTGTAATATATTTGATAAAAAAACGTCGCCTCGAACACAACTAAAACATTTTTTGTCGAAATGTGCACCTGGTAAATTGATATTTTATCAAGGTACCATGTTATATTTACATATATCAGCAATCTTATGGACCTTTATGAGAATTTTCAAGCAACTGGAAGATGGTGATATCCTATAAATATTGAACAAAATATTCACGTCAATTTCATAATTTTAAAGAAACATTAAATTCTGTACAAAAAGCAACATTAATTGATTGATTTTAGTATTGCGTGCTGTTCTAAAAGAGGTGGCCTGCGAATTTCTTAAAAATTGATATCTGGTTGCTACTAATATTTCCGTTTTTATGAAAAGAAAACTATTGGGGCTAACCAAATTAATTTAATATTTTATCATAATACACGCGTTAATTAATATGATATTATAAAAACATCGACAAATAAAATTTCGGAACACGACATCATGAGAACTGGCTTTTTTATGCTTTTTCCATGTTGTACAGAAGATTCAACTATTAATATTAAAAAATAAAAATGAACAATCTGCAAGGGTGCTCTTTTCTATCATATAATATAACTAGAATTTTTAATGAACCTGTTAAATATGTTAGGTTTTTATGAAGCTTTGCCTTCAGTTGAAGTTAGTTAGAAAATAATTAAATCTGCTTTGTTCAAGTGCAGTATCACGCCACTTCTAAGATTTTGCGTTTATCGATTCAGAAATAAAATGATGTTATAGATTGCATCTATTATTATATACTACATGCATATTACAGAAAATCATAGTATTTCAATGAGTAAAAAGTTCCTAGATCAACTTCCTACATGAATAGAATTAACATGCTAGAATTATAAGTGCTTAACCAATTAATTAAGTAGGAAAATTGTCTCTTAACTGCTTTGTTTTTTTGTGTTAAGCCTAGAAATATGCAGGAATAAAGTGGTCTTTATTTAGCAGGCTCCATTGTAATATTCGACTTGAAAAAAAACCAACATAAACAACTTTGATTGTTAGAATTGAGATTTAACGAGTTTTCATGACACAATAAGTGGTGGTATTTGAACATGTGTAATGAGATAAAAAAAACGAAAAAGAATGGTAATACAAAGGGAAGCACTGCAATGTGCAATTACTCACTTGATCAATGCATACGAATGATTGATGAACAAACTGCAGTCCTAAATGCTGCAAATGACGCACGTTGTTTTGAAGCGTTCCGCTATTTAAAGGAAAGGAGCAAGATACTAGAAGAAATACAAAAGACAAAAATTCAAAACAAAACATATTCAATTTCAATTTGTTTGCAACGTCTGGATTCTATTGGCGTGTAACGCACATAATTGAATAAATAACTTCAGGGATAATCGATACAGTGTTATAAGATCTTATTAACAACAATCATAACCATGGTATGTTTGATGTGCCTTTAAAAATTGCTGGATAGCTGTAATTACTGACTGACGTTCCTTCATTGATGATATCATCAGCACAATAGCCAGCTGCAGCCTTTATATGTTGACATGACATATCATTAATATTTATTTTCTATAAATTTACTGTTAATAAAACGTTGAATTACGTAAAAGACTAGTGTTTTCCTACCCCTATATATATATTGCCATAACCGTATCTAGAACAACGTTTTGGAAAACTTGGTTTTTCGCTACGCATCTATTAGTTTCAGTCGAAAAACACGCCACCTTGAATAAATTACAGAACTTTTCACGTCCAGGATAAGACATAAAATGCCGGAGAATTAATTATATGTATTTCAGTTTCGATCAACTGTCATTAATTCATGTTCGTTTTATTATGCATGCATTTCACAGATAAATTCAATATTGAAATATCAATTATTAATACGTATTTAAATGCTTTTTTACTCTGCAATTTGCACGATTTGCTTTGCTAAACAATGTTCCTTTACAATGTTTACAAAAATACATTATCTGTATTTTATAACTTCTGACAATACATGCACACCTTCAGAAAGGCAAACCTCCAGAGTCGTGTCTAAATTTATAATTGTTTTAATTTTCTACAAGAAATTTTATTTTTTTAAAAGCATGTATGTTTTACGCACACTCTTAAAGTACATCAATTTTATATCAATCAATATCTAAAAATAACATATTTTCCAACACTAATTTAACAACCACACATGTACACACATAACCTTAAATTAGTGGAAGAGCGAAGCAGCACATATTATTTTTGAAAGCTAAAACTTGTTATAATCCTTTACTTTTGTTTTAAATAGGCCTTTCCTGTTGTTTTTCGTAAGACACAGAACGCGTGTTTGTTGTACACAAGTATCAGATTTGTAGAATTTGTGTCATAGGTTACGAAGGTAGATAATTATAGTGTCTAGCGAAATGTAAAATATAATGGACCAATCAAAATCAAGAATTAGTATATATACCATTTAAGAATTATTCGTAAATATTAGCATTCGCGATCAGTTTAAGAATGTTGACACCATATAGCTAACATCTTACAATATTTTTAAACAAACTATGATCATGTTATTATGATCGGGCAAATGTATGGTAATATTGTTATGATGTAATGACAACATACGAACAAAAGTATGGTCACGATGTCGTTATGTATGTTCAGTAAGAACTATGATGTTAAGTTGAGCAAATTAGGACAGTGATTGATTTTTTTCGAGACATGAATATTTTTTTATAAACAAGAAATTCAGATAGTTATTATCAACGATCATACCATTTGCATTTTTAATCTATAAACTTAAAATATTAACATTCGAAATATCTGTCTAAAATGTTTCATAACGACATTATCCATGACTTAAACAAGTGCAAAACTAACTAAAATTAAAACTTTCCTTAATTTAAAGTTTTTTATTGGAAAGAATATGACTTTTAGTTTTGTAAATACGTAACCAATTATTCAAACAAGTGCTTAAGTGAATCTAACTAAAATTTATAACATTTTCCTTAATTCTAAGATTTATATTGCAAAGAATGTGACAAAAATGTGTACGTCTTTTAGTTTTTATGATCTAATGTTTGAAATATACTCATTATAGACAATATGATTAACATTATGTATACCATACCCGCGTGTCGTCTACACTAGACTTCTAAGTGGCGCTCGAATATAAAAAGTAAAAAAAATCAAATAAAGTACAAAGTTGAAAAGCATTGAGGATCCGAAATTCCGAAATGTTTTCCAAAGTCTGCTAAGGTAATTTATTCCAAGGTTTAAATCTCCTACGTATTTCGAAAAATTCAAAGTTTGTTTACAGTTAATTCATTTTCATGTTGTTGTCAAACACTATATATTATCCTTTTGATGTCATTTGATAAGTTTTTGTCATAGTATTGCTGTTTTTCTGACCTGAACCATTTTATTCACATGGAAGGCTTTAGTGGACAAACTAGGAGATATCTGTTGGACTAAGTTTTAAAATTATTCCCGTTTATGCTCGGCTGACAATTCGTACGTTCCGTACTGAATAAAGAAATGGACGACAAAAGGTACGTATGTCACCATAGTTAACATATCCGAAACAGCCATCCATGTAAGAATGAGGTTAATTGAAGTCTGCATGTGCTTCCGGGTCAACACTGTTTTATTTATAATATTAGTCGGAATTTCAAAGATGCAAACCAGAATACTAACATATGCGAGACTGAACGTGGTGAGAGCATCGTGATCACTCAATTGGGATCCCGTCCAGATCTCATAAGAAAATGTAGTGTTGTTTAAAATTCCATTATTGCTGAATCAATCTGAAATTATATTAAATATATTTAGTGTATCAAATACAACGACAAACTAATAAGAAAACTGCTTAAATTGTTCTACATCACTACAAATGTCAATTTCATTAGTAACATAAAACCCTGAACATTTTGTATATTATTGTTGGGTTAAAATAAAATAATAAGAAACAAAAAGAAAATAATTCGGCTAAATATTGCTTCTGTAAATACACAGCGTTTTATAAATAGGCGTACAACATCATCAATTGCGTTGACTGTAGACTGCGGAAGATTATTGCATAAAACCTATCAAATGATTTGTTCCTAAAAAGAAGCTTGTCAGACAAATTACTTGATGATAAACAAACCGTTTGAAACCATGTAGATTTTTTATTATGTTGAGTTAATTTATATATACAGAAAACGACACCAACTAAGGTATACACTGTCCGCAGTACTTCTTTGATCAGGGAATTTCCGTTTTGAATTTTCTTCGCAGTGTTTTGTGATTTTATTTTTCACGGTGTAGGTACGAAGACGTCTTGATTTTAGACATAAAAAAACTATCATTGAAATCTAAAATATAGTAGTAGTTTATCTGTTTGCAGGTTACATATCCATCTGAGTCAATTAATGTGTTTTAACATTCAAAATATCTAACATAATTTCGCTTTATGATAAGGATTCATGTTCATTTAGAGACACTTGTGTTGCTATGAAAGGTAAAAAGATTTATTCCTAGAGACAATCGGAGTGTGTAAATGGTGAACATTGTTCTAAAGATACGCGACTAGAGACAAAACATGAAGATTGCTCCAGAGAAATATGTCGTGCAGGGATAGTCAGAATTATCCTTTATACACGTATTGTTGGAGGATAGGTGGAGATTGTTCCAGAGACACTTGATGTGTGAGGATATGTAGATATATTTGTAGTGCGAGGACGCTCAATATGTTCAGAGACACCTATAGTTGGAAGAAAGGGGAAGATTATTTCAGGGACACATGCCGCGCACACGGATGTCCGGATCACACTGATATCCGGATCACACTTTTGTTTAAATACTGAACTATCGTGACAACTGTCAAAATGTTTTAATTTAGCATTAGAAAAACTGATGTGTAAAGTTATTTCTTATTTTATCGTTACAAAATCTTTCTTTTTACACAACACTGTTGAGACGATAAAAATATCATAACTGACACAATCTAAATTGAGTTGATCATTCAAAGACAACAATAAAAGGGTGACCATTCGAATCACTATATATTATCTATCTGGTTTTATCAGTTAACGGTAAGTAATTTGCTCGTTATTGCCGTTTTATGGATTTGTTATTCAGTTATCTTCTACGTGGAACAGATTTTATTATTCTATTGTAAGAGCGCAGTTCGCACTTGCTATTGTTTACGGCAACATACTTTATCAACTTAATAGGAATGTTTATTTTAAATGATTGAAGGAAAGGAAAGACGTTATTTGGAGCCTGTGAAATTTGCTAATTTTACTTTTAAATAAGTATACAAAAATGAAAACGTAGGTAGAAAGTGATGTATTCTACATAAAATAAACTTGTTCCAATATTGATCTGTGTGTTATAAACTTAAACAAATTGTAAACTTCCTACATATTGATATACGAATTGTATTACTTCCGTTTCATATGATATGAAAAAAGTCACCTTATTATAAGAATATTTGAAATCATAATGTTAGGCCTTCTGGAAAGTTTTGTAAATCTAATCAAGCAATTTTAAGTCGTACATAAGTGTTTTGATAGCATTCATTCAGCATAGACACTAATAAGAATGAACACTGTCATAAGAGTTCAAGATCGATTGTCAATTTAATGTATAATATTTAAGATTACGATTGTCAATTTCTTGTATAATATTTCAAGATTACATTTCTGACGAACATATTGCAAAGATGATGATAGAGTATACTTCTCGTAAGACCGGAGAAGGTCAAAAACCATAAATTGTGATTGGATATAAAATTTTCAATTAGATATCGGAACAAAACCAATACTTATAAATATCCTTAGAGGCATCTTCCAGACTTCCAATCTTTGTTTTCACATGTTTAACTTAAGACGCTCTTTCTTTTCCAAATTCCCTTTCTGTAATATTTACTGAAAGAATTGAATAGTGTTCTCTGCGGTCATAATATAAAATAAAAGACATATCAAGGTTGCTATAAGAGTCTTCAATGTGGCATATTTAAACAAATAGGTAGAGATGGTTATGTCGACTCAATAGAGAGACCACTTCACAATGTTTTCTTTTCCAAATTAAGAAAAGATTTTAGTATCAAAACAAAAATTTGAAACGTCTAGTTATAACTCGTACAGAACTAGCGATAATTAAAAAGCTACATAATGAAACAAAGTCAACGGCATCAAACAGAGTGTTATTTTAGTGTTGTATAAATAATATTATTACGACAATTTACATGACTCCATTTCAAAGTACCAAGAAATGATCATTAGACATGATCAGCAGTGATCAACCTTTGGTTGACGCAGGTTTAATTTCAATTACATCTTAAAATCTATTTTCTATGCACAGCTGTAATTGTTAGGGAACGAACAAGCTGATATTTTGTACTCTAATTAAAAAGAGAATAAACTCCTTAAAGAAGGAAATTAAATGTTATATCACCGTTTAAAGGGTTAGGTCAGATGAAATGAAATTTATTACAAAAAACATTTTGAATTTAAATTTTTAGGAACACATGCATGGATATAACAGAAAATCCATATTCAGGGCGATAAAACTTGCAGCTATAAGGGTTCCAAAAAATATCTTTAATATACGACTCATGAATCGACATTGATAAATATTTTCAATACCTTTTATATTTCTTTTCAAATCGTCTTTTAATGGAGCTCGCCCACAAAGTTAACTTCATGACTCTCTAGGCAGACGATGTACTATATTGTTTATCATTTCCAGTCAATTTGTTTAGAGAGTATATTATCTATCTAATGGAACATCTGTAGCAACCACGTATCCTCATACATATAGATTATTACAATTTTCGATAAGGGTAACTATCTATATTGTTTTAGTAATACGTTTTAATAAAGGCTTGTATAAAATGAAGACGTAAATGTTATTATTATCCTAGGTCATGTCACTAATTTTTCGAAGTACATTTTACCACCTAACACTTCTAATTTGTATAATAATATACAAGTCTAGTCTAGTTTAGTTTATATGACTATTTTGATTCTTAGGGAGATCAGCCGTATTAAACACATTTGTTAATTAACCTGTTGGTACATCGTACATTTATGGTCATTTATGTTTAGGGATCACTAAGCATAAGCATACAATGTTTATGAAAGGAGCAATGTATTTGTTTTACACTTGCTAGCTCTATTTTTTACCTTCATCGTGAACTCGCTATGCAAAAACTAATAAATTTATTATAGAATAACCGAATCTAAAATAGTAGCAATTTAATACATTTCGATCTACTGTATCAAATCTATAAATTGATACATGGGCAACAGATTGGGTAATTAAAACATGATGAAAAGATACATCAAAATATACCTTGGTGTAACGAAAATATTGTCAAGAAGCATATCGTTCTCAGTTTTCCTTTCGTTTAAACATTTTCTTTTCATGCAGTATTCCTTATTCGTTTGTACAAACCGTAAATAATGAATTAACACTTTTTGCAGGAAATTAATGAACGCATGACTGCATCTTAACATACAAGTGATTAATTTCAATTTCAGTTTAAATCATGAGTTTCCAAAAGCAAATTGCACTGTAATTAAAATTGGACTAAATTTAGTTTTAAGTAAAACGACCTCACTTTTATTGTTTTATCTAAACATACTTGATGTCATTTTGGTCTCTTGTGGACAGTTGTCTCATTAGCAATCCTACCACATCTTCTTTGTTATATTGATGTCTTAAAAAGAGTAACGAATATGACATATATAAAGGTGGTTGGTCAAATGCCGAACTTATATTGAATGAAGGAAATGGTGTTCGGTGAGAAAGTCCCTAAAATTCATGGTAACCGATCATAATGATTTAAATGAAAAGAAACGGAGAGAACAGATATTATAACTTGATATGGCACTCAAACGTGTGATTTTTTATAGATATATTTATTCTATAGCTAAATTAATTTAGTGATTTAATAAAATTGTAAATGCATAGTAATATCTTTTAGGAAGATAAGACCGCAGAAAAGAAATCGAAAAAATTAAAGCTTAACAAACAGGAAACAGGTTTGGAAATAAATATCGCCAATTTTATTAATCTGAAAGTTTTAATGGAAAAAAACACAATTTTGAAGAAAAAAAATAACAAAATGATACTTGAGCACTTGCAAAATCTATCAATTGCAAACATAAATCCGTGATTAAAAGATATCACTAAATGTGTAAGGTGCACAATAGATTTATATGGTGATGTAAAATTGCGCGAAAGATTCAAAAAATTATAATATAGCGTTTATGAGGAGTTTATGAACACACGTGACAAAGTTCATGCTTTGGTAAAGGACATCCCAAATAACATTCGACTTAACAAAGGCAATTATTTTGTAAAGATTCAGTGAAAGTTACTTTACACAGCGATTGATTATGACTAGAGATTTAGGAGAAGCGTGGATTATTTTATGTACTACGTATTGTGTAGATATGACGAGGTCAATAGCATCCGAAAACTAACCAGAACCTATTCATATCAAGAAATAGAAAGATGTGAAAAAGTAAATGATGTTTGTAAAATGTAAAATAACAATAACACTGAACGCCGAGGAAAACCTCGACCGGAAAGTTCCTGCGCAAATAGCTAAATCAGAAGCCCAAACACATTAAACGAGTAACGAGTATGTTTCTGTAAAAGTAACAAGCACCAATAGTTCAATGTACCACGAACAACTCATTTGAACATTTTGTTTAATTTCTTAGCTTAATATCATATTGGTAATAAACTGCACTACCTTTTCAACTTAGATTAACGACAAATAAACAGCATAGAAAGTTCATCTGTATTCTGCCTGAAACAACACATAGTGCAGTTGTCCTCTCAACAAATGATAATGACAAAGACTGCATCAATTTAATATCATTTCTTTAACTGAAAACGTTGATTAAAATGCTGACAACGTGCACCGTGTTGATTGAAGGTATAATATTGAGTTCCAGCTTACGTCTTTACTTGGGATCTGACAGAAAAAGGATTAGTGAATAATCATGCTTAACTAAAACGTATTAAATTGACAGGAATATGGATTTGCTCATTGTCATAATTTGGGTTCATAAACACATTGCAAAAGAGGGAGGAAAGATACCAAAGGGACAGTAAAACTCAGAAATCTAAAACAAACTGACAACGCCATGGCTAAAAATAAAAAAAAAGACAAACAGACAAACAATAGTACACATGACACAACATAGAAAACTAAAGAATAAACAACACGAACCCCTACCAAAAACTAGGGGTGAACAGATCCTGCTCCACATGTGGCACCCGTCGTGTTGCTTATGTGATAACAAATCCGTTAAATAGAATAATTCGGTAAGTCACATTCATGACAGGGAAGGGGATCGTAGTTACGACGTAATGAACATATCCGATATCATTTGTAAAACGGTTATTCAATAATGGTCAACCAACTCGTGATGGCGTCCGTAAAATTTACGGAGGGATGATTTCAACTTCACCATTTGGAACTTTTGGTTTAATAGCTTCCTTGTGAGCAGCAACCCTCTATCAAGAAAATCATGATAGGAATTGCAAACACGGGAATATCGTATCAATTGGGAGATACCCCGTATGCAACATTACCATATCTGCATATTGCACCAATACAATACTATTTGACATAGAAATGTATGAAAAAAGTCAACGCACTATTTAAATCATGTTACAATAATATATGTTCGTATTTAGTGTTTAAAATGTTTCTCTGGGTATACCAACCGTCCACATATCTAACCTGATGGGTATTTACTAGACAATCATGTTGTTTGTGCCTCATGATGTGCAGAATATGTTTACAATTTGTTTTTATTCTGTATTTTCTTTAAATAGTCATATCAGTGTAGCTTTATCTATCTTGTTTTGTTTTTGTTAATAATGATTGATTGTTGGTGGCTATATTGATACGGTCATATATGTAGACTAAGCCTGAGTGCCCAAAGGTAACTATCTAATAGCGTCTTGAAAAGACAATTTTAGTTATTAACGATTGGAGTCGAACGCACCTGTCACGTGCGTGGTTCGAACTCGACAGGATAGTGAAACCGTTACTATAAATAAGATATGTTGACCACTATGCCACCAGTGCATCATCGTGTTTCAGTTATCACATAGGTAGTTATGTATTGATTTTATTCAAACATTTGCTTGTGGGCTACGTTTGTTATACAATGAATCAAACGTTACCCTTTTTATTATTTTTTCTTATACAGAAACAAACTGCGTACTATATTATCACCTAGAAGATATTCTTATGTGGTATTTTTGTACTTTTTATCATTATTTTATTATTTCACAAAAATGACCATGACTTCCTTTTAAGAAATAAATTTATGTGCGGTATGCGTACGAATTTTCGGATCTATTTTAGTCTATTGTTTAACAATAGAATAAACTAGTTATGCAAATTAGTAAGGTATATAATGGATTGAAAACGGGTTTTCAAGTTTATCGAAGGCTGGGCGGTGACCACTCGACTTGCAGACAATTTTTCAAGATGTCCGATTCAGATCTAGACCTCGACGATAGAGAATTAACCAAGTCTCCTGACAAGTCAATTGAAGCCTTACGTTCTGCTACTGAACCAACGAAGAGAAAAGGTAATTCAGAGCAAGATAGGGCACCTGAAGTTTCAAATGCAGATTTGTTTTCTTTGATGACAACTTATTTCAATAATAAACTTTCCGGCATAGAGAAGAATTTTTCAGATACTATACAGAGACATTAGTAAAGAGAGCAAAGAAGGTATAGAATACCTTTAAATTTAAGAGGAAACAGGTACAATTTGAGCTTAACTCTGATATTCAAGACAGTATCAGCACGGCAATTGGTTATATTGAGAAGAATCGACCTAAAAAGGCAGTTAGGGTTTTAGAAGATTCATCTGTTCAGCTCAAGAAGAGAAATAAAGTTATTAGAATTGCGGATAAGTCCGAGGGCGGTTGGAGAACGGTGAATGATGAAGTGGCCAGTGACTCGGAAGACGAGAAAAGAATACGCGCAGCAGATAAAAGGGCAGTTAAAAAGATCAAAGCAGAGAAAACAGATAAACGCAGCAGTAGAAAGCGTCCGGAAGAAGCATCTGGTTCAACAGCTCAAATGGCACATAATGGTACAGGTGGTTCTCATGCTACATTTCGCCTGCAGCCCTTTCGAAGGGGCTTAGCCGCCAGCGGCCAAAGTTTCGGCAACCAAAATAGCTTCAAGACCTCAGACGTCTGCTACAACTGTGGCGTGCAAGGGCACTGGGCAAGAGACTGCAGGAAGGGAAAGGCAAGAACAGGACCTCCCAGAGGATCTTTTTCTTAAAGACCATAACAGTGACATTTTCAGGGTACAAGATTATGATATTGTTGAAACATTTTATGAATATGAAAATTGTAATTCTGATATTTATGTTAAAGGACGTTTGAAAAAATCTATTAACTTTTGGAAACAAATTAATGCTTCAGATTTCATTTTGAATGTTATTACAGATGGTTACAAAATTATTTTGCTTAACGAGTCCGAAGAAATATTCTTAAGAAATAACAAATCAGCATTTGATAACAGTGAATTTGTCTCAAAAGCTATTTTAGATTTAATGAAATGGGACTTAATACGTGAGGTATCGAGTAGACCGCATGTGGTTTATCCTTTGACCGTCTCGACTGCGAAAAATAAACACATGTTAATTTTAGATTTACGACACCGAAACAAACAGGTAGTCGATAACAAGATTAAATTTGAAGATTGGAAAGTAGTTAAACAGTATTTATCTTCTAACTGTTTCGAATTCGTTTTTGATAAGAAATCAGGATATCATCATATTGATATTTTTAACGAGCATCAGAAATATTAAGGTTTCTCATGGAAATTAGGAGGTGTAACAAAGTTTTTTGTTTTTACTGTACTTCCTTTTGGTTTGAAATCTAGTGGATATATCTTTACTAAAGTAGTTAGACCTTTAGTAAAACATTGGCGAAAGAAAGGGATCAAAGTTGTTGTTTATTTAGATGACGGGTTCGGTTTAGCCGATAATGAAAACACATGTAAAATGAATTCTGAATAGCATCGGGGTTCGTACCAAACAGAGATAAATGTCACTGGACACCAACACAAAAATTAGAGTGGTTAGGTTTTATATGGAATTTAGATATATGTAAACTTAATATACCAGATAGAAAAAAAAATAATTTAGGTGAATTAGTTAATATTATACTTAACAGTTCCTGCAAAGTGAAAGTAAGATTGTTAGCAAAAGCAGCTGGTAAAATCATTTCTTTTACGCCTGCTTTAGCTCACATTACACAGATCATGTCGAGAGGTCTGTTTGAAGTTATAAATTTAAGGCAAGATTGGAACCAATCTATTAATATAAATCATTGTAACGCTTGTATCAGGGATCTGATATTTTGGAGAGATAGCATTTGTAAGTTAGAACCAGTTTCATTGTTAGGACTGGATTCTGAATTTTACATATTTACAGATGCAAGCAATACAGTTGCTGCTGGATATATTGATAATCTAAAACAGATTATGCATAAATCTTGGTCTGACGATGAGAAATTGAAGAGCTCCACTTGGAGGGAAGTCAAAGCAATAGAGTTGTCTATATTGAGTTTTGCACGTTTGCTTAAACATTGCACGGTATCGTTTTATACAGATAATCAAAACGCTGTAACAATAGTTCACAAGGGTAGTAAAGTACCAGAATTACAGTCTTTAGCTTTATCAATATACGATTGTTGTCGCAAAAATGATATTACTATTTTTGATAACTGGATTCCAAGGGAACAGAATGAACAAGCAGACATGCTTAGTAGAATTGTCGATATTGACGACTGGCGTATTTCAGATGAATTTTTCACATTCATGAATGATTTATGGGGTCCATTTTCAGTGGATAGGTTTGCTACCTTTGAAAATACGAAATTACAAAAGTTTAATTCCTTATATTGACACCCAGATTCTTTATGCGTCGACGCTTTCACGTGCGACTGGTCCGGTGAGAACAACTGGCTAGTACCTTCAGTAACTGAGGTTAGCAGGGTTATAAATCATTTAGTAAACATGCAAAGCTAAAGGAACTTTGATAGTTCCGAATTGGCCTTCATCGACATTTTGGCCGTTGATTTTTGACACTAGTCTAAAATATAGAAAGTACACAAATGATGTGCTTCAGTTCAACGAACCAGAGAGAATTTTCGAATCTGGAAATAATTTGAACTCTGTATTTGTGAGAGGAGATTTGAAAGGAACTATATTAGCTGTTTTGTTAGACGCTTCATATTGTTAATATTAAGTTTTTTTATTTACAGAATTGTTTTTACTATATGAATATTGATGTAATGTGTGTGTGTTGGAAGTCACTGGACGTTATGCTCTTTGGTCACTGGACTAAATCTTTAAGTAATACTGTGGTCACTGGACCTGATTGATATGCATTGATTCAGGTAAATATGTTATGTATGTAATATAATTTTTATCTTTTTACAAAAAGATTATAATTACTGTATATCTATTTTTAGAACATTTTTTCGACTGGATTCTGGCCACAGTTAAGTTCGGTTAAGCACACAGAACTCAGATTACTTTACTCAAATCTAAATGCAACTGTCTTAGATTCGAGGGCCAAGACAACTGTTACAAAATATATTGGAGGTTTCAAACGTTTTCTAAAGTGGACACAAAAATACAAAGAGATAACTACAGTACTTCCGTGTAATAAACTTTATGTGGGTTTATACTTACAACATTTGATTGAGTCATCCGAAGGTTTTAGTTCAGTAGATACAGCATTTTATAGCATAAAATGGGCTCATTGTATTGCTGACGTAACGGATCCAAGCAAATCTGAACTAGTCAAGAGTATACTAGAAGGTGCTAAGAGAATACTATCTCGTCCGAAAAAGAAAAAAAAAACCAGTTGACTCGAATTCAATGATTAAACTGTTTAATAAATATCAAGATCGTAAATCACTAAAAGAAGTGCGTTTATTGTTAATATGTGCGTTAATGTATACAGAATTTTTGCGTTTCAATGAGTTATGCACCATCACAGCTAAAGACATAGTTTTTCATACTTCGCATGTCAATATCTTTATTTGAGCAAAACAGACTGTTATAGATATGGTAATAATGTTGTCATTTCTAGATTAGATAGTTCCTACTGTCCTGTAAAGCTTTTGCAAAGTTATCTAGTTTTAGCTAAGATTGACAATAATTCAGAATTCTTTATATTTCGTGCATTGTCTTTTTTAAAGAAAACTAATTCTTTTAGATTGAGAAGTAAACATGTAAAAATTTCGTATACTCGAGCAAGAGAATTAGTCAAAGAGGCCTTATCACAAATTGGTTTAAATGTAAACAAATTTGGTTTACACAGTTTCAGAGCAGGCGGTGCCACAGCGGCCGCTAAATATGATATACCAGATAGACTTTTTAAAATACATGGAAGATGGAAATCTGATTTAGCTAAAGATGGTTACGTATCAGATAGTTTAGAAAAACGATTATCAGTTTCTAAGAATTTAGGTTTATAACATTTTCACTTTCTGCTTTCTTTGTACGTCGAAATGGTCACCGTGCTTGTTAGTATCAGAACTATTATTGTCTTATTTATATACATATATACAATATGAGTCAGTTTAGTACAGAAATTAGGAGCAGAGTTGTACAAGAAAAATAGAGCAATTTAGCACATAAATATGTTCTGTTCGTTTGAACATCGTGAATTAAGAACATAAATAAATTTATGTGCGGTATGCGTACGAATTTTCGGATCCATTTTAGTCTATTGTTTAACAATATAATAAACTAGTTATGCAAATTAGTAAGGTATATAATGGATTGAAAACGGGTTTTTAAAGTTTATCGAAGGCTGGGCGGTGACCACTCGACTTGCAGACAATTTCTTTTGTATTGTTAAATGTGTATAAGACGTCTGTAGTGAATATGTATATATAGTAAACTGATTTGTAATGTTTATTTTATAGAGTTGATATGACGAAGTTTTTATGCAGAGATGCTTGATGAAATGAAATGAAAAGACATTTATAGAAAATTGATTACTAGTAGATTGTGAATTATGATGAAATAATAGAAATGATCACCGTGCCTGTTAGTATCAGAACTATTCCTATCTTATTTATATACATATATACAATATGAGTCAGTTTAGAACACAAATTAGGAGCAGAGTTGTACAAGAAAAATAGAGCAATTTAGCACATAAATATGTTATGTTCGTTTGAATATCGTGAATTAAGAACATAAGAATGTTGATAAATTCATCCCAATTAACCATCCAACAAGATATGTTTTCGGATAACCTTGTCCTGACTCTCTCCGTTTATATTAAAAGCTTTTGAATTGTAAAGTGCAGTTATCACCTTACATAACAATGTTGATATTACTGGATCGACAGTTAAATCAAACAATGATTACCACAAAACAAATACCCACAAGTCAGATTCAAAAGTAATATAGACTTTGTATCTGTAAGAAGACAATTTATATCCTCAATTATTTACATAGTCCTATTTAGGGTCGCATCTTCAGTAGAATTCTATATAAACCAATAGATTGAAATGTCGGTTGGTCAAGAGCTTACGATATTAAGCATGTTTTCTTATGTACATCCATCCCGTAGTAAATCATGTAGATGACGTTAACATGCGTAAAAATAATCTAATTTATACTATTGATAAGTTATTAATCTTGAACTTTCCGATGAAACATTAAGAAATTATTACGAAAAAGGTTAAATAACAAAAATACGGACCCCTCGTGGAAAATCTTTTAACGGAAAGACCCTAAGCAAATGACAAAATCAGAACATCAAACACATCAAACGAATGGACAACTACTATCATATCTTTAACTTGGTACAGGCATCTTTTTTAAATAGAAAATCGTGGATTAAACCTGGTTTGTAGCTAGTACAACTCCTCCCTTGTATGACGCTATATAAGAGAGGCGAAATATACCATTGGGTTAATTAAACTCATAACTAAGTAGTTTAAATTTATCTGTTCTGTAATCAATTCAAATTAGCTGAAGTGTTACTGAATAAAAATGTAGCCAATGAATGATAGTACTTTTTTCTACAAACCTGTAGAATACGTACATTTTACAGACGCACCTCAAACATTGACTTCTTCATCTTTTGATTTTTTTCCTGAAGGAAGAAACATATATAATTTTTATTAAAAACTTTATTTTACATCTCGAAAAAGCTAAAATGCCAAATAGGATTGCAGTAACGGTATTATAACACGGCAATCAAATCGTCTGCTTGTTGTAGTTTAGTAACCAATCAGAAGTCCAGTTACAGTATTATTACACGATTGTAGTCTGCTGGCGGTGGTTTAGTAGTTATAATTATCACGATTTCCTCTAGATAAAGTTAAAACGTATTTCCTCAAACTGTATAATTATGTCACAGAATTTGGAAAACTTCAATTTATTTTCCTTGAAAATTCAATTTTAACCGAACAAAAGACTTCAATCACAGCCGAAATAACAGAAGCAATCTTAATGTAAAGTACGCCTATGTATATATATAATAATAGACCTTTGATTTTAATGAAGACATAGTAATGTGTTTCTTTCGTCAGTTTGTTATATTCTGCAACTGACCAATTTACTATAGAAAAGAGGCAAACGATACTGAAGGAATAATCAAGCTAATAAATAAAATAGGAACTGAGAATTCCATAGCAGAAACAGAAACAGAAACATCATTATACAACCCCCAACTCAGTAACTTAAAAAAAAAAAAGAGAGCACAAAAAAACCACGCCACCACAAACGTTGGTTATAAAGTTGGGTTATTCCCACTTTTGATCTTCTTACAACTTTGGGATATTAGACTTACAAAGCGTTGGAAATCCAACACGATTGTTTACGAATAGTTCTGTCCCTGTTTATTAGAGATCCATTCGACAAGGTTAACACAATGGCGTAATCCAAAGCTGAATTGTAGAAGTACGGATGGAAATTATTTGGTGTTGTATGACTTTTTAACATTAAAAAAATCCTCTATCTTTGGT
Source organism: Mytilus galloprovincialis (assembly GCF_965363235.1). NCBI lineage: Eukaryota > Metazoa > Mollusca > Bivalvia > Mytilida > Mytilidae > Mytilus > Mytilus galloprovincialis. Next base: position 59,955,631 of record NC_134850.1, on the reverse strand, counting down.
CAAACTGCCAATAAAAACAATATCGTTTGCTGTTATATGCACATCACTTACTCGTGATATAAAAACAAACGAACAGATCTAATGACCAAACAAATAAAGATTTAGTTTTAGTAAACGTCCAATAAAGCTAAGTAATTGTAACAATATTCCAACTAATATAGATTGGATGTAGATTGTCATTCATTCACATTGGTACATTTACTAAATGTAAATACAGTTGTCAAATGCTAATTAATCAATCTTAATACACTTATATGCGGCCAAGCGTAGCGAAAGGTAGTGCTACGTAATCAGTCAAACAAACTTTATTAGATTAACTCGTAAAGGGACGATCGTTTTCATTGGCCAATTCAAACCTTCGCCCTCACACCTGCGAAAATAGAACACGCGTACTATAAGTTGAATGGACTGATCAGTATTCACGTAGCCGGTCAAGGTTGTTATAACCTCCATCGTCGTATTCACGTACATTATTGTGTTCTTGATTATCCCATAGCAATTCTAGCTTTTCAATGCTACATGTATGTGCATGTAAAATTCATTGAATTTATAATTTTGTGCACTAGTAAAAATTTAAACTTTAAAATCTTAAGGTTTCACATCGAAATATTTAATTCAACTTTATCTTCTCAGTTGTTTCTTGATTAAGAGATCTACCATTTTATTTCGATGGGAGGGTGGACTTTTTTCAAAGTTGTATTCTCTGTCCCGTCTTTTTATTTTTAGTCTATTTGGTCCTGACTTTTTAGTTTTTATTAGTTGACCGGTGTTTTTTTTTTTTTTACATAAATCGTTATTATTCGACCTTTTTGCCAAGTTGCTCATCCTGCCTTTTTATATCTTTTGCAAGTTTTAGGTATTTGACTAAGAATAGTGTGATTTTTTTTGTAATTCAGTTTACTTAATTTTGAGAAAAAATCCCGAAATTCTAAGTAAATTCAGAACATATTACCAACCATACTTTGTTAAGAGAAAAATAGATATGGCAAACCAAGGCACAGTGGAAAGATATGTACTTTATAAACTCCAGCGATATCCATAATGAATTTTATAAGTGAACTGCTTTGCTATTCTCGGTTGAATTCAAACGTGGATTATATATTTATAAATATCTAAATAGGCGAGTGTAATATTTGAAAAAAGACGTCTAGTTAAGGACTTTAATGCACCCACCTAACACACGGCTATTTTTTTTTTTCAAATGAAAGAATAATGATTAAACTTTGATTTTTGCCCGGTCGTCACAAAATTGTACGGTGCAGTTTTTGTAAAATTGACGTTTATGTCAGAAATTAGTTGAAAATTATATAATTACGACATGTTTTTCAGGCAAAGGAAATTAGTCGTATCTCTTCTTTTAGACAGAATAATTAAGTGAATTAGATTCTTAAAATAATGAAAAACAATATTTACAACTGTAAGTCCGCATGCTTTTGCATTCCTTCTAAATATTTGACATTTTGTACGAAAATTTTCATAATCCCGACCTTTTCGGATCTACAATTAAATTTTTATTAAATGTTTTTGCAATCTATCCGTTTTAGATCACACCAAATTACTCATCAGTTATCGTTTTTTCATTCAAGATCAAGACTTTATCTCAACATTTCTTAAAATCACGAATTTCTGTAATTTTATGATGTTGGGTAAAATCAATCCTTCGTTTTTTACTGAATATATTAGTCGATTTCCGTGTACTTATAGTGCTATTAGAGTACGATAAATCATATTTAAACGGTTCTATTTCTATCTTAAACTTCAGTGTAGCTTAAATAGATATAAAATCGTCCAAAATAAAGATCAAATCAAAGTAAAACATAGTTTTTGAGTTCTGTAGAATTCACCCTTTCTAAATAAGGAATCGTATCGGAAAATTGTAGAAAATCTTCCGAGTCGTGTCAAATTTTCACAGTCCAGTTCACAATGAAACCCTTCCTTTGCTAAAAAGCAAAAAAAACTATCCATTTATTGACACAGATGCATAGTCTTTCATATATTTACTTTATACCTATAACTGTCAGAACAGTAGAAGTCTCCTTGAACACTGGCGATTCTAATATACCATACCAATAAAACAGTAGATGTCTTATAAAGAACACTAACAAGTCTCATATACCATACCACAAGAAACAATAGATGTCTCCAAATAAATGCTACCAATTCTCATATACCATACCACAATGAAATGTAAAGTCTTCTAAAGTACCTTAATAAGTCTCATGTACCATACCACATAGAACAAGTAGAAGTCTCCACCCAGAACCTAAACAAGTCTCATAAACCATACCACAAGAACAGTTGATGTGTCCTTATAGACAATAACTAGTCTCATGCATCATACCACATTTATCTATACTACTATAGATAATTAGAGCAGAAAAGGAAATGTTCAAACTAGGATGGAACATTTATCCTGCCGTACTGGATACTTGATATCATACGCAAAACTTTATAATAACTATTCTAATTTTATTAACAAACTAATATACTAAGACACTATTGTATACACAGTATACTAATATCATATTCACAATCATTTCTAAATCTATTATACTGAATACATAAGAAAATAATAATAAATGTATCATTTGGCTTTCTAGGGGGCTACTCGTTAAAACTTACAATAAAACAAAATAAAAATAACCAAATGCAAAAAACACTACCTACTCAAAATAATTTTAAATTAATTAAAAAGTAAATGTCTAAATTGTGCAATTTTAAGAACCTGCAGTAGAGCCCTGACAGGTGAAAAAATTAATTTTTAGAAACCTGACTGGTAGAGCCCAGACAGGTATAAATTTGAAAAATGAGAATACCTGCGGTAGATCCCAGCAGGTACTTTTAGAACCTGAGTGGTAGAGCCCAGACAAGTATGAATTTTTGAAAACTGAGAATTCCTGCGGTAGATCCCAGCAGGTACTTTTAGAACCTGAGTGGTAGAGCCCAGACAAGTATGAATTTTGAAAACTGAGAATTCCTGCGGTAGATCCCAGCAGGTACTTTTAGAACCTGAGTGGTAGAGCCAAGACAAGTATGAATTTTGAAAACTGTGAATTCCTGCGGTAGATCCCAGCAGGTACTTTTAGAACCTGAGTGGTAGAGCCCAGACAAGTATGAATTTTGAAAACTGAGAATTCCTGCGGTAGATCCCAACAGGTACTATTAGAACCTGACTAGTAGAGCCCAGACAAGTATAAATTTGAAAAATGAGAATTCCTGCGGTAGATTCCAACAGGTACAAAAAATAACTTAATTATCACCCTTAAATAAAACAAAGCCTAAATAAATTATAAAATGTATTAATGAATTGGGGGAAAATAATTTCCCTGAAATTAAGTAGGCCAAATTGAAACGAGTAGCATGAGTGAAAAGCCCCCAAGAAATGATACATATACATATTTATAAAGTTGAACAATAATAATAATACAAAATTTTCAATATACCATTAAAAGAATAAGTACTTGAAAAGAATTTTATATATGAAAATGAAAACGCATAAAATAAAATAAAATAAAACATACTTAAAAGATTTTACAAAATGTAGTTCTTATAACTCCTTGATATAGTACAAACATGTATAAAATTTAGGAACAACACATTCTGCTTTGTGCTTTGCAGACAGTTTTTGGGTCAGTTCTAATGTAACGTATATAACAATCGGATGACCATCTACCTAAAGTCTGAATAATATGGTCCTCAACCCCTGCCGCTGCAGCTGATGTAGCAGCACCAATTCGAAAAGAATGACCACAAAATTTACTATCATTATACCCTAATCTGAACAGGGACTCTCGTAGAAGAGATATAAATGTATCTCTAGACAAAGGAGCGTTATTATACTCATCATGAACAAATAAATAAGAATCTGGTCTAGCTCCATAATTTTTTCTTACTTGAATATATCTTCTCATCAAATCAACTGGGTTGAAAATATCATTTTCAAAAATAGTAATGTTAATACCTTCTCGAAATGGGTCACATTTGGAGGAATTCAGATGTACTGTGAAATTTTGAAAATTTATGTCTAAATCAATATTTTGAATTAATAGTGTGTCCTGCCTGGCAATTTTACTACTATACGTAAATTCACCACATCGGAGAAATCCCAAAAAAGCTAGATTAAATGAGTACTGTAACATTAAGTCGACGAATGGAGAAAAAACTCCTTGCTTTAACATACAGCACAATTGTTTCAAAATTTGAGATGTAATAGGTAATCTCTTTTGTTTAACATTATTCTGAGACTTTTTAATACCTCTTAATATACACTCTAAGCGTGCACAATTTGACAAAGGGTCAAGATGTCCTATTCTTAAGTAATTATGCCTAATTCCTGCTAAATACAATTTAATAGTAGCATGGGCTAGCTTAAGAGAATTCTTGCAATAGGTTACAAAATAAATTAAACAATCTTCATCCATTATTGGTACACTATTTATATGATTCTGATTAGTCATAGCCATAAATGTTTTAAAACATAGAAATCCAGAATTATAAGTCTTTCTAGTACTAATACATAAGGATGCCTCCCATAGTTCTTCAACTTGTTTAGTTAGACCATCATCAAATGAGCTGGAGCTAGGCAAGGTGTGGGTGTCTGATCTGCTCTTGGTGCCAGCTTTCGAAATTTCTCCATCTGATAACGAGAAATTGAATCTGCTATTGAATTTTGTGTGCCAGGAATATGTCGTACGTGAACCACATAATTATGCATGGCGGAATGAAAAGTTAGCTTCCTCATTAACTTCATTATACTTGGAATCTTTGAACGACCTTTAGTAATAATTTCCACGACGCTTAGATTATCACAATAGAAAAGTATACGTTTTCTAGGCCAATTATGCCCCCAAAGTACACAAGCCATAACGATTGGGTAAAGTTCGAAAAATGCAATAGAGGATTCTTCTGATAATATCAAATCTTCCGGAAACTTGCCTTGAAACCAATGATTTTGGTAAAATCCGCCGAAAGAAGTTAATGTTGCATCTGTAAATAGTTGCATGTCTGCAGCCTTAACAATATTGTCATTCAGAAAAAATGAAACTCCATTCCAATTATTCAGGAACTTTGACCACATAACTAGATCGGGTCTGCAAGCCTTGATATGCACGTGATGTGATAGTTTTTTTAACCCTAGTGGACAACTTAATCAGATGTGAAACGAAAGACCTCCCAGGTACAATTACTCTGCAAGCAAAGTTCAAATGCCCTAAAAGGCTCAATAGTTCTCGTTTTGTGCATTTGTTTCGCTTACTAAAACTGTCAATTATCTCTTTAATTCTAACGATTTTCTCTCTCGGTAGACGAGCTTCCATTTTACTTGTGTCTAAGGTTATACCTAAATACTCTAAGACTACACAAGGACCTTCTGTTTTCTTAACTGACAATGGTATACCCAATTCTTTGAACATATTTAACAATCTGGTCATAGTTGCTTGTGCGTTTACTTCTTGAGGTACAATTACCAGAAAATCATCTAGCAGATGTAGTATATTTTTTATACCATATTTATTTTGTGCTATCCAACATATAGCTGTGGAAAGTGTGTCGAATATTTTTGGACTAGATCTGCATCCGAAGACTAACCTTTTGAAAAAATAGAACTTATCATCCCACTGTATTCCGTGAAAAGGCCACAAGTCCTGTTTTAGAGGCATAATTTTAAATGCGTCAGTTATATCGGTTTTAATTAGCCATGATTTAGAACCTAATTTCTTAATTAAATGTATTGCATCATCAATAGTAACGTATTGTAAAGAGAATTCTTCTTTGTCGATTAATTCATTAAGACTAGGGTGATCTGCATTTTCATGTGGTGCTGACAAATCAACTATCAAACGCTTCTTTTTACTGTATTTGTGTTCGGCAAGTCCAATAGGATTGATACGAAAGTTTGTGTATGGAATACTATCAAAAGGTCCCAGCAAATACCCCTTAGATACCTCGGATTGTAATAATTCGGATACACATGATGCGTTTGACAAAGCCGATTTCAGATTTTTACAAATAATCGAGCTAGACGGTAGAGTCATCAATCCTGTATGAAATCCTGAACTTAAACCGTCAATTAAATACTGCTTAAAATCAGAGTCTGGATGATCAATCAAATATTCGGATAAAATGTTAATTCTAATAGGTGTGGATACTGAAAAGTCAAAGTTGATTAGGGGATCTAAAATTTCTTTTGGCTGTTGGACCCGATCCTCTGAGGCCCATTGTTCCCGTTTTTTGACTGCATACACATTGTTTTTGGATGCTCCCCTTGACAGTTCAAACAAATATGCTTATTGCGACACCTTATAGATGAACATCCTTTAATGCCATTGAAATTGTTACAGATTTCCCGACCTAAATGAAATGACCTGTTTCTTCCATAGGTGTCCATGGATTCATCATTCTTTACTCTGCTAGTCTGACTGTTTTGGTTACAAAAACCAGAAGTGTGGAAAGTGCTACCGCAAAGGTTGCAGCTGTTAGGACGTGTATTTGCAAATATATTACAGAAGAGAGTATTATTTCTAATAGACCAGTCGACTGCTATGTTGTTAAAACGCATATGAGCTGCGGCATCTAACGAAAATCTTCTGTGGTATTCGTAGAAACCCTTACCTGGGTAGCGAGAGGCCATATCGACAATATCCCTCTCATAAATATCAAGTTCACTTCTCCTGTGGGGGAAGGCAGAGCACATTACACTTTTATATATACCAAACGCCTGGATGAACTCTCCAATGGAAAGAGATCTAGTTAGCCTTGGGTCAGTTTTGTAATTCTTATCATCCCCATCAAACATTTCACTAGTCCCCGACCCCACGTAATACGGAATAAGGACGGATGCAAGGTTAATGTCCAAACCTGATATTATGTTCTTCCTCAGCTGGGGAGAAATAGTCTCCACGAAAGGCAGAGTTTCCGCTGAATATCCCCTAGAGGTTCTCACACTTCTCGCTTCCTGGTTTTCACTCCCAGCTGCCGCTGCCGGAATAGTGGTTCTATTTAAAGATGCATATGCCGACTCCAGGTTATGGGAATTCCCCGAGTTATTTATATCTTCGCTATGCTGACTTCCGGTGGAAGTGGAAGTAGAGACAGCTACTTCTTCCTGACGAGTATTAGGTTGTACCACTAAAAGAGAGTTCACCTTCCCATTTAAAGCAGACACATTCTGTTGGAGAGACTGTACGGTCGATGATAGTCTCGAAACTAAGTTTATAAGAGTTCTTCCCTCATTTAATGAAGTGGTAGTTGAAGCCACGTGATCATCTTGCATGCGAACTGATGCATTATGGGATCGCGCACCACCATATATAGTAGTTGGTTCATCTGATACATGTATGTCTGATATATCCACTGTTTCCGTTGTATTGTCACTATGCGAAGAGTCTTCAGCACTATTTAGAATTCTTACTAAAGTCAACCTTTTAGCGTTTTTTGGCACTTTAAGTTTTAATCTAGTTACTTCTTGACGAAGTCTTAAAAGAGTCCAATTTTCTTTCAATACCGGGTCGTATTGTGGTTGTCCCTTAGATCTGCGACTGACGGGACCCATAACGGCAAAACCAAAAAACAATCACTTGAATAGGTTGATCAATGAAGTCGTTATTAACCGAATTAAGAACAGGTACAAAAATTATTATCCATGATAAGAACGCAACTCTTTGAATATGTTTCCAGATGACAAGTCCAATGAAAGAACGTAGTATAATTCAATAAAAAATAATGTCCAGTTTTGATTCACAATTAGTAAAGCTGTACACTTGAAGAGAACGAAAAGTAAAATTGTTTGAATAAATTATCCACAAGTACAAATATGACTGCTAACAGTGCAATGCTCAAACAACATCTGACCATCCTATCAAAATTATATACAGATGTTTCTCTGATAACACCCATGCTGCCATCCAGCTGTTTCCTATCTATGATCTAATTCCTTTTCCTTAATCTCTTAATTAAATCAAAACTGCCAAGCTGACAAGCTAACAAGCTGACCATATCATTAAAGATAACAAACCAGGGGAAGTTTAACCCAAGGAATTTATCAAAATATGTATAAACTATAATTTAATTTTTTAAATTACCATACATAGAAACTATGTAGTTAACACCTAAATGAAGATACAGTTGTATTGCCGCAGTGGTAAAACGAAAAGATGAAGTTTACAGAAGACTGGTCGCTGAATATGAAATAAATGAAAACATCCAATTTGAAAATACAAAATATCATAAGAGTTGCTATAAATATTTCAAAAGTAAGCACAACCTATCAACTTCTGTTTTGTCTGTACAAAGACTTTGTACTACATGTACCAATTCTACCGACCAGTAGATCTTATCATATATTAACGAGGACAGTAGATCTACAACTCATTCTGATTTGTCTGTTTGTATATTTTGCAAATGTATAAATCCTATAAGCAAGTTACACAACTTCATAAGGTATCCTCTGAGGAGCAAACTCAAGCTGTATTGAGTGTTACTACATATATCTCCTACAATGATCTGATTTACAAAAAAACTCATGATAATTTTACAATTAAATCTTTATACCATCGAGCTTGCATCGCTAAATATTTGCTACAAAATTTGAAATCAGAAATTAAAGAGCTATTTAGTTCTTAACATAAAACAGCTTTTACTAACATTTCGACAATTAAAGATGACGTGCCTGTACACAAGGAAGTATTCTGGTTAACAACTTTAATTACTTGATCAGTTAACAGGGCTTAATTTCTGCCCGAGGATCGCCGCCGAGAAAACTACACAACATATTATCAGCTTCAACAAAAACTAAAAAAACATGGTCAATTTATAGTTACATGTATACAGCTTCAACAAGGCCAAGGTACATCCAATATTGTATACAGTAGCTCTATAATTTTGTCTTATGCCGTAATGACGGAAAATTACCCGTTTAAAATGACTGTGATATTTGGTCTGTAAAATTTAAAGATCTGAGCAGTGACTTCGAAACTGGTTGCAAGCACTTAGTGCAGCTAATTTACGGAAGCAGATATAGGGTAAAGTTGTAATCCAATCAGATGAATATCCATTATCTAAAAACATTTCACTGGATTATTCAATTGAAATCATGCCACCTGCTTTAAAAACATTTCTGTGTTGTCTTTTGGATGATGGCACATCTGCGGCAGTTAATAAAGCGTACGATATTCCAATTGACAAAGTTCTTAGATGTATGGCTTTAGTAGAATGTATATTATCTATAAATATTTTTTTTACTCTTTTTCATTTAGGTTTATCACTACCAATGCACCGTGTTTATGGACACACCTTTGATAACTATTAACAAGTTTGACTGATCAGGAGATTAGAAACAATGAAAATGGGGCATACATTCTACATGGCATTATTTTTCTTCTGGGGGTTAACATTTTATCCAAGACAATGTCGACCCAACTACAGAAACAATAAAAGATCTCCGTATGACTTTGGTTGGCTAAAAGGCAACATCGGTCCGGTATGATGTCATCCAACTTTCTACAAGATTTGATCTGTTCACGCATTGGTATAGGTATAGGGGGAGGGTTGAGATTTCCAAAAACATGTTTAACACCGTCGCAATTTTGCGCATGTCCCAAGTCAGGAGCATCGTGCCTTTCTTAGTTTTGTATGATTTTTTATTTTAAATTCTTGGGTATATTTCGAAGCTTAGTATGACGTCCATTATCATTTCAAAGTAGTACATTTTTGTTTAGAAGCCAGCTGAAGAACGCCTCCGGGTTTGGGAGTTTCTTGCTGCATTGACGACCCATTGGTGGTTTTTGACCGTTGCCTGCTTCTTAGCGGGTTGGTGTCTCTTTGACAAATCCCTCATGGCTATTCCAAATTTTTAATTCAATCTGTATATAGTAGATCTTGTGTCCGCTTTGAGCAAAACCTCTGCTGTACTGATATATGCCCATGCCAAGGAAGTTGTCTTTTTATGGATATGTTGACCGATAAGAATGATGATATTACTAGTTAAAATGAAGCTATAATATTCCGATATCGCAATATTCCGACACCTAAATGGTCCAACATCCCATTGGTCCGACGTTTCGATCACGGGATTTTAACATTAGAAAGCCAAATAAAAGGTTCAATATTAGGATAGCCTTGTCCTCCGTTTGAAGCGGTGAAACAAGATAAAAAAAAACGTAATACTTAGTGCCAAATTAGCCGAACGTCATCACTAGTGTAATATTTAAAAAGAGTACAAACTACTTTGTCAAGTGTTGTTTGATTAATTATATATCTCAAGATACACGGCGGCCGACTGAAGTAAAATCAAACATATTTTGACGTACAATGAGTGATCATATTTTCCTTGCGATGTTTTATATTAAAATTGTCAATTTGTTGATATAAATATACCAGTAGCACTTTACTTATTTGAGTTATGTTTGTTAGTACTCTTATCATATCTGATTTAGTGATGTATGAGTTGTTAATGTCTGTGTCATTTTGGTCTTTTGTGGATAGTTGTCTCATTGGCAATCATACCACATCTTCTTTTTTATATATCAACATATTGCAACATATATAAAAGAAAATCTGCTCTATGGTTGTCAGGCTTTCAAACTAACAGGAGACCATACGCTTCCTCAATTTTAATAAACAGCTCATCATGGGACTTTTCTAAACAATTAAAAATACGTCATATGTTATATTTTCCCCTTGCTTCAAATATTTTGTTTCGGATTATTTATATCAAATTTGCAGATATATATGTTTGTAAATACGTGCAATCAAATGATATGGAGGTATTATATGATTTAGATAATGCAAGGGCGACTACAGATACATTTGTGTGACTTAAATGTTGACTCCGAGAGAAAACGTTATGTAACATGCGTTACCGTTAAAATCAACCAAAATTAATTAATATTATGATAGAAATATATTTTCCCAACAGTAATACAGCATTCCTATAAAATTGTTTCGTTTTTGCATTTGTTTTGACTCGATTTTACAACTGGAAGTATCCGTGAATTGAAATTGCACCCATGACCTTTGACCTCGATTTAAAAAAAAAATGCACCATAATTTCTTTTGACGACCGGGATATTTAGAAAGTACACATTCTTAGCTTTCTAGTGATATATAATTTAGCCGTGTGTTAGGTAGGTGCATTAAAAATGTAAATTTGACTCTCATATCACTCGCCTAAAATAGTTACAGGGAAAACAGTCAGTTTTTGAAAGCGTGTTTATTCATTAAATGTATTGATAAAAAGTGGACCCCTTCTAGTACATGCATTCAGTCATACTTATTAAAAATTTCTTAATATTTCGTTTATCAGTTTATCTTACATGTATGATTTCGTATATCATTTTAAATACGCATGTATACTTCACGTCACTTTGGCGGATAGTTTAACCATGTTATGCATATATATCACTTTCTTACGGTATTGAATTAAAGAAGAGGTTTTTAACCAATTTAAATCGAAAACAGCACATTTTTATTGTTCCTTATAAACTACGATAACAATGTTTTTTTAGTTCCACACATACAAAAGAAAAATCTTTGCCGATGTAACATTTCAATTCTTTTTACACCAAAATGCCTTCACTGAATTCATTTGAATTTCGTGGTAACCATGATAGCACATTGCATACTACGTCTTCATTCACGTGCACAAATGATACGATTATTATTTATGTTTTTGTTTCTATATTTCGGGGAGAATTTGCTCCGTTTATGATAAGTAAATTCTAAATGATCAAACGCTTAGCTACTGTTTAACTTTCTGTATCTTCTTTTTATATCCTTGTTTTTACGTTCGTAGTAACATAGTACATTCCATAATCAGTCACCTGTGTCAATTTACGTGCAAACTACATATGTTGTTGTATTTGAATCTTTCGGCCAAAGAAATGAGACGTTACAAGTTGTTTGTTTGTGATACGCCAGAATGTTATCAATGAACTATCAAACTCTAAAGTTGACTGCATTTCAGTATATAACAATATAAATGTTATGACATTTATAAGTCAGCAAAAGTTCGAAGTCATTTGTATCTTGAGATGATTACTTTGGTTCTGCTACAACGTTTTTGAACTGATATCTATATCTTAGAACGTGACCCATCACCGAATATCAGTTTTGCCGAGTGTGAATTTGCATTGCTGTGAGACGTGTTCCAGTTTAATACATCTAACATTCATTTATGTATATATGTTGTTTCTGTTGTTGTTTCGGTTGAATATTGTGTTTTGTATTATCGTATGGTTTGAATTCTGTATTATTCGGTACATTTCACTTACGTCTCATTAGTCAGGATTCTGAAGCTTATTTCATTTTTTCATGGATAAAGTATTGTGTACTTCTAAATAGTTTTGACGTCGTCACAGCATTAATTTAAAATAGCCCTTCAATCCCGTCATACTCAGGTTTGGACTAGTATTGTTAATCTATTTGTAAAATTTCAAAATTATATTTTCGTTATAAAAATACGTCATTATTTTTGGATGACCTGTGTTGTCGTTAATTAAAAATGTTCGTTGTTTTTCTGCGGTTGACAATTTTGTAACGACCATTGTATTATTTATTTGTGCGTTCTCTGTTCTGAGTTGTCTTGAATTACTTGGTGCTGTATTTCTGTCACATAGTGTTGTCATTTTAGTGATATTTTTTAACATTGCCATATTAGCGGAAAGTTTGGCTAGCCATAAAACCAGGTTCAACCCATTTTTTTGTTTTATTAAAATGTCCAGTACCAAGTAAGAAATATGGCAGTTGGTATCGAATATTTCGATTCGATATATGTTGGCGTTTGTTAATGTTGCACTTCAGTGCTTTTGTTGTTCCGTTGTTTTCCTCTTATAAGTGATGTGTCCGTCGGTTTTAGTTTGTAACCCGGATTTGTTTTCATTTAATCGATCCATGACTTTTGAAAAACGGTATACCGCATACTACTTTTGCCTTAATTCAAAAGACGAAAAACATAGTCATATCGTTCAAATACTTTATACGTATTAATGTAATTTCATTTATTTTATCATCTGCGTATTATTTGTATCATGAACATAGCGATAGTGTATAATTGCAAATATTTTTTTGAGTTGAACTGACATGATGGATTTGACCTTAAGAAAAGGGGGCAAATTATTCAAAGCGTGAACATAACTCTAAAGCATTACTTTAATAGCTGTAATAGTTACTTATGTTCGAGGACAAAGTTTATTTCAAAGTAATTAAAGAATGCTTATATATACAGCTTGCATTCTCAAAAATATAGCGAAAAAAACAGTATGCCTAATGGGCATTGGTAACTTTTTTATATGCTGATACACAATAAAACGGAATACATTTTGTAATTTTACCATTTATTATTATAAACTGGATTACACGAATCATTAAATATAAAAAGAATATCAATTTCTCTGCATCACGTAACATAAAACAAACGTGTGTTTGCCCATCAACAATGACATAATTTTCGTCCAATCAGAAAACACTTCGACGACACGACCACAGCGAATACCGTTACTTAGCATGTATAAGTCTAGAGTCATCCAAGTCAAAACTTTAACGACTGCATCGAAAAACCCCGCAATTCTGTAGTGGTCAACCACCTCTTCATGGTGACAATACAACATCATCTTTAATCATACTTACGTTAATTGATATCCACACGACTATCATTGCATGCTATTTTGTAAAACTGTAGATTAGCACCCTACTACTATTGCTTGCGCAATACATATTGTAAACAATAAAATTGTATAGACAAATTTGATAACACTTTATCTTTGTATTATCATATCTTCAGACGAAATAGACATTTCCGACAGTAATCTACATATATATTATTGATAAAGTCATTTATAAGGAGTCACGACAGAGAAATTAGAAATTAATAAACTCGTTTTAGGGAATTAAATCATTGTCTGTCATATCTATTTGTATAGATATTCAACATGTTTGTTAATATGCAATGAAATAAACAGCATCTTAGGCTACATAAGTTTTATTCTGTTGAAATATAATAATACGTTGATGGAAATTCTTCAACGACTTTGCTGAGAATGGAAAAACGATTGCTCTTCCATAGAGTTATACTTTCTCTCATAATGCATGCAGGGGTAGTATAATACTTATATATTTTTTTAACTTGAATGTTAGGAAATCTAAAAATTATGATGACAATCCTGATTTTGCACGTAAGAACATACAAATGAAGATGGTCTCAACCGATTTCAAATTTGAAATATGACATTGACAAAGTGAGTGTTCATGCTTATGTGTCGATAACCTCTAGATTTTTTTTTTATTTGGACCCCACAAAAGTGTTTCTCATATTCGAAGTTGAGAAACTGCAACATGATTTGATTGACTTTTATAGGATGTTGGAGTTTCAGATGACCACTGATATATTCCAGTTGTCGTAACTTTAAGACCGTCACGTTTGCCTGAATGATGTGTCTTACGAAAGTGTATAAACTCTACTGTATAAATGTAATCCGTATGTTAATAATCAGTAAATGAGTACACAGGAAGTATAAACACAGATTGTATCTTTACGAATGAACAGTCGGAGAAAAGTCAGTGAAGTCAAATAATCTAATGACATTGTTTTGATAAGATATTTGATTCCATAAACTTTAGACATTCTGGTCAAGGATTTTACTTTATTTGCGTTATTTCTCACAATTGCCAGATATCAAATATTTCTTTACATATTATCCTGCGTTTCGAAGGCATTTCCTTTTGGGTGTCTTTCACAGTTTCTTTTAAAAAATGTCTAACAGAAATAAGAATAAAGCTAATAAGATACATGTATATTATTAATGAAAAAATAAATTACTTGTCTCAGTGATCCATCTTCTGCATATTGATATAATGTCACTGGAATATGTTACTGGGAATTTCTAGGGTCTGATATTAAGATCTTATTGACAAATCGATATATCAGACGAAAACTATTAAAGAAACAAAAACTGTTCGATACTTGATATAATGTCTAGCCTAACTAGTTCAATATAATTGACAACTGATGATAAGGGATTTCACATTTTGCATGGGCATTTTTGTGTGTCAATCCATTAAATACATTATGTCATTTACAAATTTACATATTGTTATTGTAGTCTAACAAATAGCAGCCCAACTCACGGAGAAGTTATTTGAGTGGAATTAGATTAATGATAACAATAACGATACAGTAGCCATTACCAAGCACTGTAACGTAAACGCAAATTATTCTGGTATGGTTCCTCTTTTTAATCGTTATCAAGAAGCATGAGTTGTTAAATTTATTTTCTCGGTTGGATAATTCAGACTTGTCTCCGCAAAAGGTGGCCTTAAACTGACTAATGAATACGATTGAATTACAATTGAACACAAAATACAATGCCTTCATGTATGCATTTTTGTATTAAACCTTTAAATTCATTCAGTTTAATACAGCGTTTATTATGCTGTTTCTGTACTAATTAAATATTAATATAAATCATACATGTAATGGTCGTATTAACATTACGTTTACAAAACCATCCACACAAATCGAATAGCACTATAATACGAATAAACTAATCAAAACCTTTCTGTACACAAATGTTAGTTAACTTCTTAATCAAAACAAATATTCTATTATAAAGCGTCTGAGAAACCAAAACAAAACAAATCTTACTGCACTATGATGTTAGTTTTGAATACCATTTTGTTTTGCCTTTTCTTCCGTACAAATAATTAGAGCGATTTCTTTTTAAAATACCGTGTGCTTCATTTAACACATGCATTTATATGACTTCTAAATCTTTCTTTCAATTAACCAGGAGGACAAATAAATAAGAAAAGAGCTTTCAAGCTTCTTAACGTAATTGCGTTAGATGTAATTAAATAGCTTCGTATCATTGTTGAAAAGTCAATGTCCTCTCTGGCTGTGTGGTTCTCAAATACAAACAATAAACTGTCCATTTACATTCAAAACTCAATGAACAGAACTTATTTAATACAGAGTGTCAGTATCCGGTTATACAATACAAAAATAAACTGTCCATATACCGTCAAAACTCAATGAACGTAGTAAATGAAACACAGAGCGCACCGTAAACAATACTTTTAATGAAAGGCAATGTTATAAAAATGAAACAATCATAGCAAGTTTAAAAACCCGACATCAAATAGATTTCCAAACGCTCAAGAAATACTCGGAGCAATTAGTTTACAATTTACTCAGCTTCAAACGTATAAAAACAACTGACGTCGTTCACACATTGTTACGCTTACTCTCTTCAGACAGGGAAACAGTTTGTCATACCTTGGACAAGAGTAAGTTCCCTCTATGAATGAAATTCTTATTGTAATTGTTAGTTTGTGATTGTACCCTGTAGTCGTTAAACACGTTTTTGATAGGGATTCGTTACAGTGTAGCATATATTTAGATTCGTTTTATTATTTTATCTCTGTTTATTTTTTAATTTATTCCAACAATGGCCTTCTCCGTAAACTTTTTATGTTGTAATGTATTGCAAAACGTACTTCTCTTCGTAATAGTTTTTTGTTGTTATGATAGTATTTTTTATCATGATTTATTATAACAATTAATTTCTTATATAAAAAAAAGGTTTTAAAATGTTTTTTCCTTCTCTTTTTCACTAATTATTTGTCTATGTATGGTTGTCAATTCTTACTTGTCTGTTGAACATCCAGAAAAAAACAGTACTGAAATACATGTAACCATAATTTTTAAAGACGCTAACCTACATTTGTGTACTTTTAACTCTGTTTCCATTTATCTATTTATATCATAGATACCGGCCAATTTACAATTTTTTGCATCTGATGCTTTATGTATTAATTTCATATCATATTAATACTGATACATAATCAATCGAAGCAAATAATTGTGCAACGATTTTCAATATTATTAATAGTGTGCTCTCATAACGAAATTATCTATATTCAAAAAGGAGGTTCAATATATATTGTCATATTTCAATATGAAAAATACATGTGACCGTATAATTGTATAAATTGTATCTATATCGGTGTCAATAATGAATGATATCACATAAAAATCGTAATTTGAATTATAAAGTAAGAGAAAAAAATAAAGACAATTTAAACAGTTCAATGTCCGTTTGATTTGTTCACGCATCATTCTCAATTGAATGGAATTTGATGCGACTGTCATATAAGTGGAAGGTTCAGCTAGCTATAAAACAAGGTTCAATCCACAATTTCCTACATAAAAAAATGCCTGTACCAAGTCCGGAATATGACAGCTGTTCGTGTAGTGTGTTTGAGTTTTGATTTTGCCATTTGATTGGAGACATTCAGTTTTGAATTTTCCTCGGAGTTTAGTTTTTTTGTTACTTCACTTTTTTATCACATTAACAAGCGCTTTCACAGATTGTAAGGTCCCCTTGCATAGATAAAATGTATTATACGGAAGATGTTAAATATCGTTTAAGATTGTTTGACTCTCTTTAACTGTTGATTATCTTGTATTTTGTATGCCTTTGTCAATCGTATCATTTTGTGTAAATTAAATTACTTTTCAGCATTGAAACTTAATATGGATTATATGTTGTTATACACAGGAGATACATGTAACTTTGTCAAAATTATTTGAAGGCTCTTCCGTCAGTTTGGATCGCCGTGATTCTGTATTCATTAGTGCATTTTGTGTTCCGTAATCGATCACTAGTCCTGTTTCGGATATTGCTTCTTTTTTTAAGTGCATTATTATTTCTTCCAATCCTTTGTTGCGTAATATTTCTAAGCTAGTAGTATTGATTTTCATTGACACTAAGTTAAAATGAATATTTAATTACACATGTTTTGGATGGTTTGGGTAAAAATTAAAATAAACATGATATATATCTGGATCAACTGTATATCGGCCATCGCCGGAGGCCGTGTCGATAGTAAGTTAGTTGTCCTCCAGTCCTAAAACTTTGATAATTTCAAGCTTAAAATTTTATATATTTTAGGGTCTCTTGCAATTCCTGTTTTTAGCATGTAAAAATCGCGATTGAGTTAATTCGATGCACATGTGACTCGCAGCTGATGCCACTTTAAAACATGACATGAGTGTTGATTTCGAATTAAAATGATGACATGTTCAGTAACGATTCTTTCATAAAATCCAATGACAATCGAAGGCATGAGAAACATATTTGAATCATTTAAAAAAACCTATGACAGAGAAGGGGTAGTAGACATCTGTTGCTTCAATTTTTTGTGTCAAAAAATCATTATCCTATAAACACCAATGCTTTAGTTTAAACAGAGTTTATCATAATATGAAAATTATAACAATGCAGTAGTAGAATTTAAAAAAAAAATATATAATATTGAATTTGGAAACAAGTTTGTTTGGAAAACTTTTATTATTCCGTCTTTTAAGGTGAGGTTAGGCATGCCACACAACCAGGTTCAACACACCATTTTTTTCTTCTTAAAATGTCCTGTACCAAGCAGGAAAATGGCCATTGTTATATTATAAAATTGAGAATGGAAATGGGGAATGTGTCAAAGAGACAACAACCCGACCATAGAACAGACAATAGCAGAAGGTCACCAATAGGTATTCAATGCAGCGAGAATTTTATTACCCGGAGGAGTCTTTCAGCTGGGCCCTAAACAAATATATATACTTGTTCAGAGATAATAAACGCCATACTAAACTCCAAATTTTACACAAGAAACTAAAATTAAAAATAACACAAAACTAACAAAGGTCAGAGGCTCCTGACTTAGGACAGGCGCACAAATACGGCAGGGTTTAACATGTTTACTAGATCTCAACCCTCCTCCTATACCTTCAGCCAATGTAGAAAAGTAAAGGCATACCAATACGCACATTCAAATTCAGTTCAAGAGAAGTCCAAGTCTGATGTTAGAAGATGCAACAAAATAAAATAAACAAATGACAATAATACATAAATAACAACAGACTACTAGCAGTTAACTGACATGCCAGCTCCAGACCTCAATTAAACTGATTGGAAGAATATGTCTTCATCATATGAATATCAGGCACAATCCCTCTCGTTAGGGGTTTAGTATCATACCATCATAACATATGTGAGCAGAACATAGCCCGTGTCATGCTAACAACTGGCTTTTAAATAAATGTGTTTAGTTCCGATGCAAAGACCCTATAAGTGAATCAATATTAAAGCCTAAAGATGCAATCTTTAATGACCTGACAACACTATCGTAACTATATCTCTTCTTAATAAGTCTATTTAAAGTTTTGTTAGCTTCTGAGGTGAATACTGACATTGTGTGCTTTATAAAGAATATTACAATAAAAGACTGGATGTGAAATACATGGACGTATAAGAAGTCTGCATGTTGAGCTATATTTGCGAATGATGTTCTTGTACCGATGATAAAATTTAGTAAATGTTTTGACTAGTTTGTGATATCGAAAATCCAGGTGTAATAATTTTTCAGTAATACATAAATTTCTCTCGTTAAAATCTAAAACGTTGTTAAATACACGATTGAATCGTACAAGTTGAGATATATAAATATCGTAACAATGCGACAAGGAAACGTCACCATCTAAAAATGAATAATTAACGATAGGAAATGAAAAATTATCTCTTTTATCATAAATTTTAGTGTTAAGCTTTCCGTTAATGATATAGATATAGTTTGTTTCTGTGTGTGTTATATTTTAACGTCGTGTTTCTGTTGTGTAGATGTTCTCCTCTTATATTTGATGCGTTTTCCTCAGTTTTAGTTTGTAACCCGGATTTGTTTTTTTCTCAATAAATTTATGAGTTTAGTACAGCGGTATACTACTGTTTCATTTATTTAAGGCTTTGTATAAGTCGATTCGTCAAAACTAACATATGTGATGCCATTCACTTATCATTTACCAACTAATGTGTATTCATTTATTTATGGTTAGGATAAATACGTTATGATGCATACATTGAGACAGCGAATACTATTGACGTTAATACTAGATTTCGGTGGTTATCCATAGAATCTAATATGTTTTTGGTAAAACTTTCAGTTCGTAGTTCATGCGACAAAAAATAAGTCGAGCATATACAAATATAGAAGCGTGACAAAAGATACCAAAATGGATATTCAAACTCATGAGTCGAAACTTTACTGACAATACATGGCTAAACGAGAAAACGATCAACAGACAACCAATAGCACACACAACATAACATGTTAAACAAACAACTGAACAACTTGAACCCCACCAAAAACTGAGGGCGATTTAAGGTGATCCGGGAGGTTAAGTAATCTGAAAATTAATTGTATAGATAAACTGCTATTAAAAGGATAGGCATACTCAATGCAACAAGGAATGTCCTATGGTCTAGACTATATAGAAAAAAATGGTTAGAGCAATGGAAATTGTCATTTAAGTTAAAAGACAAGAAAGGAAAAATCGAAAAGAAAAGAAAAATTGAAACGTGAAAAAAATAAAAACATAGCATGATTGTTAAATGGAAACTAATTGTGCTTAAACGAAATGATTTTTTTACATATTAGTATATAGTACGAGTTAAGAATATAATAAAATGTCTTTGTATGAGTGTGTGATTCCATATTAATCTTAATACAATACACTCTCTGAAAGAAGAATTAGGTTGCATGTAATATGTTATTTTATATTGTCAATTATTGTTAAAGTGCTTTTTGTCAAACAATGACATGAATAAACAGTCTAGTGAAAAAAAATATCTTCATATACATCTATGAAAAATCATCTATGTTTAATGCATACAATGATGACGTCAGAGTTTGGAATAGTGCACGCAACTTTCCAGAAGGTCATTAGTCACAACATTTTGATTGCTGCTTTGGAACCTTTTACGACATTCGACAACAATTAACAGCAGTATTTTATATAACTTTGAGATATAGTGGGAAATAGAATTCCAAATATACATTCCTTTTATTTTAAGTAAACCTTGCACGCGTACCGAACGATGAAAATATCATTTTTTTTTATCATTAATTCGTTAATTTTTTTTTATTTACGGTTTTAAATTGTTGGATCATTCGACACTGCAGGTTTTTTTCAAACTAAAGGACTAGATTGTTGTTTTTGTAATTGGTACAATGTAACGGAATTTTCGGTGTTAAATGCTTTCCAACTTCATATTTGCTTAGGCTTTCAAACTGTTCGAGACTGATATACATTTAACGTGCATCTGGTGAACACAAATATAAATCTTGCATCTCTAATTGGTGCTTTGTCCATACAGTTTATGAACTTAATAGATATTTGTATTCCTCTGCTTCCTATATATTACTGAATAGATTTAAACCATATTTCAAAACTAAAGAAAATGACCTAAAGTTATATTAAAACCTATCCTCACTAAAACAAATATCTAAAAATATAACCAAACAACAGGAATGAAATATATAAATGATCCGTGTACAGCAAATAAAAAAAAAAAAAAAAATTGTTATATAGAAATGTTGATGTGAATTGAGACAATCTACGGACAGAAATATATCACCGGAGGCCTTCAACAATGAAAACAACTCATGCTGTATAGGGATTTTTTTTATAAATACAATGCTCACTACAGTCATAAAGTGATACAATCCAAACTAGGACAATTAAATACCTGATTGTTCTTATTTTTATAAAGAAAGAAAAAAAATAACCAACTGCCATTCAGTATTACTAAATTAACAATTATCGAAAAGATTATAGATAAAAATGTATAACGCATAAAAGAGTAACTGTTGTTCAGAAATCTCCTCAGACTTTATAATTGGATCTTGAAGTAAAACCAAAAAAGAATGTTCAAGTAGTCTTGACGACATTTTAGAAACTCCAGACTAAATTTAAGCGAATTATTCATTGTAAATCTCGGAACCGTATGATTTATTTGATTATCTAAACAGAGTTACTTCGCAAATTATTCTCTATGTAAAGTCTGCTTTTAATGACTTGTGTATATGGTTCATCAGCCTTTTCACGGTCATATATCCCTGTAACTAAGTCGTTGTAACTATGATTTCCCTATCTGTACGCATAATTTACTTTTTCCTTCAATATTCAGCTTCATAAAGCGCTGTAGATCCGGCATTGCATTGTCTTTCCAATGTGTTTTCCCTGAACTCCTGAAATTTAAATGATTTTTTTTGTCCAAATATAAATATAAATTGTACTATTGACAAATTTAAGTCGACCATAAACACATTGGGACTTTTCTAATTTCCACGTGAAATGTAGCACCTCCGGGTGCGGGATTTTCTCGCTGCGTTATTGTCCTTCGGCTGTTATGTTCTCTTTGGTCGGGTCGTTGTCTCTTTGGCATATTTCCATTCTCAATTTAATCGTAATTCTGCCAGGTTAAAAAGTAAATTCATAAGCAAACAATTATTTTTGGTTAGTCTTATACTTTCAATAAATGCATATAAATATAATGAACTTCTTGACTCGCTGTCATTATGCAACATTTATATAAAAAGACCGTTCTGTAAACCAATCAGAATTATAACGCAACATTCAGCAAGTAATTTTCGCTTTAGTTACTCAAGCTTTTCAGAACAATTTAAATTTGCGTACAATTGTTTGGAATCGTTTAAAATCAAGAGAAAAGTGTGTGAAGTACTAGTAGATAAATGAGTGTAAAGTCTCAACATTATGGGCCATTTTATGAAAATTAAGAACATTAAACATTTTGTTTTATTATACTTCACATAAAAATGCAATATTTTGATTGGCTGAGACGCGGGTGTTCATTTACTCTATCACATGGCTGAGAGGGTGACAATTTTTTTGAATGTTACCTTCTCGTCTAGACCAATCAAAATCAATAGTTTAATGAACAATGAATTGAATGTACATCAAGTTATAAAATACAATGCCTAAGTTCTGCGTTTTGGCTCAGATTTTATTATTTGACTGTCAAAATAAAAAGAACATCTTGCTTAACTTTTTTTTTCTAATACCTGTAACGTTGTTATGTACGTGACGTAATAGAAAATACTTCTAAAATAAATTTAATCTGTAAAAGACATAATGAAAGGACATTCAGTATAATAAATTAAATAACACATAGCTGAGAGGGTGATAGAGCAGATTGGTTCCCCTCGAAAAAGCATTGTAAACCTTGGCTTCGCCTCGGTTGACAATGTTTTCTCGGGGTAACAATCTGCTCTATCACCCTCTTAGCTATGTGTTATTTATATAGTAATATTGAGTACAGCTAAGAAACAATGAAATTTCAGACAATAGCCATACTAAAAATTTAAAAACCAGATTTTTGTATATGTTTATTTCTTTTAATCCTATATATTTGGACGCGAAAGAATACACATTTCTGTATACTTCATTTATCAAATATGTATGAAGTATGGCGAAAGATACTCAAGAGGTATTCAAACGCGTAAGTTGTGAACAGTATACCAAAATCATCTTACAAAAATAAAGAGTGAGCGACACAATCGCCTCTTTAACCACTAGTGATCCCTATTGCTGTAGAAGCACACGACAAGCTGGTTGTTGTATGAAATACATTATTTATAAAATTTATAAACTCCAAATAAAATTTGGTTTTTACGATTTCCAGTCAGCGCAGTATGTCGGTAATTTGTATCCAATGTAGGCTATGATTTTGATTTAAAATACACTACAATTGTAATGTGACCTATCGAATTATACTATTAGACTATTAACCTGATTTTTAATATCATTAGCAACACGACGGGTGCTGCATTTGGAGCAGGATCTGCCTACCCTTCAGGAGTACGTTAGATCACCACAAGGTTTTTGTGGTGTTCGTGTTGTTTAGTCTAAAGATTTGTATGCTGTGTCTTATAGTTTGTCTGTTTGTCTATTTCTTTTTTAGTCATGGCATTGTCAGTTGTTGTTTTTTTAATTTATAAGTTGAATGTCTCTCTGGTTTGTTTCACCCGTCTGTTGCACATGGTCCAAGGACACAGTTATCGTCCTTTGGTTTTCGAATATAGTCCCTAGTGTAAACAGTGTATAACTTGCATGTTTCATTTAATACACTTTCCCAATTTATTTCTTGATATTAAATGCATGAAATATTAAGTAGAGGGATGTAATTACATGTTAAAAAAAATTTGGGTGCGGAATCTTTATGTTAAGTAGTGATTTGGTCCAGTTCAAAAAGGTCAAATTTTATCACGTCTGAAGCTGTCAAACTGAATTGTACACCCCCTTAACACAGAATTGTCAATATTTTGAGTTAGAGCTGGTAGAAGTTTCTATAATTTTGAAATTATTTGTCTGACTGGTAGTACACTACACTGTAAAAATCTTTTTAAGAAAGAGCAGGTGCGATTTTTTTAATTTGAATTTATTGTCTAAAAGAAATGCACTACGAAATAAATGTGTTCTCGGGCCACATGTTTCGGTATTTATACATCCTTGGTTTTCAAATGTATGTACTTAAGCGTTCTAGATGTAACTGAATTAGGAATAAAACCAAGTCTAAAGCCAACATTTTTTTTTATTTCCATCTTCAGATTTTTCAGAACTAAAATCTGTTTGATTTCTTTTATGCTTTTATCTTAATGATGATCTGTTTTAACTTTTTGTTCAAAATTTAATTATATTAAATCTCGTACACAACCTATTCCATAATTCATTACACGTACCACACACAACTTTAATTAAGTACTAAAAGGTCATATCGTGTACATTTCTATACCTCTGTTGTTTAATTATAGATTACGAATGATTTTGTAATGCTTTTTTATGTGTTATGACGTTAGATTAGACAAAAAAGGTACAAATAATTTTTGTCTGTTTAAAAAATATTTGTAGAAAGATACATGCAAGATTAAAATAATTTTCTATTGAGGTTCGTATTTTGGAGTTATTATGTTTCAAATGGGCTTGGACCTTTAGCTTTGATGGTCTTGCCTTTTCTTTGTTCACACATTTGAAAAGGTACTTCAATTCCGAACTGCTGGAAGGGTCTTCGTCGGTCAAAATAGTATAAAACACGTATGTATACCCTCAAAGCTTACTTTCATGAGACAATGCAATTTAGAATTCATTGACTCTAGCCATGACAAAAAAAAAACAGGTTCCAATTAGAACAATGCATTGGCATAAATATAGAATAAGAATATGAGTTATAATTGACATTGAGACAATTTGAACTATTCAACAGGGACAAAATGTAAGCAACTATAAGTGACTGTACGGTGTTCAACAACTTTTAGTGATCAACATACTGCATCAAAATTTTCAGAAACTCACTACCGAATGCCCGAGCCTGAATAACTTATTTTGCTAGCTCAGATGTGGACTGGCATAAAAACTGACAGAACATTCGAGATTGATTACAATTGTGTTGAAAATGAAAAGACGATTACTAGTTTTTGCGTCGCCAGTAAACTTAATTTGCGACCATCAAATCCCCAATTGATGCCGTCGGAGCTTAAAATACAATACAGTTATCTCCTAAGTGACACGACATCGCGAGAACTGGCTTTTTTACGCTTTTTCAATGTTGTACAGAAGATTCAACTATTGATATTAAAAAAATAAAAATTACATTCTGCAAAGGTGCTCTTTCTTATCGTATAATATAACTAGATATTGATTTTTTTAATGAACCTGTTAAATATGTTAGGTTTTTATGAAGCTTTGACTTTAGTTGAAGTAAGTCAGTAAATAATTAAATCTGCTTTGTTTAAGTGAAGTATCACTTCACTTCTAAGATTTTACGTTTATCGATTAAAAAATTAAATGATGTTATAGATGGCATCTTCTATTATATACTACATGCATAAATCATAGTCTTTCAATGAATTATAAGTTCCTTGATCAACTTCCTACATGAATGAAATTAACATGCTAGAATTCTAAGTGCTTAACCAATTATGTAAGTAGGAAAATTGTCTCTTAACTATTTTGTCTTTTTGTTTTAAGCCTAGAAATATGCAGGAATAAAGTGGTCTTTTGTAAGCTCTATTGTAATATTCGATTTGAAATTTAAAAACATAAACAACTTTGATTTGTTAGAATTGAGATTTAACGAGTTTTCATGACACAATAAGTGGTGGTAATTGAACATGTGGAATGAGATAGAAACAGAAAAGAAGGGTAATACGGAGAGAAGCACTGCAATGTGCAAATTCTTACTTGATCAATGCTTATAAATGATTGATGAACAAACTGCAGTCTTGGATGCTGCAAGTGACGCACGCTATTTTTGCAGCGTTGTACTAACAAAAGGAAAGGAGGAAGATACTAGTGGGAACAAAAAATTAAAAAAGTAAGACACAACGTAGACACCTATCAACTAACAGATGTTTGTAAACAAAGACCCGAGAAATTCCTGTGTTTGTTTGTCTCCTTAAAAATTACTAGTAACATTCAGTTCTTTAGGTTATTGATGGGTAAACCATTATTAACTTAATGTTAAGACTGAGAGTCAATAACTAGGTTAGCACATTAAAAGCATGTTAACAAATATGTTTAATTCACAACCCAAATGTTTGTTTTTATTCAATTGCAACTTGGCTGCAACTTCAAGATTCTATTTGCGTGTATCGCACATGATTGAATATATCATATCAAGAGAATATCGACATAGTGTAATATAGAATCACAACCCTGGTATGTTTGATGAGCGTTTACAATTACTGGATCATAGTTACAGACCTTCTAAAATTCAAACTGACCACACGCACGATACACGCACGCACGATACACGCACGGTACGCGCACGATACACGATACACGCACGATGAGCGATGAGCGTTACACGGAGGATTAACGCAAAATGAATGATGAATGATGAACGCACGATACACCCACGATGCACGATGAATGATAAATACACGATACACGCACGATACATGCACGCTGGATACACGCACGTTGAATGATTCATTGACGACTGAACAACGAACGCTTTTTACACGATTCTCAAAGCTATTTTATTTAGAATAGTATTTAAAATTGATATGAATTTTCATTAAAGGCAATACTTGTAGCTGTTTTGCCGATACCACCATAATAGATAATATGCTATTTTGCCAGCTCAAATTCAAATAACTTAATTAAAGTCGGCTATTTTATAGGCACCGGAAATATTTTTGAACTTGGACAGAAGCTCATAACAATCAAAATATAGAGTCTTGATTTTGTTCAGCCTCACCCTGAGAGTTCAAGTTTACGGCAAACGAAGGCGAGACATTGTGTTCCACGAAACTTTTACTAATTTTATTTCATACAGATAAAAAATCGAGATTTTATTTTTATGCATACAATGTCCGACGCATTATATCTACAGAGAGTGACTGGTCCTAGAAATTATTTTAACTAACATGTTTGATATAATTGATTGCAATAAATGAATGATCTATGTATTTTTACATGTTATATATTTTTTCACTTTGACGGATACATTTTATAAACGATTATATATGTATATATCTAAAAAATATTGTAAGCTGTTTTCGTTTTCACTACAAGCATAGCAGAAATTATTTGATTCTTTTATGTTAACATTCACTGCAAATTTTTGTAGTTCTGTACATATATACTTATCAACAGGACATATTAGGTTATAATTTCACCAATAAATGAGTAGTTGGACAATCTTTAGAACGTGTCTGTTTTTCCTTGATATTGCCGAAAATCAGTGATCCGACTGACACAAGCGAACTGACATAACACCTGATTAAACAATCATAATTTCTTTTTTTAAGTTACAAAGTTCCTTATATTATCCATTGTTATCAGAATCGTATTTGTTAATTGAGAGCAAAAGATATTATTTTGTCAGAAAAATTTGATTCGTACAAATTAATTAGAACTACCTAAGAAAATGACATTTACTAAATAATTAGAAAATTTAAACATTTGTAATACCAAATACTTCATTATATACTTCTGAAACGACTTTTCGTCCTGAATATGCATGAAATGTTTGCCACTGGACGTTTAAACAACCACTGAATAATCAATTAATCAAATTTTGATCTCAGTAAAAATGACTTCAATAATATAAGACACAATTGGTGTCTGTTGTTTGTTTGTACAGTAAACATACTGAATGTGTTTATATTCCTTTCCAATTTCAAGTATGTAGAAAATTCATACATATTTTCAAACATCTTAGCTGACACTTCAAATTTCTAGGAGGTGAGATTCACGGGGTTTTACCTAAAACTCTTTGGGAAACTGCAATTTTTAATTCCAATTTGAAACCTAACGGTAATAGATATCCCAAGGTTTTTTTTAAATGGATGTCTAATTTGATAAGGAGATTTGAAAAATCTATCTCAATGGTAGTTGAAATTATTCAGTGCAATCATTTTGTGTCCGTCGTTGTCTTTGATACATATCAATGAATTGGTGTATCCACTGTTTGCTGTTCGTAATCTGTTGTTTATGGCAGTCAGGCCTCGCGATTGATTCCAAAATTTAAACTCCCACTTAGGTAAATTAATGATCATTTATAGGGGAGGGGCTATTTTTCTCGATGCAAACATTATTTTCCTTCCTGAAAAAAAAACAGCTTAACTATTTTCTATATGTTTTCATTAAATCATAAACCGATGCATATTAAATGATTTTTTAAAAATTTAAAAACATATTTTTATGGTAAATATATCTAAATGTCTGGGTAATTTTCCTCTCTAAATAATTACTTTTTTTCATTTTTTAAGGTAATTGTGTTATCAGTTATGTAATTTGACACGTGTCTTATAGTTCAGTGATTTTCGGAAAAATAAACGAAAAGCGGCACAGGCATATTGTTCAATTATTGTCAGTGATCTTTTATTGATTAAATTTGAATATATGCATTAAATATCAATCTCAATCTAGATAAGAAATTTGTTTACACTGCACATCACTCTTTTAGTCCTTAGTAGCATATTATAACATATTTGTGCACTTATGAGTCCTTAGCCGTGTTTAGACGCACCATTTTCTGCTCTTTGGTTGGATTGTTGTCTCTTTGACACATTCTCCATTTCAATCCTCCATTTTATTCAATTAGTTGTGATTCTCTTTATCTCTCTGTTTTATGTTTTTGCAGACAAAAACAATTTACAGAATTAATCTAAAATAGCAGACATTAAACTCTTTCTTTTAAACACTTTTAGCATTTTAACATTTTTTCGAGATTTAACCATTAGCTTAAGGATGTTTGCTACTCTGTTAAAAAATAACAAGCTTTTTGAAAGACTGTTATGAATTGATAGTATATAAATAAAGAAACTAAAAAAGCAGAAAAATGTGGAGGGTCCGTGTGCTTGTTTTCGAGATATAAGCAATTGGAAATTTGGCGGGAAATAATTCTCTCTAGATTTTTCATACATTTATCATTGGCACCGGTTTTGTTTCAAAAACTATGAAAAAATAACAAGAATTTTATAAGATTTTGAAAAACGGCTTTTTAAACTTGATGAAATAAAATTATGAAAAGAAAAGTAGGGGTCAGTGGGCAAAATATTTTAATGGCAATACATGGATTAAACCAGAGGATTCCGAAAATCTGTCAAAATTCAAAACATAGAAAAGCAAACATCCTTAAGAGCATATTTCCCTTCTTTTTAGAAATTTGGCTTGATACCGTATGGAGATTTTTGTTCCAACTATTATGAAGAAATTAACGACTTTTTTTAACTAGATAAATATTCAACATAAATACCGTTTTTTCTTAAATCAATTTCTTTTAACAAAAATCAATTATTAACAAAGAATTGTTACACAAATGTAGGAAGAACCCAATTTTGTAACGAAGATATTCCTTATCTCTTTACCGAAATCTGCATATCTTTATATTTTGAAACATAAAATGTTAAGGGTGTCTGCTCAAAGGACAGAAATGTCCAAGAAACCGAAATATTATGTAAATGTCGAATAATTCAAACCCATTTGTCTTTTAAATTTAGCACATGAAGATATAATTTTTAGCATATATACACATGTACAAATTGATTTTGTAAAAAAAAAATCACTGTCGGTCTAAAACTGTATCGCATGCCCATAAATGTCCTAAAGCTTTAAATGTCAGATCATGAGGGGTCTGAATGGGGATTGAGTATTTCTGTATTTAATATATTTTTAGGCAATTTGTTTTATAATTCGTTTTACCTTTTGCCGATCATTCTTTATTCCGTATATTCTAGCAAGGACGTATGTTAGTTATACGTCCTTGATTCTAGTACTTCATCATTTTCTTTTCTAATATTTGTCTGGTTATTTTTTGTATTCTTTATTTTTTTGTCTATAATTTCCTTCTATAAACCCCCATTCACACCCTCATGTATAATGGAAGACGATAAACATTTTAGTATACATACCACCCGTTGTCACTTTCACCTGACATACAAATCACATATTGTTATTACGGCCTGTTATTTCCACCTGGACACAGGACTTATATAATATATATATATATATATATATATATATATATATATATATATATATATATATATATATATATATATATATATTATGTAATAATAACGGATATAGTAAATTCAGTAGAATATAACATGTATCAACGCACTGACTTCTTAAATGTATTTTGAACTGACAATTGTAAATAGTATTTTTAGTTATTTTAAAACTAAGAATGAAAATTTGGGAATGTGTCAAAGAGACAACAACCCGAAAAGAACAATTGACAGCCGAAGGCCACCAGTTATATTTGCTAATGTTTTTGTTTCGAATAAGGCAAAAGCCATTGTATTTTCAGAAAATCTCTAAACGGGTAACGAGAGTTTAGCGACCTTGACTTGCTAACAGCCCTAGCACTGTCTCTAAACATTGTCGAATTTAAGAGCCTATATCAATTAAGGGATATGCTACCTAGCTTTTAGAGTTTACGAAAATATACATTTCAGAACCAAATTTTGGCTTCTTTATATTTATACAAAAATTGAGTTCAAGGCAGTATTTTGTCGAAGAGAACTATTACCCAAAGTGCAACATGCCAGAAGAAGTTTCATTTCCCTTATTGTTTTAAGTGATGTGACTAATCTTTCGAGGTTACGTCACGGAAATATATCTTAAATGAAAAGGTGCAATTGGGTGCATCCCTAAAAAACAAATAAAAAAATGCTTTATATACTGACATTTAAAAACAAATATACTGCTCATAATAATTGCACATATGTAGACTTTAATTAAGATATCCCGCGTTTTATAAACCATCGCACTCCATTGCGCCAAAGTCGTCAGCTTGAGTTGTTTGTGGAGCGTTTTCACAAATTCTGGTATTAATACTTTGTTGTTTCCAGTTAATCGCCATTTTGAATACGTGTTTAAATATTTGCAAATGATACTTGTCCACACATGAACATGTTGAAGCTGGTTACGAGGTTTCAATACATATTCGTACAATCGTTCTTAAAGTTTTTGAAAATACGTGTTGAAGTTTTGATAACAAGAAAAATATGTGGTATGATTTGGGATGAGACAACTCATCGCAAGAAATAGAATGACACAGAAGTTTTCACCATAAGTCACCCCACGGCCTTCAACAGTGAGTAATGAACACACCACAGTAATTATTTCATAAATTATCTCATACAATATGTTAAACAGATAATTTGTTAAAAAAAAATGAGGAAATAAATCAATAAAATATTCCTGTTGATACTATCTTTTGATTGAAAAAAGCTTCTGTCCAAGTTTGATAAAAACCCAGGACAGTTTATGAATCTAATAAGTGTTTTAAAACTTCTTGATACTATCTTATGATTATTAACAAGCTTCTGTCCAAGTTTAATAGAAATCCAGGATAGTTTAAGAAACAGTCATTAAAATTTCAAAGACGCCGACGGAATGTAGAATCGCTTAGTCTCGCTTTTTCGACTTAAGTCGAAGACTCGACAAAAAACATACAAATCAGATTTCTTTCTGACATACGGGCGCACTACGCTTTTTTATACGCCCGTCAACATTTTGACGGGACGTTTTATGGTATACAAATGTCCGGCGTCCGTCCGTCCGCATGTCGCACTGTAACTTGAGAACCGCTTATCCATTTCATGAAACTTAACATAGTTGTTTCTTATGATGGTTTTCGGAATTTACTCATATTTTTAGTGAAACCATTTGTATTTACACGCATCTTTGTCGGAATTAAGATAAAAACAAAACACTTATAAATATATATATTCCTTTTGTCTCCGTTTATCTTACATAAACATTTTAATAAGCTGACCACACTCTTATTTATAAGTTGGCGCACATCAAAGTCGTGCTCCTATGGCAAACAATTTTGTTGCAAAAGAAATGAAACAACAGCAAAATTATTTGTCCTTTTCATCATTTTAAATAAGAACAACACATTAATTAAATATTTGAAGCATAAATCTTTTCGATACAATTGTTTTAAATCACTTAAAATAAAAAAAGATCGTCATTGTTTAATCAGTTGCTATATATATATATATATTTATATATATATATATGTTATTTGGCACGTGTCAAACGGTTCATTGATTTTCGGCATATCAAAGAAAAACCGACACGTGTCTAAATAATGTTGAATGTCTCGTTTATTTATGATTATTTTTCTGTAAAATTTGAAATTTATGCATTAAATATCAATCTCTAACACGATATATAAAAATATTCCTTAGTGGCATTGTATAGTCAAAGCCTTAGTGCACTAAGGATTCCTTAGCAGTGTTAAGACGTATCGGGAAAAAAAAAAAACATCCGTCATTCTTTAATAATCATAGAAGGTTAACAACAAGTTTGTTTCCCGGCCGTTATTGAAATTCTTGACAATACCTTAATATTTGTATGTTCCGAAGGCAAACTGAATGTTTTACGGAGGGGACCAACCTAGTCAGTAACAAAGTACTATTGTGAATCATTTTTCGGATAATAATCTTTTAGACATACATTAAAAACGGTGTCATTGATAGGCAACCATGAACACAATGAAAAATGAATCCGTGAAAGTGTTCCATGTTTATTCCATTCAAGTAAAGACTTGTTATGATAATACCATATATTTAACTAATTTATAAAAAAAAAAAAAACCCAAAAAACAAGATTATAAATCCAATTTCAAGTTTTAAAAGTTCCTCAATTTAAAATAATACATGATATATTTGCGTGATCTTATATTTTTTAAATTAAAATAATGCCTTCAAATACATGTAATGTTTATTTTTATTCAATTTTCCACAAAACATTTTAGCTTAGTTTAAATGAAATTCAGAACAGAGAATTCAAACAACGTTGAAGAGAATATACATATTCGTGTTAATTCGCCTCAGTTTAATTTGTTAATTCATGTTTGACATTTAACATTTTAATCCGCAATCCACATTTACCCCACAATCTTGTATATTGTATTTTCTCAATGAAATAACATAACGTGCATGTGACCATCAGAAACTAAGACAAAAACGATATTTATAATGGTATTTATCAAAACTTAAATATTTCGAAATATCTTAGTAGCATAGGAATTTGCCAAATAAGCGAAGAATTATAATCTACCTAGGATTTACAACCAAGGATTTGTATAGTTTCTTTTCAATAAAATATTGTTGGTGTTTTTGGCGACTATAGCAACAACATTGCCGTTATTAAATAAAAATATTAAATAATTATAGCCGCGGGTTAAAATGTTCATTAAAATGTATCATATTATACTATAATGGGCATTTTAGAATGACATGAAGTTCATCTTCAATAGTAGAGCTACAACACATGTCATCTCGTGGAATTCTTTTCTTTCATACTTTCCAGTTTCTATTTTTTTAGTGGAGCTATCCTACATTTAAATTTTGCAAAAACACATCTGTTTTTAATTGACAGAATATTTTTAACAAATACCAGTTGGCCAACAGTATATTTTTAAGTCCATTTTCGCTCAGTTGAATAGAAATTCAAATTTTAACTCTTCTGTCGTAGAAATGTCAATATCATGTTATTGTTTGTACGTACAACATGTATCATTATATCAAAATGTGTCAGTCCCAGGCAAGATTTACCGAATAACCACAAAATCTTTACAGATGATAAAATATTTACACAAAAAGTCATGAATCTGTATTAATGGATGAAGTTAATTAAGAGTCTACAAGAAAGTGAGTATGACTGTAAATTTTATTTAAAGTCGGAACATACATATATATTATATATTTATACATATACTTTAACCGCTCTATAACCGACTATCATACAAAAACCGCAATGTATGAACGTTACAAAATTAGAGATGAACGTTTCACAAATGCACGTTATCTGATCTACACAATTATACACGATTGACGAACGCACGGTTAAGAATGAATGATTGATGAACGCACGATACACGCACGATACACGGTTAAGAATGAACGTTTGATGAGCGCACGATACACGCACGATACACGATTAAGAATACACGATGCACGCACGTTACACGGAAAATACACGGAACGATGAATGATGAACGCACGATTGGTACACGCACGATACACGCACGATGCACGCACGCAACACGCACGATACACGATGAACGCACGGAATAATGGTCAGTTTGAATTTTAGAAGGTCTGTATTACTGGCTGACAATCCGGCAACGATGGTATCATCAGCACAGTACCTCGCTTCAGCTACAGCCCTTTTATGTTGGCATGAAATATCATTAATGTTTATTTTCTCTAAATTTACGGTTTATCAAAAGTTGAATTATTTACAGTCTTAGCTTCATTTATAGATTGCCTTAATCATAGTTGGTACAACGTATTGAAAAATTTGATGCTTTTATACTGCGTATGTTTTTTTTTATATATTTAAACAATAGAAAAACAAATATCTTGTTCGACTACTGGGCTTGTGATACCCTCGGGGAAATAAATCTCCCCCAGCAGTGGAATCGACCCAGTGGTTGTAAATAAACTCATCATAGATACAAGTGCTGAAGTGAATCAACTAAAATTTAAAACATGTTCCTTAATGTTAAGATTTGTATTTAAAAGAATGTGACAAAAATGTGTACGTCTTTTAGTTTTTATAATCTAATTTTGATATTACGGAGTTTAAATACATACAGCTTAGGTAAACTATTTACTGCAGAATAATGCATTTTAATAGACTTTAAGGAAGAGAAATGCATTAATATCAATTTAAGGAAATGGAATACATAGATAACAAACACGCAAACCAATAACTAACTGTTTTTCAATTTACTGCTGATCAATAACATGTAAATGATCATTTTAATCATTTTTCATATTTAAATTGATATTCTTAATTAGTTAGATATTTGATGGTCTTCATTTACATCTGAATGATGTCATTTTTAAGTTTGTTGTGGATGATAGATGTTTGAAATAATCTCATTATAGACACTAGGATAAACATAACGTTCACCACAGTTGCGTTTCGTCTACATATGGCTTCCTGATGAGGCTCGAATTAAAAAAGTAAAAAATAACCAAATAATGTACGAAGTTGAAGAACATTTATGACCCCAATTCCGAAATGTTTTCCAAATTCAGCTTAAGGAATCTAATCCTAGTGTAAAATCCCGACGTTTATCTGAATTGTTCAAGTTTGTAAACAGCAAAATAATTTGTTTACATTATATTACCTGTTTATGTTAAAGATTGCATCTTATTTTCTAGATATCATTTGTCGTTTGGTTGCTGTTTTGATTTACTTTTACTATTTATTCACTGGGGTGTTTTAGTCGACCAACCAGTACATATCTGTTAGGCTAAATTAATATATATTTTAATATATGAATTGACACACTAGTTGAATGATTGATACTAAACTTTTAACCTGTTTTTTTTTTTTTTTTTTTTTTTTTAAATATTTTCATAAAAAAAGAATGAATCCAACGAAGGACGACAGTTTCGGTTTAAATTTATCTAGTAATCTATAGCATTACATTTTCTTTTCATTTTATTCTAAATTAATAAAAAAAACTTTATTTTTTTGGTTAGTATTATATCACAAATGTAAAAAAAAATACAACATTTTATTTCTTCAGGTTTTAGATTTAAAGTTTACAACATATTGTTTTTAAGGTGTTTAAGGGTAAATGTGCTGTGCAAAACAAACAAAAGCTATCGAGATAAAAACTTAAATGTGAATAGAAGACACCATCAAAAGAGAAAGAAGTCACTGAAAATACTTATAATATCATTGTTATTAATGCAAGCGTTCCTTTAAAATTTCCCATAAACACATTAGGCATTTTGAATTTTGAATTCTGCATTATAAATAAGATTCAGCATTACGATTGCAATTTCAAAATACTTGTATATTAATGGTTAAAATATCATCAATGATAATGTAGGGAGTATATTTTAGAATACTTAGAAGTTTTCAAAGAAGTTTGAATGTAACTATATATATACTAGATGATGAACAATAGAAACACATGATTGAAGATGTGTTTTCTCGAGTGATTTCCACAAACTAAACTCATCGGTCTCCACAAATTAGGGTCATTTATGGTTGATTCCGAATAACAGTCACATCAGTATCAAAATATTTAAAGCGCTGCCGCAAACCATAGTTGATATAAAAAGCAAACTCAAAGGATGATTACATTAACGATACCAATTTGAAGGGCACATGAAGCGCATGTCGAACATTAGTGTCCCTTCGGTGATGCTCTAACTTACGAGCTGTGAAAGCTAGAACCCCATCTAGATTTAGTTGAAAAATAAAGGCTGATAAGTCCGTGCATTTTGTTATATCAAATAAGAAATAAACAGACTAAATATGATTATTATATTGTACAGTGATAATTATTTATTTATTATATAATCAAAATGAGGATGTTAATTTGATGTATGCCTTTTTGTGCTTCTTCGTTACATTTGTTGTTTTTATAGTGATTAAGATGATAACGCAATGTTGACTGCTGTACCCCTATTTTTGACATTTTTACCTATTATGTCTGTTTGTTTTGTTCACGCATCGGTGACTATATAATGGAATTTGATGCGACTGTCATACAAGTGAGGGGTTTAGCTAGCTATAAAACCAGGTTCAATCCACCATTTTCTACATTTGAAAATGCCTGTACCAAGTCAGGAATATGACAGTTCTTGTCCATTCGTTTTTGATGCGTTTTGTTATTTCATTTTGCCATGTGATTATGGACTTTCCGAATTGATTTTCCTCTGAGTTCAGTATTTTTGTGATTTTACTTTTTGCATGTAAAGAACGAAAAGAAATAAAAAATAAGTACACTTATTTATAAAATCCTGGCTTAAGGTGAAACATATTGTGCAAGTACTCATTAATGTTAATGAGGTTTTTAATTTTATTATGATCATCTTGCAATATTTTTTAAATGTCTTTTGATCAGAAATATAGAAAGGGAGATAACAGTAGTATATTTAAACAATAGAAAAACAAATATCTTGTTCGACAAACTTTTTTCAAATAACTTGGATAAAATGAACCATTACATCTCGTATTTTCTTATACTGTTATATCATATATATAGAGATTAATACATGGCCTTTTCCATATCAGCCTGGGTATCATCCCGAGACCCCCATATCAGCCCGAGACGGAGTCGAGGTGCTGATATGGGTCGAGGGATGATACCCAGGCTGATATGGAAAAGGCCATGTATTAATCCCTTTATCATATACTTCCGACAATAGTTTTATGTAAGGCAAATAAACTAATGCAATAAGGCAGCAACCATTTGATTTTCTGGGGGGGGGGGCTATGGTTTTTTTGGAAAAAAAAGTTTGTTTCCAGTTTTTGGAGAAAAAAATAATTTGTTTTTGATTCTGAGAAAAAAAAATTGTTTGTTTCACCCTCAGCTGCCACTATATGAAATGCTAAAATTGAAAGAAAAAAATTATTTTCGACTTGTCTCGAAATAAATAGATTGTTTTTCGCCGGAAAAAAAAAATTGTCCAGAAAAAAAAAACATAGCCCCCCCCCCCCCCCCAGAAAATCAAATGGTTGCTGCCTAACTAAAACAGTCAAACATTTAATAAAGAAAATTAAAATTATGAATCAAATATACTATAGTTGTCCAACAACAGCATCATTAACTCCTTATATATTTATGGTAACATTTCCTATAGAGGCATTTTGAAACATTGAAAATTTGGAAGAGTTTCACGATCATTACTACTCCATGTTTGTTGTACTATAAAATGATTCATAATTGTCAATGGCATTTGTTAGCAAGTATTAAACTATCCCCACAAAAGTTCCCGTAAATTTTGACGTCGTCATAAAAAACACCTGACGTCACAATGGAAAAGTAAACAACCGATACCGGAAACACCGGAAGTAACTTGCACGAGAGCACTGATATGGGTTTTTTGCACGAGATGCACCTGATATGGGTTATCAGCCCGGGTGGAAAGATATGGCTTGTGCACTTCCGCCCATTACACATATGCAAAAGCTATCATATTAATGCTAAGTATATGATAATATGTTTTTATATTCAGTCAAAAGCTCATTAGAGCTTGTGTTGTATATATGACTTGTGCCGAATCAAAATAATTGTTTTCTTATCTAGATTAATTTTTACCATATATCATTATTTTATTGTAATCAGTCTGGTTTTTAGAAATATCTGACATTAATACAATTGGTCCGTTCTGAAATGTTAGAATTGAATAACAAACGATAGCCGGATAATTGAATGAAAGATGATCTAGACATCCCTTCTCAAAGTGATTGAATGCCGTAAAAATCATTTATTGGTAGTAAACTCACTTAATATAATCGTTATTTTATTATCAAATTTTAAATTTTAAAAAAATCAACAGTAAATTGAAAATACATAATGTTTAATTGTTTTTAGAGGTATAAAAATTACTATCAAATTACTGTTGCCATTTCAGAAGCTTTCGTCTTGCTTAAATATTTAGCATTTAGGAGAACACTTAAAATATGATCTACTTGTTTTACGCAATCCAAAAATAGGTTGTGAAGTCGTCAAATTGCTTATAACCACACACAATACGATTTCCGGCAGATTGTCAATTTCACTGCCTATAATCAGCTGATTTCAATGAAGCCTGTCTCGTCCTTTTAGATCTATCGGCTTCACATAAATTTGTAGTGAACAGATACAACATCTTAATTATATCTATATAATTTTGTAGAAATTGGTAAATTAAATATAACTTATATTTATCCCGTTTTCATCGACATTGTTAATTTTATCATGTCGTTGAGTAATTAACACGATAACCAAATAACTTAAAAATAAATTAGAATGTCACCCCAAATTACCGCTAAATATTAATATCTAATTAACCTTTTCTGTACAATTAGTTATTTTATTATGAATCAGACAACAAAGCGTTCAAACTAAACGCAGTATGTCAGTTAATTACAGATGGTCAGAGAACTTGCTAAATCATGAAAGAGAAATGTAAGAATTCAAATTTTACAATTAAAAATTAATGATTTATGACTTCGTATATCTGGAATCATAACACTGTAGTGCATCCATCGTTATATTTTGTTAACATCTATTATATAATCAGAAGCTGTGCAGTTGTTAAAATATATTATTAAACAGTCGGTAGATCTCTTGAATAAGGTATCATGATTTCCAACGGATACAATTAATTGATTGTTAGCTGATTAACGTCCAGTGGCAAATATATCGTGCAAGGTCGGGACGTTCAACGGATAAGATCATAAGATAATAAGATGATTATATTTCTATATAAATAAACTCGTCATAGATACCAGGATTAAAATTTTGTATTTGCGCTAGACGGGTGTTTCGTCTACAAAAGACTCATCAGTGAAGCTAGAATACAAAATGTCAAAAACGCAAAATAAAGTATGTAGTTGAATAGCAATGAGGTCCAAAAAGTCCTTAAGATTTATTACACATCTAAGGTAATCAATTTAGGAGGTAAAAAAGTCTTAGTATTTCAAATATTCAAAGTTTTTAAACAGGTTATTTATGATTTTGACACACATAATTGATTTTTTTAACTCCTGCACTTTATATTTTTGAATGTTTATATTTCAAATGTATATTATGTATATTGGGCACTAGCTACGAGATGTATAAAAAATCTAAAGAATATTTTTTTTTTGTTTAATCATTAATGAAAGTGAAATAGTGAAATAATAATTTGATTTTATCAGCTAAAATGGTTCAATTTTGTCAAATTAAGCTAATAAATATTGTTAAAGAATTATTCACTTGCAAGTTATAATTCGACCTCCTTACATCCGTATTCATGTGAACTCCAGTTTAACTCCGTAGAAAGAGATAGAATAACGCATAGAATAACGCATGCATTGTCCGTGTACGGTTATTCAAAGGAAAAGAATGTCAACATTGAAAGTGAAACAAAGGTAAATGAAAATGGCCATTGTTACATTATAGTTCATTTCTGTGTGTGTTACATTTCGGAGTTGTGTCTCTGTTGTGTCGTAGTTCTCTTATATTTGATACGTTTCCCTCAGTTTTAGTTTGTAACCCAAATTTGTTTTTTCTCTATCGATTTATGAATTTTGAACAGCTGTATAATACTGTTGCCTTTATTTTTCATAAACTTGTAGATTTTAATTTGTTCACTACTGAAATGTTTTTTTTTCATATTTTTTTAATTTTTTAAATTTAAAAATATCAATAAATAAAGCTTTCAGGTACATGGTGATTTTCGTTTTAAAATCTTCATACTTAAAAGGTTTTGACCATCTGATATACAAAATTGAAGATGAGGAAATGCTAAATAAATACCTTGAATAGAAAATCCAGAATTTCATTATTAGAAAATTTTGAATGAACACATGAACATCATGTTTAGCTCAACAATTTCTATGAAAACCTTTTTATGGCCTTCTCCCTTTTTTTAATTTGCCTTGAAGTTCTTTATGTTTGTTCAGCTTTTTTGTTTTGATGTTACGGATTTTCTTAATATTCACATCAAATCTGTGTTTTTGTTAGATGTATTTCTATTTGCATCAATTTGATGAGTTTAGACTTTTTCAACTGATTATTACAGTATGTTATTATGTTGTACTGTTACACCACTGGACAAGGTTAAATGGAAGATTTGGCTACGCAAACTAGAGTAAGAAACGTATCATTATGTATGTGCCTTTTCTAAATAAGAACATGTAATTCAGTATATTTTGTTCCTGTGTAACTTATATTTTTTTCGTTTATTATTTTGTACATACATTAGGTCGTCAGTTTTCTCTATTCAAGTGTTTTACATTTATTATGTCGGGTCCTGTTATAGCTGACTATGCAGTACTAGATAAACTCATTGTTTAAAGTCTAATTATAACCTAGTGTGGAGAGTTGTTTCATTTGCAATCATACCACATCTTTTTATGTAAATATAAAGACGGCTTTGGGTTTAATTGACTAACTATACACAAATCTTGTGTTGATAACTTATTGTTACCCTTTAGATGCCCTTCCGGAAGTTATATCGTCGTGGAGGTGTCTTTGTCGTATTAAAATATCTCCATTAATTCATTTTTATGTAGAAATCAATTTATGTTTGCTTAAAAAGCATTTATATTTGTTTTTATATAATTGTGATTCATTTTATGTCATGGAAATGATTATAATCACATGAAAAGAAACAAGTTAAACGATCGTAAACCATGTTTTAACTGTTTGTCGGTGTATATTTACCGCTTTAACGATATATCAGATGGATCGAGAAACACAATGATTTGTACATGCCAGGTACCAGACAAAGCGATGTTTTGTAAAGGAAAGGCTTAACAATGTTATAAAATTTTAATGAAAACAAATAAAACGTTCAATTTTATCATTACACATTAAATGCATTGATTTTGTATTATATGCTGACGACCTTAAATAAAATAGGATATTTGTTTAGACTTAATTAGGAACACATTCAAGAGACATATTAAAAACAAACAAAACAACAACTTGATATAAATGCATTATCTTCACAAGAAAAAATACCATTTTAAACATCTATAAAATGCACAAAAACATGAGGTATATATATTTATTTATTGTGTCGTGTATACGGACAAAGACAAAATAAAATCAAAAGAAAGGTGCGATCATATAGTGCGATCATATATTAAACACAATTCGAATGTTCCAAATCGACCGGAACCTATTGAAGCTACTAGCTGAATTGACAATACACATTTAGATCTGTTATCAAAATAATAGAAAAGAAAGGATAAAGGATATCCATCTATAATACACAATTAGTTTATGCACAGATAAAACAAAAACAGCAAAGACACACTGACAAAAACTCTCAAATGCGAGAATTCACACATTAAAAAGATTAAGTTACATCACATGTGAATCAATATGTGATAGGGTTAAATCACTTTATTTAGTATCAGTCTATGGAAGAAGCGATTCGATAAAAACTTTTCTTATATCAATGAGCGATATTGTCTTATATCAACGAGTTGCATTGTGGGAAATTTTAGACGAATGTTAGCATTTGTACGAAGAAAGGCAGATTTCTCGGTATAAAGTAATGACTCGTTTCTTAAAACAAGGTGACATTTAAACGACATACGTCTGGTGTGTAATTTCCTAAATTATTTTATGTAATAACAAGCAAAATGTATTTAAACGAGAAAATTGAATTGTTGAATAAATGAAACAAAAATACATGATATATCATTTGTAGATGTACACATTCTATAAATATCATGTAGTAAATTCAGTGGAATGCAATTGAGATGAATTCAATTG
The DNA here is from genome assembly GCF_965363235.1 of Mytilus galloprovincialis. Lineage (NCBI taxonomy): Eukaryota > Metazoa > Mollusca > Bivalvia > Mytilida > Mytilidae > Mytilus > Mytilus galloprovincialis. Next base: position 59,913,026 of record NC_134850.1, on the reverse strand, counting down.
TTTGCTAGGCCAAAATCACCCATAAGTCAAAGATACTGTTAAATTTTAAAATATCAATGCGATATTTGTCTTATATCATAGCGATCATTTTTTAATATCAAAAATTTATGAATCGGATTCTTTTCTAATATAACTGCTATAGTTTTCTAATATAAAATGAATACGATGACACGTCACAATGCATGTCAAGAAAACTGCAAACATAATTCACAAACTAAGATCATGACCGGTTTAATGTTTTAGAATCAATATCACTAAAATTTCGTAACTGTAACAAATTTAACGCTTATTGATAGTTGAAAGTGTTAATAATCTGTTCAGTCTATTGTTTTCAACCGACTAACTAACATGTTTAACCCCGCCACATTATTTATGTTTGTGCCTGTCCGAAGTCAGGAACCTGTAATTCGTTTGTTTATGTGTTACATATTTGTTTTTCGTTCATTTTTTATATAAATAAAGCCGTTAGTTTTCTCGTTTGAATTGTTTTACATTGTCTTATCGGGGCCTTTTATAGCTGACTATGCGGTATGGGCTTTACTTATTGTTGAAGGCCGTACGGTGACCTATAGTTGTTAATGTCTGTGTTATTTTGGTCTCTTGTGGACAGTTGTCTCATTGGCAACCATACCACATCTTATTTTTTTATAATTCTATTTGAAGATGATGCAATGGCGGAATTTAAATGCGGTTACACATACGTCTGCCGACCTATTAGATTATAATATACTGGTCACACTGCTATAGCCTATCCACCTTGGTAATATCAAAATAGTAAAAAAATATCATTACTTAAAAGAAACATTCATTTAACAATCCAATCCAATACAGCTCCAAATTACAATAAATAGTCAAATGGTAAAATCAATAATCCAAACAAACTAAAATGTACAAATGCTGATGTTCCGAACTTTGAAGATATCAACTGAGTAGCCTCATACTATTAATTGGACAACTTCAGATACAACGAAAATCAAAATCTTGTCAAACAGAAAATGTATTTATTATTAACATAGAAAAAGATATTGAGGAGGAAACCAGTAAACCAGTTCTTTTTGGATATCAAAAACTTTTCCCGTTGGTAAATCGATATCTCTATAAACATATTCAACTCGCCGCGTGGACGCTCTTTTACATCACTATGACCGTGAGGGTATTCCGATGTATTGTTGCCACAGAGATTTGACTTTCGTTTTTGGCTAGTAACCGACTGTATAAATACGCGAACTTTTTTTAGTGCAAAATAACAATCCGTATCGCTTTTTATGATTCATTTCTTAAGTGAGTACTAAAACAATGTTTAGAACACAAATAAAAAAGATGTAAATGACTTTTGACGTTAGAAATGTGTATATATATCTTTTCTATATTGAAAAATTTAGATCGTTCAGTTGGAGGACTGGAAAGCAGTTATTTATAAGGAGAAATTTTAAAGATTTATAGATATAAAAAGATGGTGCATGAGTTCGAATGAGACAACTTTCCATCAAAGTAATAATTTGTTTAAAGTAAACCATTATAGATCAAAGTAGTCCTTAAACACGGAGCATTGGCTCACAGCGAACACCACACTATATTGAAACAATAACATTGCTAGTGTTAAACCATTCAAACAGGAAAGCCAACGGTCTAATTTGTAAAAAAAAGGAGATTCAAAAGTACAGGTCAGATTTTGTTGAATAAATCAGTACGAGGACAGTATGATTCATCTTTGTCACAAGTTAGTTTCATTGTTTTCCAGTGAAAGTCTTCCATGCGTGCGTTGCGAGCATATTGGATATATATTATTTCGGTGCGTTCATTATGAAATTTGCTAAATGTTATATTTGTGAACAATCATTTTGATACTTAGCTATTTGATTACGGCATTGTTTATTAAACCATTATTTGCTTCCAAAACTAATTGAGAAATTTGTAAGATTTTACCAAAAACAATTTGAATTTAAGCAATGGTCTTAAAACTGCTTATTTAAATACAATACTATACTCAGAAGTAAAATCACAAAAATACTGAACTCCGAGGAAAATTCAAATCAGAAAGTCCCTTATTAAATGGTAAAATCAAATGATAAAACACACCAAGCGAATAGATAACAACTGTCATATTTCTGACTCAGTACTGGCATTTTCAAGTTTTGAAAATGGAGGATCGAACCTGGTTTGATAGCGCTTAACCTCTCACGTTTATGACAGTTTTGTCAAATTCTGTCATATTTACAACGATGCGTGAACAAAACAGACATAATAAGTAAAATTGTCAAAATATGGGTACAACAGTCTAATATTAATACTAATCGGTACTAATATTGATATAACAAAAACACCGCTATGATATTTTAAAAGTATCGCATTGATATTTTAAAAGTATGGCATTGTTTATTTATGTATATAAGAAAAACACAGCACTTCAAATTTTACACGGACATAAACTTTAGCTTCTAACTAACTTCTGAATGTATATTTAGACTCAATTGTTGTTTATATTTGAACAATAATTTTTAAAGTTAGTATTTTCTTAATTTTTCGTTGCCAAAAACAACATTTTCCGCATGGAATGTCTGCATATTTACAATTGATATTAGACCATATCGCTATGTGATATAAGAAAAGTTTTTATCGATACGCTTCTTCCATAGACTGAGTATGTAACATTCTTGTTTTAGTTTTATCTGAACAAAAAAAATAGGTATAAAAAACAAGTAAAAACAATCAATTGAGATTGAAGGTAAACTTCATTTACGGTTGCTTATCGCATGGATTCAAATTAAAGTTTTTGTGAATTTCTGTAACACTTTTTTGAATCATCTATTAGGAGATAACTGTATTGTATTTTTAGCTCCGACGGCATCAATTTGTGATTTGATGCCGTTAGAGCTTAAAATACAATATTGCTATCTCCATTCTAATGAAACTGACAGAAAACAACGTTAAAACATGTATTTAAAATCTGTCATATGCCGTCTGCGCTTGCGCCTACGTCCCATAGCATCAATTGTCAATTGATGCCATGTAAGAAAGTGACGTTATCCAATCAAAATGAACGTTACGAACGTTGTTGCATTAGAATAGATTATTTAGACACCAAAGTTCAAAAAGAGAGCACAAAAAAATACGAAAAAATCAACCAAAAAAGATATTCAAAAAAAGTTTTTTTTTTTTTATGAAAAATCAAATCGAAAAGACAATACTTGTTTTTTACATTTCAATGAAGGTAAAACTTGGCATTATTAAATTCAATGAACTAATTATAGTACGATAACGTACATTTTCCCCAAGCAACATCTGCAAAAGACATTGTTTAAATGTTCTGATTATTTTTGTGACAACCAATCTCATATTTCAACGACATTGACTTATGCTTACACTGAAATCTAGTAAAAAAAGAAGCTATAAAATAAAATTCTTAAAACATTTGCAGTCGGCAAATCATATAATGAAGAAGAAAGTCGATGAAAAAGAGATAATATCATTGCAAAAAAAACCAAACCTTAGCAACGATATATGTTATGAGCAATATGAAACCGACAAAGACCGTTGTTTTGTTAGGATATTCTTGAAAGGTGAGCAGATCAGCAACTACTATTATACGTCTTAGTGTACGCCACAATGCCAACTCAGTAAGTTGTAAACCAAGAGTGAGAAGCTGAATAAAAGAAACGTGTTAGGCATTTTTATCGTATAAAAGCGGAAGGTTTGGCTAGCCACAAAACCAGGTTAAAACCACATTTTTTGTCTTAGAATGTCCTGTACCAAGTCAGGAAAATGGCCATTCTTATATTATAGTTCGTGTCTGTGTGTGTCACATTTTAGTGTTGTGTTTCTATTGTTTCGTAGTTCTCCACTTATATTTCATGTGTTTCCCTCAGATTTAGTTTGCAACCCGGATTTGTTTTTTCTCAATCGATTTATGAATTTCAAACAGCCGTATACTACTTTTGTCTTTATTAGATATCAGAAGTTGTGGTATGATAGCCAAATGGGTCAACTCTCCATCCAAGTCACACTGTGTAGACTATAAGATAGCTACAGCAAGTCTGGCAAATAGATTTAGAAATGTCTTGGTAAACATAATTAGTCAAACACAAAAAAAAATTCTTAAAGGTAGGTATATAGGCGAATGTACTAAATTTATTTATGATCTGATGGAAACGATTGAAGAAGGCGATATTTCTTGACTTTGTCCTTTTAGTCGATTTTGAAAAAGCTTTCGAAACAGTCGAATGGTCTTTTATATACTAGGCTTTGCAGTATTTTGGCTTTTACAATACATTTATAAGTTGGTTAAGGCATGCTACTGTGATTCATGATGCCTCTAGTGCAGTGTTAGATAACCGTTATATTCAGAACTTTTTCATTAAAAAGGGAGTCCGTCAATAGGATCCTCTGTCTCCTTATATATTTCTTTTAGTGCTTGAATTACTAAGTGCAGCTATTAAAAATGACCCTGATGTTGCTGGTGTAACAATTAATGACTTTGAATTTTTGTTGAGGCAATGCACTGACGATTCGTCCGTATTCCTGGATAAAACTCGATGTAATTGTACAGCCAAGATAAACAGTATCCAGTCATTACTCCCTTCTTAGGCTTATAGAGAACTAACATATATTGCAAGGGTTGTAGTTATTAAAACTTTAGCACTTCCCATTTTGGTTTAAGTTCTTACTGTCTTTCCCAACCCCCCAGAAGGGGTTTTGAAGGAGATTCAGAATATATTTTTCAACATTTTATGGAAAGGTAAACCTGATAAAGTGAAAAGGGTGGTGATGATGTCCGAACACTGTGATGGTGGTCTTAAGATGCCTAAGATTTATTATTTTTGCCATAGTGCTAAATATTTCTTGTCAAGCAGGTTTACTTTATTTAGCAGAAAACATTAATCCGTTTTGGCATGGTATCCTGCTAAATTTTTCCAAGTTAAAAAAAAAGCTTAAAGCTGAAAACAATACTGAAATTCTGGCCCAGTCCATATGGCTAAACCCGAACATCAAAATGGATGGCAAGATGATTTTGAGGTTCAAAAATATTAAAAAAATAGTATATTCTTCATTAACGATCTGATGTCAGATAATAATACATTATTCGCATATTATGAATTTAAAAAATGAGTATGATATCAATACTAATTTTGTAGAGTTTTATGGTATTTTAAGTACGATTCCAAAGAGATGGAAAAGTATACTAGAAGGCAGTTCAAAACTGGAAATTATTAACAATAAATTAATAGATAAAGTAAAAAAGGAACCAAAATCGTGTAATTTTTTCTATACTTGGAGGATAATAAAGTGATATCTTTATTTTCCCGTAAAAACAAAACCAACCACATCTTGATGTTACCCTACTTTGTGTTGCTTAACTATATACCACATTACATATCCGAATGCCTACCAAAAAGGAAAATATAAATCAAGTTAGCACACTGCATTTGGAGGAATCGTACTACAGCACATATTCTAATTGGTTGAAATGGTTGAAAACACATGCACACACTTAAACGACAACTCATGTCCAGATTAACTTACTATGCCAATACAATTTCTCCATAAACAAACTTGCTGAAAGTCAATTCAATCTCAAAGCGAACACTTCTTATTTTTTATCTCCTCACATTTGTATTTTTAATTTCTCAGGGTAATCTTCATTCCAAAGTGTTTTTCACTATTGCGACTTTTACCATCATTGGTAGTGATGATACAATTCGAAGTCGTATGGCGTGTGTCTTTTGTAGTTGGTTCAATATATTCCTGTATATTATTAAGTTTTAATTGCTAGATTATATATCACAATACTGTTAAAGATTGATTGATTGTTGGTTGCTGTTAAAGACAAGGGCATATTAATTAGTATAACAAACTATGGATTCATTGTTGAAGAAGGAATATTCGCAACACTGCTCTTTATACACACATTTCTTAACTAATTTTATTATCTAACATTTCTGCTTAAAAGATTAGAACCGAACAGTTACTAAAACTGCGTCTTTGTTTTCTATGGTGTTGTTGACTCATATTATAAGATTGGTAGCATTCATAAATTGTCTAGATTAGTAAGTGGACATGTTTACAGCACGGAAGACATAATGGGAACTGCAAGTGTCATTTTAGATTTATTGTATTTATATATTTTTATTTGTTGCAGTTAAGATTTTTCTAAGGACAAATGTCGGTAAAGTGAAAATCAATATAACAGTATAATATTAATGAAAACATATAATTTGGTACCCCAAATTAAAATGGACATACAGTCCTTGGATGGTGTAAACTTCAAACTAACACCATACACCATTACACCATACACCATACCCCATTTCACCATACACCTTGTACCATTACACCATACACGTTACACCTTTGCACCATATACCTTACACTTTACACCATACACCATTCCCCAATCTATCTAAACGATCCGAAATTACCCATAATGCAATTACATTTTAAATTAAGATATTTATTACTTTTATGTTTACAATCCGAAAAAATTAAATAAAAAAAAATTCGTTTGCAACCAAGGAAATGTCCTATACCATCATTCTCACCATTCCTGATCGCACGTTACACAATCACACCATTCCTCATACACCATTACACCATTCCCCTTACACCATACACCATAGCACCATACACCTTACACCATTGCACTATATGCCATACACGATTACACCATACACGTTTTTTTGGGAAGTTTACACCATTCAAGGGCTGTAAAGACATATACAAACTGATGGTATCCTTGAATATAAGCAGTGTTATTACTTGATGACGTTAAAAGAGGCGACAGATACAAAAGGTTTCTTCATACTCATAAGTTAAACTGAAAATCTCATTAGCTCGCGACAGATTCTGCAAACCAAAATAGACCAGGAAGATGAAAACATTTGTCCTTGGGAAGAAATCAGAAAAGGGAAAAACAAACGACTCGAATCAGAATGACTCAGTAACTTTGATTGTCATTCACAGTCGGATAACAACATGCCTGAAGTTAGCAATTAAATTTACGTACAAAAAAACAGCGTAAACATTAAAGTACAAAAATGTGCATGTAGATGGTAGCATGCGGAAGGTGTCGAGTTGAGAACTGCATGACAAAGTAGATATTTATAAATCATCAAACTACTTCATTCGATCCTGTTAGATTTAAAAAAATATCACTTGATTTGAAGTATATAAATTCGAATTTGTGTTTCTTTGTTGAATTAATACAGTAAATGATTACTTGAATGATCTAAAAGTCCAACACATTGTTAGCAGATCTGAAAGCTAATGCATTACCAGTCTTATGTATTGCTTTGTTGTGCTTTTTTACCATAATACTTGTTTATAATAGTTCTGCAGCATGCCCGTCATTCAAAACAGGGGTACTAGCTGTCACATTTATGTTCACATATTTGTTTACAATTCTCATATTTAATTTATAACATATTACAACCTTAATTCAAATCAGAAAAGTTTAAAATAAACAATTTACAAGGCATGGTCTCGATAATATGTATCATCGTTTAGTTTATATTTTAGTCTAGATGCCATCTAATATACTTTTGAGATGAACTCCGAATACTGCCGAATGTCACATAAGCAATATAAACATAAATGAAGATACAAATAGATGTTGAACTCATGCAATTACATTTTTTTAGGTCTGTTCAGTAACATATCAATACAAACTACTCAGAGTCTGAATTTACCAGTTTTTGTGCTGGACCAGTACAATCCAGCACACATTTTACTCGACTAGTCTCGACACTGTCTTGACTGTACTTAAATGTACTTAAGTGTACTCGACTAGGTCTCGACTTTACTTAAATAGTCTGATTTAGTACTTGAAGATCTTTGTGTAGTATGGGCTTGACCAAGGCTCAACCTGTCTCGACTAGTCTTGACCTTCAAAAAAAGGATGTACATGTTAAAACTGAAGTATTAACTAATTACAGGAAACAACTGAAATACATTACATAACCAGACATTTGCAACACAAAATGTAGACACATCAGAATAAGTTTAAACCTCAACGTCAAGTGACGTCACATTTGAAATTGTAAAAAATGACAAATGAAGCGAATCAAACACGGGTTACAATCTAAAACTCTTAATGAGAAATGCTATTTAGAGAAAATAAATCCTCAAATTCTTCCTTAGTCTGTTATAAAATCTAATAAAATTTAAAGCTATATAACGTACATCTCATTTTAGAAAGAACATGTGGCAAAGCATAGGAAAAACATACGTTTGCAATGTATAAAAGACATACGGCATATCCTTCAAGTATGCATTAATGATTCACCATTCATTCGTATCATACTCTAACTTAAACCTGATGAATTATCATAATTATTTGAATGAACCAGTAACATAAAACATTTTAATACACATATACGAGGTAAACTAGTATGTAATGACTAGTATTTTGTTTCATTAGATAGCTATTATAGATTAAACGCCTTTTTAAAGGAATTACCAAATTTAACGATACTTACCTTGGTTAAGTTGAAGTTAAAGTGTAATTCTATGAAGACATAGAATAACACTGGAGGTGTTAGATGAGATAGTACTGCGCAACTGCAACCTCAATATTTACAGTAAAAACAAAAAATGTTGGTATTAAAAGTACATCTACCAATTACAATATACAAAGATGTACCAAGCCCTATAATAAGAGCTGATGGGGTGGGAGGTGGCATCTAACACCTCCAGTGTTATTCTATGTCTTCATAGAATTACACTTTAACTTCAACTTAAGGTAGATGGGGTGTCTAAATTATAATCCATAGAATTTTTTAATAATTTGCCAAAATGTAGTTTATATCCTGCTTGTTTAAAAACATTAATAAAAAAGAATGGGTTACCGGACCTATTTTCACACTACAGGTTGTGCAAAATTGTCCGATTTTGTATAGATTATGCATGGAAAACCCAATTTTGCGTCATAAAACGAAAACTACACCATAGAATTTTGAGATAAAATATGAGAAGATAGCTCCAATATTATGCTTTCAGATAAGAAAAAGAAAAAATGGGGTCACCAGACTCGTTTTCTTGCTACATAGTAAAATTGGTAAATTCCTAACACATTCTATTGTAAAAGTAACACTATCTGAATTATCTGCCCTTGCATATGAGTTGTCTCCCCTTATTTGGCAAAGTTGGAAAAAATTGAATCAAACAAAATTAATCGTTTTTTTGAAAAATACAACCATAAATATAATAAAACATGGCATTTTCTATATCATAATAAAAAATTCTTACACATGAATTAACTTCTAATCTCAAAATTTGCACATTTGATTAAAGTTCTAGACCTTGTTTTCTCGTATTTCAAAATCCAAGATGGAGGAAGACACCCTATCTACCTTAACCAAGGTAAGTATCGTTAAATTTGGTAATTCTATTACGTCATAACACTTCCAATATTAGATGAGACTTCAAAGCTACAACATTTTTTTTTTCCGGTGTGCTTTTGAATGTATGTTACATGTATTTCTCACTTCTTTGACAATGAATACCTGTGATGATCATTAGCTACACTTAGACAATTTGCAACAAACAGATGCCAGTGATATGCATTATGTAGCACTCATAAACATGTAGATCATTTGATCTTTCTTATTAAAAACTAAATCATAAATCAAACATTTAATAAACTCGTATTCAGATTTGTAACACTTTTTCTGCAAAAACATCAGTTGTTGTTACTGTCTTGTCATAAAATTTTCCAAAAGTCGTTGAACTTGACAAACCGGCTTTGGCTAAAATATCACTTACAGGCACATTATTCTGCTTTGCCTTCGAAGTAGATGCAGATCGTGTACTGTGTGCTTTAAATATACTTGTGTCAATTCCTGCACGGCACATAATGGATTTAATCCATCTAGAAATAGTTGAGCAACTAACTTTTTTGTGTGGTTTAATATAACTTAATATTAATGAATCTTCTTCTGATCTTATATCAACAGTACGTTTCAAATATTCCGTCAGTACTAAATACACACATAATCTCCTGTCTGGAGGAAAACTTTTTAAAATAACTTCTGGATTCTTATATCCAGGTCTGCTTTGTTTCAGTAAATCAAATATCTTAAAACGAAAACAATCCTTCTGTTTTTGCATATTGCTGAGTTTTAATAAATGAATACTCTGTGATCTAGTAGCATTCGTCAATGCAATTAACATAACTAGTTTTAAAGTTAAATCTTTCACTGATATATCAGCAACTGGTGATAAACGTCTCAACAATCTCAAAACAATAGAAACATCCCAAATATTTACATCATTATGTACAGTAGGTCTCAAATGATATACTCCTTTGAGAAATCTTATCACAAGTGGATGCTTTCCAACAGGTACATTATCAAAAGTCAAACCAAACGCAGATAGTGCTGACCTAGCACTATTCAAAGCGGAATAACTCAAGCCACATTCAAACAAATAAGTCAGAAATTCTAGCACAAGTTCTACAGACGTGTGAAATTTATCCTCTTTCCGTTCAAGACAGAAAATAAACCATTTCTTGATATATGTTTTATATTGTTTTTGAGTTCCTGATCTCCATGATGCCATGATAATAGTGGAAGTTTTCTCTGAAATTCCTCTGTTTTGTAATCGGTTCCGGATATCCGACATACCATCAAATTCAATGTCTTTTCTAAAGGATGAACTATGTCCTTGTATGGTAGAGTCAATAGCTTTTTGTTTGCTTTGATAACATATGGATTGTTTATTAACAGTTTCATTACTTGAACAAACCATGGTTGGGTTGGCCAAAGTGGTCCCACAAACAGCACGTCTGCCTTGTCTTTTATAATCTTCTTTACACAGCGTCCGATCATGCTGAAAGGAGGAAACATATAACTGTACGAAAAATTACCCCAATCAAGAGTAAAAGCATCAACAAAAGATGATTCTGGATCAGCTTTCCATGAACAAAAAATTGGTAGCTGAGTATTTAGATGTAAAGCAAATAAATCTATTTCTCGTCTATTCCATAATAAACATACTTTTTCAAAATTGTTTTTATTCAGTTGCCATTCTATCTGATCATTACAATTTCTTGACTGATAGTCTGCTTTTGTATTTAACTTCCCTGGTATATGAGTAGCAATCAGCCATATTTGGTGTTCAATGCACCAAATCCAAATTTTTCTAGCAATTCTATTGCATTCAATAGACTTTATACCACCCATACTGTTTATATAGCTTACAGCAGTTGTATTGTCTGTAAGAATTTTGACATTTTCAACAGTATTCAAATCATCCTTAAATGATTTAAGAGCATAATAAACAGCTAATAATTCTAAACAATTAATATGATTATCTTTTTCATCATTGCTCCATCTGCTACCTATTTTTTGTTCATTCAAGACTGCTCCCCAACCTAATTTTGAGGCGTCTGTTTGAATTATAACCTGTGGGTTACCTCTATTAAATTTCCTCTTTTGAGTATAAATATTATCTGACCACCACTTTAGGTCTTGTTTCATTTCTGATGTTACAAACTTTTCAGAATCAAAATCTCCCATAGCTAATTTTAATGCTTTAATTTTTTCTCTCTCTATTTTCCTGTAATAGAGTTTACCAAATTCCACAGCAGGGAGACTAGATATGAGTATCCCAAGAACTCTAGCTACTTCTCTTATTTTACATTTATTTTTACTTTGTAATTGTTTGCATTCTTTAGCAATAGTATCTTGTTTTTCAACTGGTAAAGTAACTATCATTGTTTCCGAGTCAATGTAAAAACATAAAAACTTAATGCATTTTTTAGGAGTAAAAACTGACTTATCTTTATGTACTATAAATCCAAGGCTTGACACCATATTAACAGTTTCTGTAACATTATTTTTGCATTCGAGTTCAGTATCACCTAAAAGTAGTGAATCGTCAATGTACCCAACATTAACATAACCCATTTTACGCAAACTTGCATATACAACTTTCATAATTTTGGTAAAAAGCCTTGGTGCCATAGCTATACCATTTGGTAAGCAGGAATATTGAAAATATTTCTCTTTCCAAACAAATCTTTAAAATTTTCTATGCTGTTCAGCAATGTTAATAGAATAATAAGCATGTCTTAAATCTACACTTGACATGTATGCATTTTCTTTAATCAAATTTAAAGCGCTTTCAAAAGAATCCATTTTGAAATGTTGATATTCAATGTGTTTATTTAATTCTTTCAAATTAAGTATCATTCTGTATTCGCCATTCTTTTTTGGTCTTACAAAAATTGGGGAAATAAATTCATTTATTTCAGATTCAACTTCTTGAATTACATTCATTTTTAATTTTCAATTTCAATATCAACAATTTTTTCTTCCTTTAAATTGAATTTGGAATTTCTAATTGACATTTTATTTTGTATAGGAGGTCTATTGTCTGTAAATTCTATATAACAGTGCTGAACCGCATCTAAAATATATTTATCAGATGTTAATTTTCTCCATTCATTAACAAACAATTTCAATCTTCCTGCTTGAAAATCATTTGTGTTAATACTCACAACATCTAATTCCTGTACTTGTTGTGAGTCCAACGGGAGTTTTTTGACTCAGATTTGTCAATTGACCTTGAGGCACTACCACGACCTCTTCCGCCTCTGCCTCTACCAAGGCGTCTATTCCATGAGGATCTCCATCCACCACGGAAACCGCCTCTAAACTGGCTATAACCGTTACCAACTGAAAGGCGATTTGAAATCTTACTACATTCTCCAATGTCTTTGACTGTTTTAGAGACATCTCCACCAAATAACCATTTATTGAAAGGTTGTGTTTTATTAAACAGGTGACTATATTCACCTTTTACATCAGGTTTCATGAGTTCTCTCCTAGCTAAGCATATTTCTTTATTTGCATGACCAAATAAAGCAAGAGAGTCCATACAGTCATCAAGAATACCTTCCAACTCAGGTTTGTTTTGAGTATCTTCTTTACCTAAAATTGTGTCTAGTCTATTAACTACTTTGGACAGATAAGTTGCCCCTCTGACTACAGTAGTCTGACATTGTCTCATTCTATTGTCATTAGTTCTAGTTCTGGGCCATAACAGGTCCCATATTAACTGATCAGTTTGGACTGGTACAAGTCCTTCACAATTCTCAGGCCGATTACTCTTTTCATCTTTCATAAGTTCTCTGTATTTCTCTTCAGAAATACCATTTCTGAAAATATCTGTGATATTGTCTGCTAGATGTTCATCTAGTTTATCACCACATCTCTCACCAGATCTAAATCTTTTATTCATACTAGAAAACCTAGACTCTTCGCTATTTGAGAGAGTTTTCTGTTTTTTACAAGGTGGTTCATTACCGGTATCTTGACCGTCATCAGGTTCATGGACCTCGTCCATATCTTCATCTACATCACCTACATTATCATACTCATCATCATATTCATCATTATACAAAACATCTATACGTTTGTTCATATCTTCCAACCTTTTACTAGTTGAAGATTGTTCATTTCTCATGTCAGTAAGCATATTAATAATCACATTATTATTGCTATCTGATGTACTAGCCGACACCCGTGTCCCTTGTTTACTAGAGTCTTTCCTTTAGCGTCCTTGTTATTAACCTTAGGACCGCTACCTGTACTACTTTTACTGACAATAGGTTTTGAGCATTTTCTTTTAGCGGGACCTTTAGCGGGACCTTTACCCTTCCCTTCATATGCTATTTCATCTTCGTCCAACCTTAATAAGTCATCTTCAAAAGAAGATTTAGTAGTTTTCTCTCCTTTCTCCTTGTGCAGCATGGCGTCCGCCATCTTTGTCAAGTAATAAAATAATCTCGTTTCACAAACGAAATAATTATAAGATTTTTACTTGCGTAAAAAATCTTTTTATAAAGACATATACTTTTTCAATATAAATAAAATATATGTACAAGTTAATCACATTGACTTAATATATCTTTAATGAATTCTTAGTTAGAGGTTGCGCATCGAGACAAACCACGTCCGCTCAATAGCAAAGTTAGCAACACATTGAGGTACTATCTCATCTAATACCGGAAGTGTTATGACGTAATAGAATTTATTGGTGTATAAACTCGACCAATTCACTCACAAACAAATAAAAGTCCTTAAGACTTAAGATATGTTTGTGAGTGACCTGGTCTAATTTTTACAGCGATAAATTCCTTTAAAAAGGCGTTTAATCCTTATAATTCTTTTAAATTGGAGATAAGGAATATATTTTTTCACACTCGTTGTCTCTATTACAAGTAAATTGTATATGTATGCCATTGAATATGCCTAGTGCATGAATATATTTGTTGGTTAACGCAAAACTATGTTCTCAATGAAATTTGCTATCTGAAAAAAAATTAGACTGCAAAAACTCTTATTATCATTCAAATGTATGTTTTTGTGTATAATTTTTTTTAACTATTAACTTGCTGTGAAAATTTTAAAATAATAACGTCGTTGTGATTATCTCCGCCATCTTGTTTACATTGGTTAAGAAAAGAAGTTCGGTCAACGTCGTCTATCGAAATATAACCAACTTCAAGATCAACTACCGGAAGTCCTCTCGACCAATCAAATCAACGTATTCCCTAATATGCAAATCTAATAAGATTAATTATTATATATAAGGGATAAATGCCATATTAACGGCATAGCGGATTCGTTGAAATGTTTTACTTTCAATGTTGTTCAAATGTATTATTATAATTTGTTATTATCTTGTGAAGCATGATGCATACCTTAAAAGTTATCTTTTACAGTTTCACTTTTGATAAACTATCTTCAAAAATGGCAAATAGGCAGCGAATGGTCGTTTGAAATAATCACGTAGTGATATTTAATTGTAAACTTCAGCTCACTAACAATTCCAATTACTACGTGATCTTTACGATTAATTATTGCTATCAAATAAAATGAGACATGTTGTTTCCGGATAACATTGTCATTAGAAAAGAAAATGGCAAATCTTTATCTAACTCTGATAACTAATTCCGTATATCAGTTCCATGCTGATTCCATTTTCGATAGATAATTATTTCATAAACATGATAAATGAATCTTACAATATATTAAAAATTCCCAAAAGTAAAAAATCTTTTTGTGTAATATTTTTCATGTTTGTGACTTTTTTTGCTGACTATAAGGTATGTGTTTTCTCATTGTCAAAGGCCGTACAGTGACCAATATTTAGTTGCTGACGTCTTCGTCTCTCTGGTGGATAGTTGTCGCACTGGCAAAGTAAATCCCATCTCGTTATTTGTATACTAATGATTATTTTCAAATTATGGTTTTATACGATCTGAATCAGTGTGTCTAAAGTACAATAATAGCTATCTTTGTCTGTGATTAAGATCGTATTAAACAATAATTCAAAAAAAACACGGAGGGGAATTGTGAGTGCTCTTAATTTCGAAGCTCATTTGGCTGAATACATTTTTACGGAAATTGTTACGCTTTTACCGCATTTTGTGTTACATCAATCAAACGTGACTTTATTGCACAACTGCATTGTTACATTTTATACAGATTTTAAAGTGTAAGTGTAACAGAAACAATATAAAAAGTGTGAAGCACTAATCAAGTTAATTCTGACCTCATATTTATGAAAAGTATGATTTTAAAGACAAATTTCGATGTTACGTAACCTTTAATTTGCTAATTATTAAGAAAAAAAATGATTGATTGCTTCTCGCTTGCTTTAATGTTTTTGCAATTTTTTGATGTATTTTAAGGTTGAAAAACAGCAACTGGGAAACAATGGTATGTAAGATAAAATCAGAACATTTGCCCAGAAAAAGGCCAAATTCTGACTTTTCAAAAAAACAAATCAGTTCAACAAGTTATAAGCGTAGCGTTCCTTAACATGAGGAGTCGGACTAACCTCCCAATTATGATCGTGCGTTTGTGAATGAGAACTAAATCAAATTCTTGTGTTACCCAACGGGTCGAAAGAAGAAAGGGTGACCATATTTCTGTACCATGTCATCTTTAATGTGACATTTGTATTGCAAAAATACCATGCACTAAGTACAAAATGTACCAATTGGTTTGATTATTCTCGAAAAGAGATGCAAAATTCAAAGAACGGATTAAAGAATTTGGTGACATGTTCAAATCACAAACAGAATTTCACGTGTGTCAATATGTCTTTCTATGTTGTGAGTTTTCACTTTTGTTTCAGATAAGGGTGAAGATTTGATACCATTCAAACATGTTTCGTTTTTTACATACATTATATCGTAGTTTTTACCGTTTGAATGGTTTTACACTAGTAATTTTTGGAGTCCTTGATAGCTCGATGTGCGGTGTGAGCCAGACTCTGTGTTGAAGACCGTTACATTTTTCACAGTAATTCTTGGTGATCATGGCTGAAATATCTCTCTGTATATTTCATATATAATTTTCACACTCCATGAATGTACCTAATAACGAATATATTATATTAATAATATCCGTAAATAATTGTATGATACCAATTAATGTTTTGATTTTGAATTTTAAATTGAATTTAGGTGCAAATGCAATAATGTATATGTTGTTTAAATTACCAGATAATTCCGTATTTAGAAACAGTCATCAATGTTTTTAATGACTAAAACTGTGAATAAAAAAAAACATCTTTATCTAACTCTGATAACTAATTCCGTATATCAGTTGCATGCTGATTCCATTTTCGTTAGATAATTATTTCATAAATGAATCTTTCAATATATTCAAAATTTCCAAAAGTAAAAAAATCTTTTTGTTTAATATTTTTCATGTTTGTGACTTTTTTTTTGCTGACTATATGGTATATGTTTTTTCATTGTCAAAGGCAGTACAGTGACCAATATTTAGTTGCTGACGTCTTCGTCTCTCTGGTGGATAGTTGTCGCACTGGTAAAGTAAATCCCATCTCGTTATTTGTATACTGATGATTATTTTAAAATTATGGTTTTATACGATCTGAATCAGTGTGTATGAGTGGCCGTTCGTGTCATTGGCGGTATGAACATACCGTATGAAATTTGCAACGCGTTGATTTTTACTTTCAACGCTTTGGTTTTCACCATCAACGCGTTAGTTTTTACTTTCAACGCGTTGGTTTTCAATTTCAACGCGTTGGTCTTCACTTTCAACGCGTTGATTCGTAACTCATACGGTATGAAAAACCAACGCGTTGGTTTTCAATTCCATACCGTAAGTTTTTCAGTCCATACCGTAAGTTTTGTACTTTTGCAAACCAATCAAAATGTTTGTTACAAAGTATTTTCTAAAATTATATAGTCGTCATCTCACTATTCGGAGAGCCTCTGGAGTTTTCTTGAGATAGCATAGGATCAGATTATCTGTTTATTCTATTTATAGATTACCTTTAATCAATCTCACTTGAGGACAAACTTATTTCCCATATTTCTTAATACACTATAGTAGTATGCTATACAAACAATAACTTTTTTTACTAGCTCTAGTAAGTCTGAGGGTCCGTGTAACACTTACATATCAAAAAAGTTTTAAAAAGTTTTGAAATTTTAGATTTTTCGAATTTTTATCAAAGTTTTAAAATATCAAAATTCCGAATTGTGTAAAAGTTTTAAAATTTAGAAATTTTAACCAAATAATTAAAATTTTAAAATTCTAAATATCATTTTTAAATTTGATAGTTTAGAAATTTGATCAAACTTTAAAAATACTAAAACTAACGTGCAATTTTGATTATTTCACTTTTTGAATGGTTGATTTTTTAAACTTTTGATTAAAATGTCAAATGTAGAGAAGGGGCAAAAAGAGGGGTACCTGTAAACTGCGAAACGAAACGAAACAAAATGAAATGAGAACATGCTGATACATACAAGTTAATGTTTAAAATAAAACCACAGGTACGGACAGTTTTATGCGGTGAAAAATAGGATGACAAAATAAATATTTCTCATACATGTAATAGGAAGAGAATTCATTTTGAAACAAGACTCGCGGCTCTGATAATGACCATTTTACTTGATGGTTTACCCAGCACCCATATTTTAGATAGATTTCCTTAGCCGTATTTGGCACAACTTTTTGGAATTTTGGATCCTCAATGCTCTTCAACTTTGTAATTGTTTGGCTTTATAATTATTTTGATATGAGCGTCACTGATGAGTCTTATGTAGACGAAACGCTCGTCTGGCGTACTAAATTATAATCCTGGTACCTTTGATAACTATTGACACCACTGGGTCGATGCCACTGCTGGTGGACGTTTCGTCCCCGAGGGTTTCACCAGCCCAGTAGTCAACACTTCGGTTTAATATTTGATTTGATACGGTTTCGAGACAGAAACTTGCAAACCCAGGCAACCTTTCTGCATGGACTGCTCTCTGACTTTCACTTAATTTAACGAATAAAAAGTTCTTCATAAGACCGTCAGACGACAGAGTAATCTCGAGAATTGCTGCATAAAAAACCCCAATATTTAAAATCAAAAGAGGTCAACATGTTTAATCACCGTTATTCTATTACATGAAAAGCCAAGTTTAGAAATCTAGAGCTCAGAGGAGATGTTACAAAATAGAAATTGAAATAAAATTAGGTAATCTCATTATTGGAACAACCATAGAGGGTAAATAATCATCTAACTAGCAAAATTGGCTCTTTCTGGAAACTGTGATTCAGATAATTTGAGAAAGACGATTTTCCAATGAGACAAATCTTTACAAGAGACAAAATGACACAGAAATTAACAATTTTAGGTCAACGGACGACTTTCAAACCTATAATATATTTTGGTAATAACTGTAACCACCTGATGTTTTAATAAAATACCTAACGTGTAATAATGCGTCCATTTACTTCCAACAGATTTAGCAATTCACATGAAGATCCAAAAACTATTTAAACACTTTTATAAGAAAGGTTTTCATAATTGCTATACTTGAAAACATTTCAAGCTGTTTATTGACATCATCACATGATGTTTCCAATTTTAGACATAACAGATTTTACACAATTAAATCGAAGTATTGGTAGAATTAAAGTAGTAAATTGCAACATAAAGAAACCCGTTTGCAATCATGTTATTGTTTTAATATGTTAAATACATAATAGAGGGACGACAAATTATCCTATATCAGGTTGTATATCTATTTCATCAGAACTTGAGTGATTGTTACTGAATATATGTGTTCCAGATCTAAATCTTATATTAGTTCTATTTTTCGAGATCTTTATCCACATCTCGACGTATTGTTCATAGGAACTATTACCATGGCTAGACGACGTATTATATTGTCGTCCTTTGCCAGTAAACCTTAAAATTTGCATCCTATATCCATTTGAAACCATTCTGAGTAGTACTTATTCTTCGAAATTATACAACAGACGATCCTATTATTTTTTAAACGGTGAAAACTAGCAACAAAAGACAACCTTTGACTATAATTAATCACTTTAAATAAACATCGTCTCTTCAGAAAAAAACCAACGTCAAATATTTCAAAATGTATGTCATGGATAATTTGAAGACTTTCTACAAATGATTGACATTTCAGTTCATCGCGGTGCTTCAATGACAAAATCAGGGATTATCCCAGGCTTATCCAATGCGGGGCTCCTCAACTTTTGAACAACATAAGAGTATATTTAGCTTCCTTCTATGTTTTCTCAGAACCAACTTTATTTTAAAAAATATAAGTAAGAGTTAAGAAATGCAGTTAAAAAAAAGGAGATGTTATAATCCACAACATATTGTGCCTTTATCAAACAATTCTTTCTCTACCATGTGTTGTTCATTTTTTGTATGTCATTGTTCTTATGTATGTTTTTCTCTCTCACAGGATTCAGTTCTCTTAAATTGATATGGTTTTTAATGGTTTTCGGTTTTTTTTACGCCCGTATTTTTTATAACTTTATAAGTACGGGCCCGAGTCTGATCACAAAACGTATCAACCAATGCATACACTAAAACGCAAAACAAACAAACAAAACGATCATAATCGGTGCAATATCTATTTATCAAATTGTGATATAAGAGGAGAAAATGTATTGGACCATGTGCAACTATATATTCTACCACTGCATCACGTATATTTCAATATTTATCAACTCGAGACAGTTGAATTTTTAGATCTAAAACGCGAGGCCGCCAAGCATTTTGCATATTTAAAATTATATAACTGTCGAGAGTGGATATATATCGTATTGCACGTGATTTTGTAGTGGAATTTGTTTCTCTAATGATTTATGAATAATATCCACATTTTGTATACTTTTTCTGGAATAATCTGCAAACAGATGTTTTTTATTTATGTGACGTCAACAGATATGGTCGCTTTTTGTCATGACATCACAATAGGAGATTCAGAAGAAAGCAAACGAAATAACTTCATTATCTTATTTTGACAAATCAAACGAACCACACGTTGATTAAATAAAATTAATCAACAGGTCAAGAAAAGGACAAATCAGCTCAGAATTAGAAAAAGGCGGATTCACATTTGACTTCTTTTAATACATTCTAAATTCAATATGAGATATTACGTTGCTCTATGAAAATGCCTTACCAAGTCAAGAATATGATAGCTGGTTTTACTCATTCTGTTGGTTGTTTGCATTTTATAATGGCCTTTTTGTTAATGTATTTACCTTGGAGATCAATGTGAGTTCAGGTTAAGTAGTGTCGATATGTTTGTTATACTTTTCCCCTTAAGACGTAACAACAAGCATTCAATGCGTTAATGATATTTAATGTACAATGACTGACTTTGGGAATGACAGCGTTAACAGAAGTTGGTTGCGTAAATGATATAAATGAGGCATTCTGTCAGTTTCATGTTCTTGTTTCCGTCAGACACTCCCACAACCTTCTATTTCTGCTCGATTTCATTGAACCAAATTAAAATATCAATTTACATGTCATTTTCAATTGACTAGTACACATTTTTGTAAAGGGTTTACCTGAAGCCCGTCCTCTTATGTCGGATTTTCTTGCTGCGTGTAAGATCCATTTGTGGCCTTAAGCTGTTTTCTGCTCATTGGTCTGGTAAATGTTTCTCATTCCCGTTTCCATTCTCAATTATTGCGTTAAGTGCATTTTGATTGAAAGAAGTAAAATATAGTGAAAGTACCGAACAAATGGATAAAAACTGTCGTATTCCTTACTTGGTTCAGGCATTTTCTTATGTAGAAAATGGTGGATTTAGCCTCTCACTTGCATATATGACAGTCGGATTAAATTCCATCTTATTGACCACGATTTGTTTACAAAACGAACAGACGTAATAGGTACAAATGTCAAACATTGGGGTACATCAGTTTATTATCTTAATCACTATAAAAACAGACAAATTTGATAAAAAGGCAAATAGACAATGCACATCAACAAAATGAAAGACGAGAATACAAACAATAACCATATGAAAGTGATATATCACACTCATTTGGTAGCTCCATGGCTGTTTATAAGGATGGCAACTTCAGGAAGTAACCTTTCAAAAACTATCGATGAATGACTCGAATATACTTATAAGAGTTAAAATAATAATGTTGTACATGGTATTACGTGTGATGTCGTACAATCAATAATAATTAGACAAATGCAGTATTCTCTGAACTCATGGTACTTATAAAACGGGGACCTTTGATGAGACAGCTGTGTCAGTAGAGTTATGTTTAACAGTTTGTTTAATAGATAAAATATCAACTCGTTAATGTTAAGTAGTAGTTTGAAGCAAATTTTTGCAAAACTTTGCAATTACACTTTAACACCACCTTATGCAGATATTTTGTATTTTATTTTTAATGAAAGGCCGTTATTGGCAAAATAAAAGGCAGTATGACAATTTATGTAAAAAAATATCGCAGGATAGATTAATAAAAAAAAACATGAACAGAATAAGGCGATAAAAAAATGAAGGAAATATATTACAAAAATGTTTAAGCCTGCAGTACTTTTCATTAGCCTGTCCTAATTCCAGGGCTTGTTCAGTGGTTGTTGTTGTCTACTGTCTGTCATATTTGTTCTTCGTAAATTGTTTTGTTATAGATTATTTCACTTTTCGGGATCTTTTATAGCCGACTACTAGTATACGGTATAGTTTTTTCTCATTGTCAAAGACCTTAATATGATTGCTAATAGATAGATGGATAGATGTTTCATTGTCACTGATACCACATCTCACTAATTTTGTAAACTTACGCGGGGAAAATATGAAACCGCGATTTTATTCAACGGCTTTTCACTATCAGAAGAGTCCAGAGTCACTCCCACGTCTTTAAGGACTTTTGGCATAGTTTTTCTGATAAACTTGTAATACAGCAGTTGCTTTTCTCTAGGTAGATCAAGAGTTCTGCATTTTGCGCGTTTCCTCTTTTTATAAATAAACGCCTTGATTCCAATTATTTGGGTAATATATGCCCCCAATATTTCTTGGCCAACCGTAGAAATTTGTCGCCAACTACGCGGTGTGTGACATACATTACCCATAGCGTAAGCTGCAAACGACGGAACCTCACATGCAATTTACAGACCACAGACTGAGCCTCAAGAACAATCTGACTCCGGACACAGACACAGACATTGCATTCATACACAGATGATTGTGGGCAACAGAAATTATATAAGATTTATTCGAAGTGGTTTAATCTGTTACCTTTAATTGGACCCGGTTTGGAGTTTCCCCTTGAATTTTGTCATCTTAGTGGATAAAATTTATATATGTCGATCGCCCCTTATTATTAGGTATATCAGAGTGTCGAGTGTATGTCGAAAACGCTATGAGGCGCAAAAAAAACCTTTCAGAGTCATGGGAAGTGTACGGAGACACCCGAGAGAAAAATATCAACCAGACTGTAGAGCTTTGTGTGTGATTATTGGAGCGACAGATTGAACTTTTTTGGAACTGTAATACAACAATAAAACTAATATCTTACTGGCTTACATCTTCTAGCCAACCCCTCCCCCCTCTTCACGCGTACGCCTTCATGTCTTATGATAGCCAGCAATGATATCACAAATGCAATTGTCATTTGGGATGTTACAAAATGATGTTCTAGGTAAATGTGATTTGAATTAACCAAGACGCACAGGATTTAAATTTTTCCTGTTTAAATCTATAATCAATGTTTTGACATCGTCCCAACATTTAAAGTCTAATTCGTCAATCTCAGCGTCGAGAATATACATGTCTATTACTTTATATGAAGTGATTTGTTTTAGAATTTAATACAATAAAAAATCCCTAGTAAAGTTATAAAAAATGCGAGATGTAGCTATGATATGATATTTAAGAAATAACTAATGCACGGTGTAGATTAAACATGGGTAGGCATTATATTCATGATTATAAGTACCCGAGCGATAGCGAGGGCTTAAATAAGACGAATATAATGCCTATACATTTTAACACTACAATAAAGTGTAGCTTGCATCAATTATTTCGATTCTGATTAGGACGATTAAGGTTATTTCTATGTTCGATGTATATAAGTGTAGAATTTTGCGTAGGCTCTTCCATGAACCCCCTTGTTTGTTTGTAAATAAGCAAACGACTGACAATGTGATTTATCAGAGGGAGGAGATTTGAACAGCCAGCATGAACGGTTGTCGTATCTACATGTAGGTCAAATATGTCAATTTCGAAATGCAACACACAACATTCATAATAATTGAATTAATAATAACATGTGCATCAGTTAAGAGTTTGGAAGTGTTTTAAGTTAATGAATATATTAAATACATGCATGCTAATTTGGTAAAATTCATTATTCTGCAGTAGTCAATATACGTATAAAATAAAGGCAACAGTAGTATACCACTGTTTGAAACTGATAAATCGATAGAAAAAAAACCAAATCCGGGTAACAAACTAAAACTGAGGGAAACGCATTAAATAAAGGAGGAGAACAACGACACAACATTAAAATGTAACACATACAGAAACGAACTAAGCATAAGACAACATCCGACGAGAATAACAAATATAACATCAAAACTAAATACATTCATTCGGGATAGAAAAGTACCGTGACACCCTTATAGTAATGTGAATTCACACTCAAATATAAGAGAAAACAAACGACACAACAGAAACACAACGTTAAAATGTATGTGCAAGCGAATTTTATAGCATTAAGAGCATGGGTTATTTCACAAATCAAAGGAATTACGACGTATTAACATTAACATCCAAATATACTGATATCAGTTCTTTATGACCACGACAATCGGGAATCGTGGTTTTGTTAAAATGAATACAGATTAGAAATTTACCGATCTTGTACTTTCAAACTAAAGATTTAAAAAGGAGTTATATTGAACATCAAATGCTGGTGTTTTGGGGGGGAAATGAAAACATTTCATTTTATAACGGATAACATGAACTAGGCAAAAGATAATAGGATTCTAATTATAAAATTAAGCTGGTTTAATTTACTGAATGAACTAGTCAATTCGCTAATGAAAGATAAAACTCCAATGATATGCTTTATTCAAAAAAAGGAAACACATAAGAGTTTTAAGGGAAGCGACACAAATATAAAATACGCGCGATCGCCTGTTTAATATATATTTTAAAATTGAATTACATGTTTTTCCAACATATGTATAATGTGTCTATATGAACTTCTTTCTTATACATTATATCGTGAGAGAGAAAAACACTCTTTTGTATACCTGTTTGTCTTTGCGTGATGTAGGCAAACAGCGGTGGCTGGAGAGGGTACCTCGTGAAATGTGAATGGCATGCACTGTACAATCAGAGCTTTTCGTCGCCCCACAAGCAAGAAAATTTGTATGAATATTTCATTGGTATACACATGACATAAACCCTGATATTTAATCACACTTCAAATCTGTTGATTTATGAAAATCCTTTAACATCTAAAGTGGTAATACATCAATCAGTTCAAAGACTGTTTTTAGATATATGGTTTCATATTTAATTTTGAAAAACAAGAAAGTCATAAATGTCTTAGATAGACTTAGTTCGAATGTTATCTAAGTTGTTGTAAATTTCCTTTTCGATACTTTGCATGCGTGTTCTTGTTGTATGTAGACGAGCACTAAAACTATTGAAATGGTCATACTTATAATTATTTTACTTACTAGTTTCATTGCTAGTATAAGGTAAATTTATTTTATTTCTACTTGTGAATTTTACTGTTTTAAATTTTGCAGAACAAACATATTCGAAAATGGTACCATAAGTTATAATAAATTTTGACAAGTTTCGTACAAATTTATTTTCAATATCTTGTTGACAAATATTCTTAAAAATCACTAGAATCCATTTCCTTGAATGTTTGTTCTAACCAATTAATTTCATACCTAAATTTAATGTTGCTAAAATATGAAGATTCAACGTTTACAATGACACTTAGATGTTTGCCGTGTTAACCAATTGTGCCTCACACCATTGTATAATACACATAAGTAAACGCTGAAAGTTTTACGTGATTTATAATAGAAGACTTAAAAGATTATGATTGGCAATGAGAAAACTATCCAGCAGATTTATCAAACGCAATTATAGGAAACCGTTCGGCCTTCAATAATGATAAAAAAAATCGTTTAGCCGGTTATAAAAGGCCCCGACACAAACAAAATGTTAATAAACACAAGCGGCCGTGAACAAATTACAACTACTGTTCTACATGCATGCTTCACATTTTTGACAGATACATTCACAATTGTGACAGCTCTACCATCCCCTAACATAAGACAGTGGTGAAACAGTACGAATACATTTCTCAATTTAATATTTATGCGAAAATACGAAAAGTAAACACTGGCAAACGTTTCTATGACAAAATATAAAAATACAATAACGAAAACAAAACAAAAAGAGGAACTCCGATAAAAAAAAAAAACAATCAACGAAACATACCACTGAAACAAGAAACGAAACAGCATGAACCTTTTCGACAACAGTTAGATTATTTTACGTTTAAGGAGATACTGCTCAACTCGTGCCGTCCAACGTGTTGTTAATGAAACGTTCGTCCAGGTTTTTTTTAAGAAACCAGGGATATTGCTGCGACAACACGTAGATATCAAACTGCCCGAATTACTTAATGAAATTTGATATCACATTTGTTTTGTATTATATTATAGAGTTGCAGATGCTAGGTATTGTTACAATTCATATGCTTGCAGTAGCTATCAAAGTTATAGAATTGAGAGATATTCATTTAATAACAGGTTTGAAGTTTATCAAATAGTTCTCGTTGATGGATGCACTTAACAAACTTATTAATTATGCATACACTCAAAATATGAAGTTTGAATACTATGGGAAAGAAATTATATAGGGTATCTATCTAGTACACATGAACATCAATCAAAAGCAAAAGAGCAACACTTGTATTGTTGTTGTTCATCTCAAAGTTACACTCAGGCCTTCCAAATTAATCAAACACTTATATCAAGTTTACGACTGTGAATTGCATAACTGATCATAGTTTTAAATGCTTCAGGACAAAAAAGTCATGAACAGAACTGGCAATTTATCAGAAGTCAACTTTTTTCTATATTATGTATATAGTTATGTCTCATTTGTTAAACATTTCGCTTACCTGGATGACCTTGATGCGAATAAAGTTTTTAAACTTTATGGTAAGGGGAACATTTACTTACATTTTTATTTTAGATGCAGGTGGTTTGCAATTTATATTTGTCATACACGCGTGTTTCACTAGAATGAGATTCAAAACAGTGTGGCTGTGGCCATTGATTGACACATTAAATTCATCCATTGACTGGGACAATTTACGTGAACGATTGTCTGTAACGACCACTGTTCACGACGTACCTACGATAGACATTTAAACTGTGGGGTCACCAAGGTTTCTTAACGCCTTTTATTATAAAATAATTCGAAAAATTAATTAGAAATAACCTTTATGTTTTGATTTATATAATTGATATAAATCAAAACATCGTGTTATTTCTGATTAATACTTTCGAATTACTTTATTAAGGTGTTGAGAACCTTTTGTGACCCCATAGTTTAAGTGTCTTTGAAAAGTACACAGTGAGCAATGGTCGTTACATACAAACGTTCATCTAAATTGTCCCAGTCAATGGATGAATTTAATGTGTCAATCAATGGCCACAGCCACACTGTTTTGAATTTCATTCTATTTCTATATAGAGAAAAAGCAATTTTAAATTGAGTTCATTTGGATTTAATTTCTATTGTAATGTACAACGAAGATCATTTAAAACAGTTTTTGGAAGTAGTCATCTTAAAATCTAAACAACTTCATTTTGTATACGTCAAATCATAAACAAAATTATTCCGGGTAGCACTTTTATATCTTATAGCTTACATTCCATATGAAGAATTATAAACAGGTCGTTTAGATAAATATATAACCCATTTAATAAAAGTATTAATCTGTGATCATGTTTTTTATTAGTTTAAACATCTATAGAAAGATACTCGTTACCATTTACAAGACATGTACTAGAAGGAAGTGTTGTCCTGAATACACGGGATCATCATGTTCCAAAGGTATTGGTAATATTTTCCATATTATGTTATGCATATTTGTGATATCGAGTGAACGCAGCGAACAACAATGTGCTTCGTATTTTTCCTATTTCTTACATTTTCAGAACATCATGTATGTAAAACTTCCTGATTACGTTTCATAATGTAATTGAGTGCGCATAGTTGTGTGTTTGCTACCGACAGGGCGAGGTGAAAAAATAAATTTGATTGACATTTTCTCATGTCAGGGAAGCACACAAAGAGGGAGAAAGTTAAGAATCAAAATCTAACGTTTTGATGAATCTTCTCGTTTATCAGGATCTTCCGAACTCGAATTCTAAAGTCAAAGGTTTAACTTTTTAACAAGCTGAGAGCTATATAAACAAAGTGGACCTAAAAATGATAGCCGACGCAATAATATGTCAATTTTGTCTGAGATCACGTCCTACGCAAATTGTATTTAATAAATCATATCAGTTAGACTTTGTAATTGTAATCATTAATAAGATGTAATCGATTACAATTTTTCAAGAAATCGTTGTTATCATTGATCAGCAAAATATCTTATTATCTGATTTAATCAATTACTTTTAATATACCCTATAATCCTGATTATTTTTTTTAATACATTTTAATTACAAATGAAAAATATTCCTTATTTAGTTTGAACCTTGTAAAGTTTTAAAGGTGTTATATCTGGGTATACAAAGACAACCTAATTTTTTTTTACACATTTGACAAGATAATCATAATATGTTTGATTTACTAGATTTATTTGATGTTGATGAGGACAATTAAGACCATGAGTTTAATTTTAACGGAATAAATTATAAGAGATATGAGGCATATTTATAACACATTTACAAGATACACAAAACTATAGTTCTGATAAAGTTCAGATTAGAAGTGAACATGATGAAAAGACTGAACATTATGGGTTTTTGTTTTAACAAAATTTCAAGGAATAACTATTTTATGAAACATAGGGTTTTATCGTAAATAATCCGTGCAAGAATTAGTTTAGGCATAATTGAATCATTTACATCTTTAGATATAAACTTTTACAGAAATGAAAGTCCTTGTTAACCTACGTCACAAATATAAAACATATATTCACACTTAAAACACTTTTATTTGATGATGACTGTTTCATTTATGTTATATATAATTATAATCATTTTGGATTATATTCATTTTGTTAATATTGTGATTCTTGTATGTTTTTATTATTCAGTTGTTAATTAGGGCAATATGATAAAATATGGTATCGAATTAGCACACATAATAATTGTGATAAGTATGTTATTTAACAAATTTTAGTATACATATTCAAATTGCAAAATGCAAAGATTATTAAAAAGTGAAATAACAAAAATACTGAACTCCGAGGAAAATTCAAAACAGAAAGTCCCTAATCAAATAGAAAATATATAATTGTCTTTCAAAGTATTTTCAATATTAAACAATACTATCACAATTTTAGATATATTTTTTAATGATTTTTTAAGTGGAATTCTATTAAATCTGCAAGATATCAGAAAAACGATAACTAAACTTTTGACAAACCTTTATTCAATTAAAGTCAAAATATTCCACAGATTGATAACTAAATCCCAGTAAAGTGTAAAGGATCATTTTCAGCGAAACATGTTAATGTTTTTTCATGTATGTCGTGAATCTTTATGGTATATTAAATCCAGGAAATCTGAAGTTATC
This sequence comes from Mytilus galloprovincialis, assembly GCF_965363235.1. NCBI lineage: Eukaryota > Metazoa > Mollusca > Bivalvia > Mytilida > Mytilidae > Mytilus > Mytilus galloprovincialis. The sequence continues at coordinate 59,883,898 of NC_134850.1, read as the reverse complement.
ATTTAATAACATATCGAAAAGTAAAATAACAAAATACACTACTCCAGTGAAAATTCAAAAAAGATATTCAAAAGCTCACACACATCAAATGAATGGATACACACTTAATACAGGCATGCCTAATGTAGAAAATTTTATCAAGTAAATTTCTTTTTCAAAACATGTTACAATTTTAATCTTTATATGTTAACATCTTTCAAATGGGTCATTGTGAAATTCATTGTTATCATGATTTCTTGCTAATTATTCATTAATTCAATCAGCTACTGTAAGAAATGATTTATAGTCGTTTTGATGTGTATGTTGCACTGTCGTTTGTTTTTTGTTGCACTTCATTGTTTCTTTTGTTTCGTTGTTTCCCTCTTATAGATATAGTGTTTCTCTCGGTTTAAGTTTGTAACCCGGATACGACTCTCTCAAATAATTTCATTTAATCGTAGAATTGACAAAATGAAATTTACTCAATTACATTTAAAGTAAACGGATCAATTTCTGATATCAGTTTCCATAAGTACTTGAACTGATCGACAGTTAATAAAGCCCCGTAACAAGCATCTCCAGAAACCTCGAGTCATGCTTAGAAGATTCTGATCAAATGATGATTTTTTGATAGCAATCAGATTAAATAAATAATGTTCTTATTTTTTTATATTAGCTTTATGCTATGGTTCTACTTCCTGTCCAAATGGAGGAACATGTTCATCACCGAACACATGTAGTTGTAGACCAGGATTTGTTGGATCACGCTGCGAAGGTATTTTCTATTAATTGAGTAATGTTCATGCTTTGTTAGTTTGTTTTATTGTTGTTGTTGTTGTTGTTGCTGTTGTCTCAATCAAAATATTGTATTTCTATTTGATTTTGGTTTCCTCAGTTAAGAAAACTTCGCATGTAAATTTATTACCTTAGAAAGGAAAGCTTCATTAGAATATTCCAAAATGTATCATGAGAAAGTGGTTGATATGCTATTAATGATATTTTATCAATGTTTTTTCTAACAGAAAATAGGAATAGAATGTAATACCACTTATACATAGTTCGTCACATCAGATTTCAATCGGTAAAGGGTGTGAAATGTATTCCTTTAAATTATAGAGTTGTATGAAAGTACCTTTCTTTCATTGAAGTCATAACTAGATGTCCCCGGTGTTTTCTAAAAACCGTTTTTTTTACTTGGTACTCTTATAAAATATTTTGAAAACCTGAGTTCAAATGGTTGCTTAGTCCATGTCCACAGGAACAAATTGGATGAAGTATGCTTACTTCCGGTTATGATTTTCCTTACTGTAATTCAATGTTCACTAGAGTACTGGCCAAGATATTATTCATACCAAGTATTTGTTGTTCTGAAACGGGGAAAATGTCCATTGTTATATTATAGTTCGTTTCTAAGTGTGTTACATTTTGATGTTGTGTTTCTGTTGTGTTTTATTTTTTCTCTTATATTTGATGAGTATCCCTCATTTTTATACATACTATAACACATACTGTAATTAAACAATTGGTAATCCTTTGAAAATTAATATTAATTTTGAAACTGCATATTCTAGAGATGAAATGAATATAAGACAATTTCATCTTGTAATGTCATTACAACATTTGACTTTTCTACACATTACACAAATATTATTTATTCTAAAGTAAAAGATTTGGTATTTCTTTGTTTCATAAAGAAAGAATGGCCAACGTAGTTACAAGTATCCTGTCTTAGGGAGGGATAAATCCTTCTTTGTAAAGAATCACTCTGATTCATACAAAAAATTCTTTGAAACTGATGTTATATAGACGCTTGATTTCTTGATTGACAAATTATTAGCTACGTTTGAGGGACGTCGGCATTCCAATGGGAACTAATTGTGCTTCCTGTCTTGCCAACTAGTTCTTTTATTATTATAAGATGTATAGATGATTTTCTCTCACTAAATACTTCAAAATTTTGACTATGTTGAACGCATCTATCCCAACAAACTAGAGTTAACGAATACAACAGATACATCGCTGCCTCTTACATCTAGAAATTGACAATAAGGGTCGGTTGAAAACAAAAGTTTTAGACAAAAGAGTTGATTTCAGCTTCCCAACTGTCAACTTTCCATTTCTATGTAGCAACACTAAAGCAGCGCCTGCGTATGTAAAATATATCTCCCAATTGAAACAATTTTCCTGGGCTTCTATTTTCTTTCAGAATGTTTTTGATATAGGATTGCTGCTCACAAGGAAGCTATCACATCAAGACTTATAATTGGTGAAGTTTAAAGCATTCCGTCGTACATTTTACGGGCGCCATCACAAGTTGGTTGATCGTATGGAATGACCGTTTTACAACTGATATAGGATATAGTCCTTATGTCGTAACTACATGTACAATCGCCTTCTCTTTTCCCCGAATTAGACTATTTAACGGGTCTGTAATAACACGAGCAACACATGCGGAGCAGGATCTGCTTATCCTTACACAGCACCTGATATCACCTCCAGTATTTGGTTTGGTCCATGTTGCTTTTTCTTTAGTTTCTTAGGTTGTGTCTTGTGTACTTGTATATGCCTGTTTGTCTTCTTGTTTTAGCTATGGCGTTGTCAGTTTTTTTTTCATCTGTGAGTTTGACTGTCCCTTTGGTATTGTTCGCCTCTCAAGGAATCGATCTGTTTTCGAGCAAAATTGTATAGATATTTAACTCATTTTTAGCTCACCTGGCCCAAAGGGCCAAGTGAGCTTTTCTCATCACTTTGCGTCCGGCTTCCGGTGTCGTCGTCCGTCGTCGTCCGTCGTCCGTCGTCGTTAGCTTTTACAAAAATCTTCTCCTCTGAAACTACTGGGCCAAATTAAACCAAACTTGGCCACAATCATCATTGGGGTATCTAGTTTAAAAAATGTGTGGCCTGACCCGGCCAACTAACCACAATGGCCGCCATGGCTAAAAATAGAAAATAGGGGTGAAATGTAGATTTTGGCTTATATCTCTGAAACCAAAGCATTTAGAGCAAATCTGACATGGGGGTTACATTGTTTATCAAGGCAAGATCTATCTGCCCATAAATTGCCAGACGAATCGGACAACCCGTTGTTGGGTTGCTGCCCTGGAATTGGCAATTTTAAGGAAATTATATCATTTTTGGGCTATTATCTTGAATATTATTATAGATAGAGATAAACTGTAAACAGCAATAATGTTCAACAAAGTAAGATTTACAAATAAGTCAGCATGACCGAAATGGTCAGTTGACCCCTTTAGGAGTTATTGCCATTTATAGTCATTTTTTAACCATTTTTTGTTAATCTTAGTTAACGATTACAAAAATCTTCTCCTCTGAAACTACTAGGCCAAATTAATCCAAAATTAGCCACAATCATCTTTGGGGTATCTAGTTTAAAAAATGTGTGGTTTGACCCGGCCAACCAACCAAGATGGCCGCCATGGCTAAAAATAGAAGATAGGGAAGAAATGTAGATTTTGGCTTATATCTCTGAAACCAAAGCATTTAGAGCAAATCTGACATGGGGTAAAATTGTTGATCAAGTAAAAATATATCTGCCCTGAAATTTTCAAATGAATTGGACAACCGGTTGTTGGGTTGCTGCTCCGAAATAAGTAATTTGAAGGAAATTTTGCAGATTTTGGTTATTATCTTGAATATTATTATAGAAAGAGGTAAACTGTAAACAGCAATAATGTTCAACAAAGTAAGATCTACAAATAAGTCAACATAACCAAAATTATCAGTTGACCCCTTAAGGAGTTATTGCCCTTTATAGTCAATGTTGACCAATTTTTCGTAAATTTTTGTAATCTTTTACAAAAATCATCTTCTCTGAAACTACTGGGCCAAATTTAACCAAACTTGGCCACAATCATTATTGGGGTATCTTGTTAAAAAAAATGTGTGGCCTGACCTGGCCAACTAACAAAAATGGCCGCCATGGCTAAAAATAGAACATAGGGGTGAAATGTAGATTTTGGCTTATATCTCTGAAACCAAAGCATTTAGAGCAAATCTGACATGGGGGTTAAATTGTTTATCAAGGCAAGATCTATCTGCCCTGAAATTTCCAGACGAATCGGACAACCCGTTGTTGGGTTGCTGCCCTGGAATTGGCAATTTTAAGGAAATTATACCATTTTTGGGCTATTATCTTGAATATTATTATAGATAGAGATAAACTGTAAACAGCAATAATGTTCAACAAAGTAAGATTTACAAATAAGTCAGCATGACCGAAATGGTCAGTTGACCCCTTTAGGAGTTATTGCCATTTATAGTCATTTTTAAACCATTTTTTGTAAATCTTAGTTAACGATCACAAAAATCTTCTCCTCTGAAACTACTAGGCCAAATTAATCCAAAATTAGCCACAATCATCTTTGGGGTATCTAGTTTACAAAATGTATGGCGTGACCCGGCTAACCAACCAAGATGGCCGCCATGGCTAAAAATAGAACATAGGGATGAAATGTAGATTTTGGCTTATATCTCTAAAACCAAAGCATTTAGAGCAAATCTGACATGGGGTAAAATTGTTGATCAAGTAAAAATATATCTGCCCTGAAATTTTCAAATGAATTGGACAACCGGTTGTTGGGTTGCTGCCCCGAAATAAGTAATTTGAAGGAAATTTTGCAGATTTTGGTTATTATCTTGAATATTATTATAGAAAGAGGTAAACTGTAAACAGCAATAATGTTCAACAAAGTAAGATTTACAAATAAGTCAACATAACCAAAATTATCAGTTGACCCCTTAAGAAGTTATTGCCCTTTATAGTCAATGTTGACCAATTTTTCGTAAATTTTTGTAATCTTTTACAAAAATCATCTCCTCTGAAACTACTGGGCCAAATTTAACCAAACTTGGCCACAATCATTATTGGGGTATCTTGTTAAAAAAAAATGTGTGGCCTGACCTGGCCAACTAACCAAAATGGCCGCCATGGCTAAAAATAGAACATAGGGGTGAAATGTAGATTTTGGCTTATATCTCTGAAACCAAAGCATTTAGAGCAAATCTGACATGGGGGTTAAATTGTTTATCAAGGCAAGATCTATCTGCCCTGAAATTTCCAGACGAATCGGACAACCCGTTGTTGGGTTGCTGCCCTGGAATTGGCAATTTTAAGGAAATTATATCATTTTTGGGCTATTATCTTGAATATTATTATAGATAGAGATAAACTGTAAACAGCAATAATGTTCAACAAAGTAAGATTTACAAATAAGTCAGCATGACCGAAATGGTCAGTTGACCCCTTTAGGAGTTATTGCCATTTATAGTCATTTTTAAACCATTTTTTGTAAATCTTAGTTAACGATCACAAAAATCTTCTCCTCTGAAACTACTAGGCCAAATTAATCCAAAATTAGCCACAATCATCTTTGGGGTATCTAGTTTACAAAATGTATGGCGTGACCCGGCTAACCAACCAAGATGGCCGCCATGGCTAAAAATAGAACATAGGGATGAAATGTAGATTTTGGCTTATATCTCTAAAACCAAAGCATTTAGAGCAAATCTGACATGGGGTAAAATTGTTGATCAAGTAAAAATATATCTGCCCTGAAATTTTCAAATGAATTGGACAACCGGTTGTTGGGTTGCTGCCCCGAAATAAGTAATTTGAAGGAAATTTTGCAGATTTTGGTTATTATCTTGAATATTATTATAGAAAGAGGTAAACTGTAAACAGCAATAATGTTCAACAAAGTAAGATTTACAAATAAGTCAACATAACCAAAATTATCAGTTGACCCCTTAAGAAGTTATTGCCCTTTATAGTCAATGTTGACCAATTTTTCGTAAATTTTTGTAATCTTTTACAAAAATCATCTCCTCTGAAACTACTGGGCCAAATTTAACCAAACTTGGCCACAATCATTATTGGGGTATCTTGTTAAAAAAAAATGTGTGGCCTGACCTGGCCAACTAACCAAAATGGCCGCCATGGCTAAAAATAGAACATAGGGGTGAAATGTAGATTTTGGCTTATATCTCTGAAACCAAAGCATTTAGAGCAAATCTGACATGGGGGTTAAATTGTTTATCAAGGCAAGATCTATCTGCCCTGAAATTTCCAGACGAATCGGACAACCCGTTGTTGGGTTGCTGCCCTGGAATTGGCAATTTTAAGGAAATTATACCATTTTTGGGCTATTATCTTGAATATTATTATAGATAGAGATAAACTGTAAACAGCAATTATGTTCAGCAAAATAAGATCCACTGTAATTACTGGGCCAAGTTCATTATAGATAGAGATAATTGTAGCAACAAGAATGTTCAGTAAAGAAAGATCTACAAACACATTACCATCACCAAAACACCATTTTGTCATGAATTTATCTGCGTCCATTGTTAATATGCACATAGACCAAGGTGAGCGACACAGGCTCTTGAGAGCCTCTAGTTAAGTTATCTAATTAAACAGGTTTGATAAGCTGTGTTTAACCAGTTTTAAGGGTTTTGATATATTTGTACAAATTTGAATTGCAAATTAAAAAGCTAAAACACAAATATGAATTGTAGATATCAATGAATGTTTAATAAACAATGGTGGATGCTCTTATAACTGTAGAAACTTAAATGGATCATACCAATGCTCTTGCAGGAGTGGATATGAGTTAGCATCAGACAGGAAAACATGTAAAGGTATGTTCATAAAAGTGAAGGATTATGTTTGATTTATTTTGGACTAAACATTTTTCAAAATTTGTATTCTATTTTTTGAAGTCACATACAATAGACTTCAATTAACAATTACATGATATAGTTTGACGTTTAACAGGATAGTAGAACTGTGTGACTGTGATGATCATACTGTTACCAAGTACACCCATAACGCCTTATATTTTCATTAAATTATATATTTTGTGAGAAATGTTCATACAGAAATGAAAATATTTCGAAATCTCGTTTAATGGTATGACAGATACTTCGAACCCCTTATCATTTTGCCAAAGTAATTACTCAGCATAGCGAATATGATCCCTTGTGACTCATTTATTTTACAAATGATCATGAAGTATTGATTAAGGGCATCCGATACAGTTTCACGTTATATTGTCATTTTTATCATTTTCTAAATATGTTGAAGCCCTGGACGAGTTAAAAAGAAATCACAAAATAATACATAGGTCACGATGCTTGTTTTTGAGAAAAACAAATTGAAAAAAAAATGGGATTCTTGCACTTTAGTAAAAGAGTTGAGCAAAGTTATAAATTTTTCTTCTGCGTAACCAAAACGAATAATGATAATCAGACTTAGAAATTCAAACATAAATGCGTTCCAGAACAACTTTGTTTTATACGTGACATCTATAAAGCAGCCGAAAAATATAACATTACAGATAATATTGTTAATTTTACAAATACTGGGTCTTTTCCATCAACAAACTTTGGTCAGTTATTTTAAATCAGAATATAAATGCAAGTGACGAAACATGGTGGTTTTATCGAATTTCATGCGATAATGTCTTTTATATGTTTAGACATATTCATTCTGCAATCAAACCGCATATAGCATGGACAATAACGAAACAGTTTCCTGAACTTCGTGTCTCCGCCAAATATGTTATTGACTTATGTTATGTAGTACATTATGAAGATGAACATTTACTTTGCGACAAATGTGGAAAGTTCTTCTTGAATATCGTTGAACACTTTCTATCCTGTGATTTTATACAAGACAAAAGAGATGATCTATGGCAAGACATATTTAACATTAATCCCATTCAGTTCAGTTCAGTGTTTTTATGGACATTCTTTCGGCACATGAATTCACAACAACAATTCTCTCTTGCAAATTATGAATTTACTTTTTTCTCTAAGACTTGTGTTCGTCACGTTGAAAAATCTGTAGAGATTTCTACAATCGATAGAAGATGTGTTCATTATCCTACTATTGATAGTTATCAAAGGTACCAGGATTATAATTGAGTACGCCAGACACGCGTTTCGTCTACATAAGACTCATCAGTGACGCTCATATCAAAATATTTATAAAGCCAAACTAGTAAAAAGTTGAAGAGCATTGGGGATCCATTGGCAGTGCTCATGTTTTTTTATATCAACTTTAACCAGTAACTCTAATTCTTTGTTTCTGATTTATATATTTCATGTACAACACATCTCTATAATAGATGAAATTAAGTTATTTATATTCGTCGAGATTTGAGTCAATCTAAAGCTGTGATAAATGACAATAGGTGACAATAAATATCCGTGAAGAATGACTGGTTAATTATTCGAACCACGTATAGAATTACGAATGACATGACCAATGTCGGATATTTTTTTACGTTAAAATGTGGAAAAAGAGAAGTTCTTATAATGTCATTTTTCTAAATTTTCTACATTAACTCTCTTTTGTCGTGCTTTCTTCTTATAGCTAATAAAAAAATATGTCATCACAGTGAATTCTAATATAAATCCCGATTTTTTACCAATAATTGCCTCATCCCTTGTTAACCTCAACGTTAAGGCAAAAATACATGACGTAGCTTGCTGCTGCAAATTTCGATGTCTCCCACCAATTTTTCCTGCAAGACTATACATGCTAATGACGAAGGTTTTCATCTGTTTATATATATTTAGCTTATAAAGAGCTAGCTTAAGCTGTTTATATTATTTTGGCAATAACAAAAAATTATTTCATAAATACCTCTCTCGTTTATTCTGTTCGTGCTTTTTGTTAGAAACAACCCAGGTATACATGTAGTTATTGCAGATTGCTGAATTTTTTTTAAGTTTAAATTTAAAAACTGGCGTCAATTTAGAACTATACTATGTCGGTACTGTACACACATTCATGTATTATTGAAGACCATATGTTGACTTCCAGATGATTCTTAGGCCTTATCGAACCTACTCCTTTGACACAAATTGATATTGACTTTGCTTGTTACTAAAATGAGCAGTAAAATAAATATATGACAGTGTGTGCTGTCAGAAAATATAATCCAAATCAAAATGAAATCAAGGATGAATGATAATGAAAATGATAATTTGCATTTGTATGTTAACACCAAAAGTTTCAGTCGTCTTGAGGTTGCTCACTTTACGATATGTTGTTAACTTCAATGTTCAAGATATTACAAATTCTGCACCATGAGAAACAAAAGAAACAGTGATAAATGTTTTTTTTTATGATTTTATACATCAAAATGTTAGAATCAAAAGCACTTATCTTAAAGGCATACAAGTCGACGTGTGTAAGAAGCACAAGTGTGAGCTTAGTCTATACTAAATACCGTTCAAGCGGGTTTCTTATTTTATTACGGAAAATTACATACATAACGTCCCGCAGAAAGTGTCGTTTTGTGAGAATTCGAGCGCTTAAAAGGTCGCGCTTATATTCAACTCCCTTGAAACTGTATTGGATGCCCTTAATATTATTTATCGTTGTTTCCCTATAAGTGCTATAGTATAAGTCTTAGCGCTATACAATACAGGTTCAATCTCCGATTCTCTACATTTGAAAATGCTTGTACTAAATCAAAAATATGATTGTTGACCATTCGTTTGAAATGTTTTATCATTCGATTTTGCTATTTTATTAGGGACGTTCCGTTTTGAATTTTAATCGGAATTCAGTATTTTTTTATTTTTTTTTTTTACTTTTCAAGCATAAGCCACAATAGTCCAGCGGATGAGTCTAATATTTTGCCACAATTGATCATTTTATGGTAAAAGCATGAAACTTTGCACTTTACTACATATTATGATAAACATTTTGGGATATGAAACCATCTGAAAAACATCCATAATGACGGTGAAACACAAAATGACCAATATTGGTCAAGAGACTTATTCAATATATTGGTATAATTAATTACTTTCTAGTAAAAGTATACACCTTTGGAAAGTGGTAGTTATGATGCTAATAAATGTATTTGGAAATGGACCCATTTTTAAAAATTTCAAAATGGCTGTCAATAGTATGACTAAGAATATGAACGATCCTAAATATTTGGTCCAATCTGAATCAGCCTGACCATACATTTTTCCCAAAGAAAGCATCTATTTAGGTACAGATACTTCTTAAGGATTTTCATAAATGTCCACAAGCACTTAAATGTTCATTATTACCATAACGAACACGGTAGAAAGTATATGCGTTTCCTTTAGCATGGTCAATTATACCAATGTATTTGAATATTATAAATAAGACTCTTGACTGCTGAGAATTAATTTGATAATGAGGATAAAAGTTTCGTTCAAAAACAATTGAGATAACCAAATCAAATAAAAAAATGAAATAGTCTTATGAAACAAATTTCCCAAAAGTCAATTACGAATAAGATAATATACCCTTTCTGATAGAAACAAAATTGTTTTAACGTTTATTCTACTTATGAACGGCAAATACAATCGTGTCAGCATACAAGTGCTGACTACAAGTCTGGTAATATTACTTCTGGAGCCCAATCCAACCGTCAAAGTGAAGATCATAAACCCCCAATGTGTCCTTATTTGGGAATCATTATCCACTGTAGGACCAGAAAACGTAATCATGTAGTGAATTTCGTCAAACTTGCACTATCTGTGTCTTACGTCAGAGTGTTTTACCTTTCTACTTCGATGGCAACTGAGACTTATTGTCGTAGATATATCCAGAAAGGTATTGTTTGCCCTTCCATATGCTACAAAATATATTAACCTCGTCTGATGGAGACAACATTGATCATAAGCCAAGCAGTATATTATAAGAAGATTCATTTCATGAGACCAGTATAATGTCTTTCTAACATCATATTTGGAAGAGGGTTCAAGCAGTTTTGTAAAGTTTTGTCAAAGCGGTAAACGATTCTTTGAGCAGCTGTCAGGAAACCTGATTTGTGTTTATTCCCAAGGGGAACTAAAATGGTTCAAACATGAGTGGGTAATTCAAGTGTTAAGGCAGCAGTAAGGACATCCATTTCATGGTCCACCTATCATGCTTTATGATTGTCAGATGAGAATAAATTCAGATCTGCAATGTCTGCCTTATAAGCTTGCTATCTCTCTTTCACTAACAAGCTAAATCTTTTCCAATGAGACAACATTCATTGTACATTTTTCAAAAAGCGGTAAGAAAACGTAATTGATGTCAAACTCCCCTTGCGGCTTTTGACCAAACACTTTTCAAAGTACTAGTAGCATCGCAAAAACTATGGGACTAGCCTCAGATGTTGAAATACTTTTAGTAGATGGACTAGTGTTTTAGTATGTGCACAAATTTCATATTGCGGTACAGCAGATTCCTTCTTGATGGCTTTTCATTTAACAAAATCATGAAGAGCACAACAAGTTACAGCATGCACATTTTACCAATTATCATCAAATACTTACTGCTGGTACATAATTTCTTTGAATGATGGTTATGTGATCTAAGAATTCGAAACGTGGTGTGTGGAAAGATCTAAAGAATCTCTACATTCTAAATTATGGTATGCTACTATGCGATTTGAATTAATAGTATATGTATTTGTAAGGTCTAAATATGTGAGACGACCTTCTTTGTATACCTAGAAGTTCTCGCAAAAATGTTCCCATGTTTGTTTGCCTTGTATCACACCAATATTCACTATGGTGCTAATTCATGAACATGATATGCTTTATCTATCGACATCGAATACGGAAATTCACAGAGCATTCTGTGGTTTCCCAGATATAGGAGAAATGTTCTGGTATGGACATTCACCAAGCCCACGAAGAAATTAAAGCGTGTCTTAAAACGGATGGTTGTGCAGTTGGATAAAAGCAAACTTCATGAGCACTTGGTAGATGAATATTTGTTAGAGTTAAATGAATAGATTAGAAAATAATCATAAAAATATTACTTAACTTTTTGTGAACACTAAGGACACTTAGAAATGTGTTTTCAGAGACTTCATTGATGTTTCAGTTCATTGATTATGACTTGCTTTATTTATTGAATTAGAAAGAAATACAATTGTCCCATGCCTTTACTGGTTGTGACACAGCTATTTAATTCAAAAAGAAGTCAAGAAAAATACACAATATTCCTCCGACATGAGATGCACTACTTTGACATGGGAAATGTGCAGCTTACCAATTTAGTTGTGTTTTGGGGTTATTTCTAGTCGCAATTCCGTGTTTGCCATTACCAGATTCACCTGGTTGGCAAAATATTAGAAAAATAAAGCTGCGATGAAATGTTAAGAACGAATCCACTGTAGCTGTAAAAAAATGTTTCGTGAGTCATGCAAATACTTGAAAGAAGCATTAAAATGCATAGCTCTATGTAACCACTCACCGGATTGTGAGAAGGAAACTGTGCTAACTTTGATTTTCTTCACGTGAACATTTTTTTATTATCAATACTTGAATAGGTTCTACAAAGTTAATATGCCAAATAGTTATGTTTGATGCGCCATGTTTTCCCCGCTCCCATCCAAATTTAATACTTGTCTTATATCTTTGTTAGTTCCAAAGCATATTTTTCATCGATACATTTTCGGATGTCATGTAAATATGAAACTTACACTGAGATTTAATAGCTTGTCATAGACGCAATTTTCTATGATATGGGCAGTTTATGTCATCTCATTCATACATATAAATTAATCGTTGGTATTAGTATCCAAATATATAATACTAGAACACACCCGTGATGATCGCGGGTTCGTGACTGAATTAAAGTATATTACTATGCGTAAGCCTTATTTTAGTATTGGTATTGTCATCTGATAAAGTCGTGCCGATTATAAGATACACAGTATTCTCTGCTTTCAAATCTTTCTGTTTGAACCCGTCGACCTGGAACTTTTCAATTATTGGTAATATTCAGGTCCTGGAATTGAGTATTTTTTATCAACAGCATTGTCCAATAAAGTTCAAATCTTTGATTCGCTGTTTTGCGTCATGCCCGCTAACAAATTGAAAACTGTACATATACGCCTTAGTCCAAATTTTTAGTATTCGTATTGTTATCTTAAAAAGTTTTACTAATTAAATAACTACAATAGGGAACAATTTGACAATGATTGAATTTAGTTGTGTCGACTTTGTGATTATGACCCGTGTATATAGTAAAATCAAATACACCATTTGGTGGTGCGCCTGTTAGATGCGGAACGTACAGAGAAGGTAATGGGTAACAGGTGAATATACTTTTGGTATCGGTACCGGATTCGACCCGGAACTTGTTAATTATTGGCAATATTGATTATGTGGAAAAGAAAAGGGTCTGGAGTGGTGTAATTTTTAATCTACACAATTGTCCTATATTAGCTATATATAAAGTTGAATTCTTTGATATGTCGTTTTTACCTGATGCCGGCTGATAAATTGGACCTCGTAATTTTAGTATTATAGACATCATTTATTGTGTTATTTGTGTATCAATTTATATCACATTAATTTGGAAAAAAATTTGCATTTTCCACGGCCTCATTTTGAAAACATGATCTACGTTCCCTTGTATAATTTATATACTGTCTACATTTTAAGACCAGTTTCACTAATCTGTTAACTTTTTATTCATTATTGATATAGAATATATATAAATACCTTCAAATTTTGACATTTTTTAAGAGGCCATTTTGCTTAACTTTTTATTTCATGAAGTTGAAAAATATCTATTGACATGTCTTACATGTATTTCCATAAATTTATAGTATCCAACGAACTCTTGCATATTGGTAGACTTCATCACATGTTTGGTGTTCAATTCCTGTACCTCAAGTTAGCCATCTTTAACTTGGGGGTTATTTTTGAGTTTTTTTCTTGGATCTTAGTCTCAATTTTGTTTATAATCCCATTAACTTTATTTCTGCGAGGATAATAACATATTAGTCATGGGGTAGGATAAGTGGTTTGCAACATTTGGGTCGTTAAAGATTGACGTAGCATGGGCATTGATAGACCCATTTTGTTTCTTAATTCTGATTTGTATCAATGACCTCATCGCCTTAATCCATGTTGAAAGAGGGTCTACGTTTACCTTCTCGCGCTTAGCCCATTGTCTGGACTAAGCCCCGACTGCACTGATCACTTTATTGGAAACGCATGCAACTTGGCACAAATAAAGTTAATGGGATTATAAACAAAATTGAGACTAAGATCCAAGAAAAAAAACTCAAAAATAACCTCAAGCCACAAACAACATCGTTTTATTTTTGTGTAAAACTCATTGGATTAACTGCTTGATAACGAATTAAGTATTGACAATTCACTTGGAAACTCATCATATACCCTCACGACACTTACCAAAGAGGAAATCCTGGATAATCATAGGTTTGTTCTATGTTCCTTTGGAATTTCTACCAAAGAAGGAGAACTGGATCTTCCATCACTGTATTGGATACCTAAACTACATAACTTTCAAAAACGGTATATTGCTGGGTCTTCCAAGTGCTTCAAGTGCTCCACGAAACCGCTTTCTAAATTATTAACATCTAATTTATCATCAATCAAAGTTATTGTGAAACTGCCTATTCTAGAGGTGTCGTGTATCAGATGTGGATAATCAAAAACTCCAAAGATCTTGCAGAGTACATGCAATCTAACTCTCTTTAATTTGCAATAGTATTAAAACATTTGACTTTTCTACACTTTACAGAGTATTCCACATTCCAAACTAAAAGAAAAATTGAAAGAGTTGATATTGCTTTGTTTCATAAAAAAAGAATGGCTAACGTAGATACAAGTATGTTGTCTCAGGGAGGGATAAATCCTTCTTTGTAAAGGATCACTGTGATTCAAACAAAAAAATTCTCTGAAACTGACACTATCAAGATGCTTGATTTTTTTGTTGACAGCATATTTGTTAAGTTCGGATGACGTGTTTTTCAACAGACTATCGGCATTCCAATTGGAACCAATTTTGTCTCTCTTCTTGTCGACTTCTTTCTTTATTATCATGAGGCTGACTTCATACAGGAACTTCTTAGAAAGAGTGATAACAAGTAAGCAACGTCCTTTAACTCTACCTTCCGCTATATAGATGACGTTCTTTCACTAAATAATTCAACATTTGGTGACTATGTTGAACGCATCTATCCCATCTAACTAGAGATAAAGGATACAACAGATACATTTAAGTCGGCCTCAAATCTTGACTTACATCAATAAATTGACAATGAGGGTCGGTTGAAAACAAAACTTTACGACAAAAGAGATGATTTCAGCTTTTCAATTGTGAACTTTCCATTTCTAAGTAGCAATATTCCAGCAGCACCTGCATACGGGGTATATATCTCCTAATTGATACGATATTCCCGTGCTTGCATTTCCTATCATAATTTTTTTAATAAAGGGTTGCGGCTTACAAAGAAGCTTTAAACCAAGAGTTCCAAATGGTGAAATTAAAATCATCCCTTCGTAAATGTTACGCACGCCATCACGAGTTGGTTAACCGATATGGAATAACCGTTTCACAAATGATATCGGATATGTTCCGTGCGTCGTAACTACAATTCCCTTCCCTTTCATGAATGTGACCTACCGAATAACACTATCTACCCGATTTGTTATAACATAAACAATACGATGGGTGTCACATGTGGAGCAGAAGGATCTGCTGATCCTTCCGGAGCACATGAAATCACCCTAGATTTTGGTAGGGTTCGTGTTGCTTATTCTTTAGTTTTCTATTTTGTGTAATGTGTTCTATTGTTTGTCTGTTTGACTTTTTTTTTAGCCAGGCGTTGTCAGTTTATTTTTGATTTGTGAGTTTGACTGTCCCTCTGGTATCTTTCGTCCCTGTTTTATTCTTAAATCTGCTGGACTACTAATGATGGACGTGTCTACCCTATTTTTTATTACCAGCCTCGTTTGCTGACATGAAAGGTCATTGATATGTGCTTTTTTTGTACATCATATGTTTATTAAATATACAATTCAATCAAATCACAAATACAGTTCATCTTCGTCATTAATTTAGCCATCCAAATCGTTTAACACAACCTCTGAAGATTATTGTGTGTTTGCCGAAATGCATATCTGATGTATTAAAGTCTACATATGGTATCGTTGATGAGTTATCAGATAGACAGAGATCATAATTTATAAATCATAATCAGACAATACATAACCTGTTTAATTTTTCGCTGGGTCAGATTGGCAAAGTTGATTGTCACTCCGTTGCAATAAATATGTAATGACATGAAAAGAACAAGAACATGTTGTATTCCATTATTATCAAATCGTTGAGTTGATTTATTAAAAACAAAACATTAATGTGTTTTCACTTAATATAATCTTTTCAAAAAATTATGTATTACAATTGAAACAAATTGTATTATGATATTGATATCTGTTTTAGACATAAACGAGTGTTGGTTAAAAAGAGATAAGTGCGCTCAATATTGTATAAACACGATTGGGTCATTCAGCTGTAAATGCTCCATTGGATACAATTTAGCAAGTGACGGAAAATCATGTAATGGTACGTAGATAGTTTGTTTCCTGTTATGGCAATATATTTAGAATATCTATGATTATTTAACAAAAACATATATTCAAGACAACTATACGTCTAGTGAGTTTGATCATAACAGTAGAAGAACAAGCCTTCTATAAATGGGTCGCTATTGGTACATTGAGGAATACTTTCTACCAATCGATACTCTATAATTTTCACATCATCACTCAAAAAATATATTTTGCATAATTAACCTCCCAAAATGGTTCTTGATAATATAATGAACTTGCTTGAATCGTATTTGGAGTCAGAAGGGTAACACTACTTAATAAGAAAACATTGATAAAAAAAGGTCTGATATAGCATGTATAGTAACTGCATTTGCCTTTTCTTGGTTAGATTGAACCATATGCAGATGATGTAAGAGAGAAAACTAATTGGTAAATATAAAGGTTACTTTATACATGGATATCATTGCATTGACTATTCGTGTATAGTCCTATGTTGTATTAAAAGTTTATAATATTACTTACAATCTCGTCTTGATCTTAATGAATGTCATTTTGAAAAGAATCTAGATGAATGTGTATTGTTTTTGGTTTTTTTTAAGGTTAGAAGAAAATCATTGAAAAATATATTAAGACAGTAGCTTCAAATTGCCTGGCTTGATTGATATGAAACTGATACAGATGAAATACATAGTTAAGGGGGAACACTTTTTTTTGGGGAGAGGGGTCAATAATATTCCAGTTTCTAACAAAAAGATTATTCTAATTTAGTATTTTCGATGGTAAACTTTTATCAAATGTAGCATATTACATGTATTATGCATACATAATCAAAATAGGCCAAAATAGTAAATTTATATAAATACCTACATGCATACTAGTATTTAATCCATTTAAAGAACACACATGTTCATTATAAATTGGGAAGTATTATTCTGCAGTGGAAGCTTATACTAGTTAGTCCTCTTGCATCATTCTTCTATTGCGTTTAACACATGGGGCAAATCAAGCTAGATATCAATGGATTTTACTTACTTTGTTAGACATGTTGGTTGACGCTAGAAAAGCACAATTGCTAACCGTTTTAGATCACGAAATTGTATTACCAACTGAAGTAATCAATAAATATTCATCTTTTCACTTGATTAAAGTTTGTCCATTTGATATTATGTTTTAGATAATAACGAGTGTTCGATAAATAATGGTGGCTGCACTCAGAACTGTTTAAATGTTAATGGATCATACAAATGTTTTTGTAAGGCTGGCTTCTATTTAGCAAGTGATGGTAAATCGTGTGAGGGTACGTATGTAGTCAGTAGTTTTATATTGTATACTTATCTGTGTTGTCTTAGTGTAAAGTATCGATTGTAGTTTTCTAGAAACATCTTTGCAAGAATAATTCAAAAATATAAATGGCTACATTATCTTGTGTTTCCTTTTTTTATAATCAATATAAACAAAATCCGTTTGAGTTAATTTGCGACACATTCATTAATCATCTTTTGTGAACTATTTCTGAACCCGAGGTTTAAAATCAAACTAAGCTCCGTGTTGAAGGCCGTACATTGACATATAATGGTTTACTTTCATAAATTGTTATTTGAATGGAGAGTTGTCTCATTGGCACTCATACCACATCTTCCTATATCTCTGATATCGTTATGGTATTACGATTTAAGGACACATGCTACGATATGATATGTTTGCATGATGGTATCTATTCATGAAATTGGTAAACATTCTTGAAAACAGAACAAGGACTTTTCTGTTATGTTAGAATATATGGATGAAATGTTGCCAGTGATTTTACACAAAAACAGCAAACCGATGAACTTATTTAAAAGTTAACAGTCTAGTAAATCTTTGTTTGATGATTACACTGATTGTGTTGTGGTTATTTGTAAGTACATCAATTGATTTAATATGTTACTTTAAATTTCTCGAATTATATATAAATACTTTGGGTTATATTTAAAGTTTGACAAATACAGGTGAATAGCTAACATCGGGAAATTGTTACAAGTAAAAAATAAATCATGTGAAATTGCCGATATTAGTAATATAATAAGTCAAAACCTAATATAAAATCTGTCATAGATGCAAAGACCTCCGATTGGTTTGCAAGTTTTCTTATCCAAGGCATAGATAACCTTTGCCGTATTTGGCACAATTTTTTTGGAATGTCGGGTCCTCAATGCTCTTCAATTTTTTACAGAAATTAATAACTCTAGGTCATCGAACGGCCTTCAACAATAAGCAAAGCCCATATACCACATAGTCACCTGTAAAAGGCCGCGAAATGACAAACGTAAACCAATTCAAACGAGAAAATTTACGGCCTAATTTAAGTTAAAAAAAATTAACGAAAACAAAAATGAAACACACCAACAGACAACAACCACTGAATGACATGCTCCTGACTAATTAATTAGGACAGGCGCATACATACAGAATGTGGCGAGATCCCAACCCTCCACCTAACGTTGGACAGTAGTGAAACATTACAACATAAGAACGAACTATAAAAATCAGTTGAAAAAAGTTTAACTCATCAGATTGATACAGATAAAAAATACTACATAGAGTGGACGAGGCCAGATACTTTTATATCCCCAGATAACAGAAATACATCACGTACAGATCTTAGAGTATAAGCAGTAACTCACAGATAGTTTAAAGCCACTAATATCTAAGAAAACAATTATGAATATAAGACACATCCAACATAAAATGGAGTGTAAATCCTGCATAAACATGACCTTGTACAAATTATGCCAAGATACAGATATTGACAGATTGTAGATCCACGAATGTGTATATGAGTTTAGTTTGCTTTAAATTTACTAATACAAAAATCAACTTTTATACCAATAGAAAACAATATTCAATGATCTAATTGCAGTGTTGATCGGTAACCTTTTATAATAAGTTTATCTAAAAGATCGATAAGTTCACCATGATCGTTTCTAAATTACAGGACACGGTAAACAACATTTCCATTAAAAAATGGGGATACTTTCCCAATAAGTTTTCTTCAGGTACAACTAAACTTCAAAACCAAATATTCTTTATATTTATTTAAGTAGAGGTTTAAAGTTATTTGTGGCAATGAAATCCCTAGCTTAATGATGTACCAGTAATACATAGATTACGTTCGTTAAAATTAAAAACGTCTCACCAGACACGAGCATAGCGAACTAATTGTGAAATAGAAACAACGTTATATGGTGCCAACGGAACATCACAATTCAAATACGTATCAAAGGTAATAAGATTATAACTGGTGAAATCCTCGTGGAAAAAAAGGTAATTAACAATAGCGAACGAAAAAAATCGCCACTTTTGTCGTAATTTAAGTGTGGACTTTCCCGTTTAAAGCCGAAATATCTAAATCTATACTGGTAAAAATGCCACACATGTGAACATGCGTGACACATGCGTTTCACATGTGTGTCGCACGCATGTGATAGAGACGTTTCATGCCACGCATGTGACACATGTGTGAAAAACGAATGTGATACACATGATATACACATGTGATCATGCGTTTCACATGTGAATCACATGTGTAAGGAAAAACACATGTGATACATGCGTGATTTTTGCATACAAAAGGCATGGTGCCTGTATTAAAAATTTTGCAAAATGTGTGATACGCATGATATACACATATGATCATGTGTTTCACATGTGAATCACATGTGTAAGGAAATACACCTGTGATACATGCGTGATTTCTGCATGATAAAGGCATGGTGCCTGTATTTAATATTTTTCAAAATGTATTCCTATTTGTCCAATTACCATGATCATTGACATGTATCGAAGTTCTAATGTGAATGAAATGGGTTATACATGAGTTTTCCATATATATACACAGGCAAATTTTGTTCAGGTAAATTTCATGTGAGATTCACCTGAAACAAGCTTATACATGAAACTCGCGTTCAATTAATGTGAATTGAGCTCAACTAACATGAAATTCATGTGAAGCTAACCTGAATCGAGCATTCGTATTAATTTTTCTAAAATGAAATGAAGGTGAATTGAGCACCAATCACACAAATTCACAGTATTTGAGCATATTTTAGATTAGTCAATGCTAATCTAGTGCACATTCTATTTTGATATAAATAAATATTCTTATATGTGTTCATACTTCAATTGTATTTTATCTCACAATATCTCCAATGCAAGAGAAAAGATGTAATAAAACAAAGAAGGCAAGCAAATATCCAGGTTACCTTAAGTTCACTCCTAGAATTTTGTTGGTTATGTTCAAGTCGCAATATTTTGTTAAAAAGTGATGTAAGGATTGGTAATTCAATTATAGAATATGTATGCACTGATGAATATTTCATTTTTAATATGTATATATAAGTCATTTTGTGGTTTTCAGACATGAGACAATCCAATCCCATTGTGGAAATTGTCTTACTTGCAAAAGATACCAATGCTTCTTTTAAAATTTTGAAGAAAAAAAGTAGTTTACCCTGCCACATATTCGTGTGCCTATTTTAAGCCAGGGTTTCAGTGGTTGTCTTAAGTCTCATCCTAATAAAAAGCATATCTAAAAAAATTGTGTTAATAGCAGCTCTTTGATTGGTATAGACTCTGGTTAATTAAGTAGATCATGACATTGTTTAGACAACTGTTTATTGTTGAAGACTGTATGTTAGCACCTTAATGCCTTTCATATGTTTTTGTTGTTGTGTAGCTGTCTGATTGATTTATACCTCATTTCGCATTATATTAATAAATTGAAATAGAAAGGTTCTGTTAAATATACTTGATATGCCATATTGAATGCCTTACAGTTATTTACAACTGTTTCCTTCTTATTTCAAAACAAATGTTGACAAACAACAAACATATCTGGCGTATACACTAAATTTAGTCCTGGTATCTATGATGAGTTTTTTTATACCATTAGAAAATTTCAAAGTTTGGCTTTACAATAATATAAAAGTTCTTGTTATTTCAAATATTTATATAAAATTCAGTTTAAAACATGCATTATTCATTTTTAGACTATAATTGTCTTTTTGACACAATAATTTGAATTTGAATTGTCATGATTGTATTACATTCTGAAAGTACTTGTGTTTGAAAAAATATACACAATATTTAATTCCATGTGTTTGAGATTTCTTGAATACATCACTCCCATATCATGTCTTTGTTTAAGAGTTCTCTCCTGCATGTATCTGCTGTAATTGCTATTTGTACCCACGGCTTCCTTCATACATTTGCACTTTTCCTTCTAAGATGTTGCTTGAATGATAAAATCCTGTAATACATTATCAGCCATCAGACTCTTGGAATACAGTTGCTGTAATAAAAAAAATAAGCATAAAATATTGGCTTACCAATCAAGCAAAAATGATAACATAAATTTGATAAGTAATGATTTACCAAACTTACATATATATATATATATATAAATATCGTGTGAACAACTGGAGTGGAGAAATAATAGTTTTTGTTTTTGCTACATGTATTTATCTTGGTTGTTTTTTTCGCTTTTATGTAAATCTGGCCCTTAATTTTCTCTTTGGAATTGTTTTACATCTGTCATTCCAGGACATAGCTTGCTTGATGCTGTATTGGTTTTGCTCATTGTTGAAAGCTGTACATACATGTAAAGTGATCTTTAGTTGCTAACATTCAGTCATTTTGACCTGATGAATAGTTGTCTCATTGGCAATGATACAACATATTTTCCTTTTTTTATATTTTAAATAATAACAAGAATGTGTCCTCAGTACACGAATGCCCCACTTGCACGATCATTTTCTATGTTCAGTGGACCGTGAAATTGGGGTAAACCCTCTAATTTGGCATTAAAATTAAAAAGATCATATCATAGGGAACATGTATACTAAGTTTGAAGTCGATTGTACTTCAACTTCATCAAAAACTACCTCGACCAAAAACTTTAACCTGAAGCTGGACAGACGGACGAACAAACGGACGCACAGACCAGAAAACATAATGCCCCTCTACTATCGTAGGTGGGGCATAAAAACTAACTCTATTCATGCATGTGTACTACACATTACCTGTGTATATAATATGTATGGCATTTGGACCTAAATGGCGACCAATTTAACCAGATACTCTGCAGTGTGCAGCTTTATACGACTGCAGAGGTCGAACCCTGAAGGTTGAGGCAAGTATGGACACAACATTCAAGCTGAATACAGCTCTGAATTTGGATTGTGATTAAATAGTTGACACATCATAGGTTTCTGACACAGAATAAATGTGGTCTAATGAACTTTATTTTTTTTTTTTTTTGCTTTTGAGCAATTTACTTTGCTGTTGAATATTAATCCTCTCTAAGAAAAAATATTTGAAGAAATTTTCTTTATTTTCTTTTTAAATTCTGAAATCTAAAATGAGAAAAAAAATTGACCCCCACCACAATTTTTTTTCCACGTCCCCCTTTCTCTTATTCCAAAAATGATCTCAATTCAAAATTCTAACGGAGTTTGCAACAATAACTACTCATTTAAATAAATCATAAAATATTAAAATATAAAATGTCATACAGTCATGGTTAGAATTAATAGTAACTTCTAAAAAAACAAGAGGCTCTCAAGAGCCTGAATCGCTCACCTGAATTTTTTTGGTTTAATCTCTCATCAATGATTATTTTGGCTTTTCAATTTATTTAAATGTTCTTTGAATCGTCCTATTTTCTTCAAAAGCAAAAAAAAAATCATTTTCTCCTATGTTCTATTTTAGCCATAGGAGCTATGTTTCTTGACATACAAGGAAATGAAATATAAAATTTATACTAGATACTCTGAAACTCTAAAACTCATTTAGCCTAAGTTTGGCTGAAATTGATACAGCAGTTTCAAAGGAGAAGATTTTTTAAAGTAAGTCAACATGATGAACAAATTGTGAAAAAAGTCTTTAAAGGGCAATAACTCCTTAAGAGGTCAATTGACAATTTTGGTCAAATTGACTTATTTGTAGATCTTACTTTGCTTAACATTTTTGCTATTAACAGTTTATCTGTATCTATAATAATATTCAAGACAATGACCAAAAACTGCAAAATTTCCTTAAAATTACCAATTAAGTGGCAGCAAACAAACAATGGTTTGTTTGATTCATCTGAAAGTTCCCATGTCAGATTTGCTCTAAATGCTTTCGTTTTTGAGATATAAGCCAAAAACTGCATTTGACCCCTATGTTCTATTTTCAGTAACGGCGGCCATGTTTTTTGACGGATCAAAAATCGAAGCACACACTTTGAGCAGGATAATCTAAGGAATAATCATGCTAAGTTTCATCCAAATCCACTCAGCAGTTTCAGAGCAGAAGATTTTTTTAAAGTTAGCAAATATGATGAACAAATTGTGAAAAATTGTCATTAAAGGACAATAACCCCTTAAGGGGTCAATTGACAATTTTGGTCATATTAACTTATTTGTAGATCTTACTCTGCTGATCATTTTTGCTGTTTACAGTTTATCTTTATCTATAATAATATTCAAGATAATGACCAAAAACTGCAAAATTTCCTTAAAATTACCAATTAAGTGGCAGCAACCCAACAATGGTTTGTTTGATTCATCTGAAAATTTCAGGGCTGATAGATCTTGACCTAATGAACATTTTTACTCCCATGTCAGATTTGCTCTAAATGCTTTCGTTTTTGAGATATAAGCCAAAAACTGCATTTGACCCCTATGTTCTATTTTAAGTAACGGCGGCCATGTTTTTTGACGGATCAAAAATCGAAGCACACACTTTGTGCAGGATACTCTAAGGAACAATCATGCTAAGTTTCATTCAAATCCATTCAGTGGTTTCAGAGGAGAAGATGTTTGAAAAATTGTTAACGACGACGACGTCGACGACGGACGCCAAGTGATGAGAAAAGCTCACATGGCCTTTTAGGCCAGGTGAGCTAATAAATGGGGAATGTGTCCAAAAGGTGCCCCCGCTAGCATATAAAGTGATAAAGGGACATAACTCAAGAACTGTAAAACTGAAGCTGCCAAAAATTGAACACTGAGTTTAGAGGTAATAAGCATTATATACACATTTCATTAAATTTAGTTGAGACAAACTTAAGTTAAGAGAACAGAAACATAAAAATTCTTCAATTTTTCCACTTGTAAAGGGCATAACCCTAGAATGGTAATCAGAGTGCTTGTAATCACTGAATGGTGAAGATTGCTTTAATTTATCAGTTGGTAGTTAAGTGAATATTGCATTGTATATTGTACATTTTATATAGCCGACAACGTGATACCAATATAAGAACGCAAACATTTTGCGGTCATATAAAAATGGGGACCAAATTAAAAAAAAACTTAATACAGGGTTTGATTCAGCATATTAAAGAACCCCAAGAATTCAAGAATAAAACCCCATTGAAATTAATCTAAAAATAAGCAACTTATACAAAGTATTAGAGAAGTATTGTTTTTGGCCCCTAATTCATAAACAGTTTGTGCCATAACCATAATAACCCCCAAAATCAATTCCAACTTTTTTTTTTTTGGTATGGAACCTTCAAGTCCTTGTGGTACAATTTCAGAAAGATCCATACACTTATACATAAGTAATTGTCTGGAACCTAGGAAAATACTTATTTTGACCCCTTTTGGGCTCCTTGTTCCTAAACTGTTTAGACCATAACCCCAAAATCAATCCCAATCTTCCTTTTGTGGATTCAAACCTTGTATTTAAATTTCATAGAGATAGAGATCCATTTACTTAAACTAAAGTTATTGTACGGAAACTATGTCCAGTGGCAAATATTTTATGTATTCAAAACAAGAACAACTTGTCAATTCATAATATACATTGTATAGGCCAGTCTGACTAGGTAGGTTTGTAATATATACAATGTAAATGCTGATTATTTGAACTTCTGAGTGTGTGTGTATGGAGCAGAAGGGGATCAGGGTAAGGATGCCTTGAAGCATACTTGACATTGGAAAGAGAGAAAAATAAGCAAGTGTACATGTACAATTATACTTGAGAACAGAGTGCATCAAATTATTTATATATTTACTGCAATTCTGCAGATGAACATACTTTGATATCAGTTCTTTTTGCAGGACATTAACACCTACATGTACGGTACATGTCACCAGTGGTTTTAATACTGTACTTTCCATTCTTTTGGTAACAAGCTAAAATTGTATAAAATCTAAATTATTTAATCAAGAAGTCCATGAAGTCCAGACAAAAACTAGATGTAGTATGAACATATTGAACTTATGCTCACTAATTTATACCTTTGCAGAACTATATGTACTTTTACTTTTGAGTGAATGCAAATTAAAGAACATGTAAGCAAACAACAGAAAGAAGATCAACAGCTTAGCTAATAAATATATGTACAGTATGAACTTTCTGGTTTTAATTTATCTATTCTGCTGTATACAGTTAAAAAATCCTTCTAGGCATTAATTACTGTCAGATGTTTATTAGATCTTGTTTTGCTGTTTTAAGTTAATAGGCAAAAATGTTAAAATACACCATTTTGATATAGAAAGACTAAACTCGTGAACATTAGAGCTGGTAGAAGTTTCTATAATTTTGATATTATTTGTCTCACTGGTAGTACACTACACTGTAAAAATCTTTTTGAAAAAGAGCAGGTGCAATTTTTTTAATTTGAATTTAATGCACTACGAAAGAACTGTGTTCTCGGGCCTGTTGTCATTTGTGTTATAATCCGTACTTCAGGCATTTAACAAAAGAACAACCTTTCAATCTACATGTATCTTGCCAATGTGTGAATAAATTTACTTACAAAAAACACGTCTTGTGTGTGTTTTTGTTAGATGCATTTCTTTTTTGTATACTGTATAGATCTGGTGAGTTAAGCCCTTTTCACATCAATATACATGTACCAGGTTAGGTGGGTTTGGCACCACAAACTGCTAGCTATATAGTCTAGCCCCCATCACATCCTTCAATTAGTATGTGCCTGTCCAATGTCAGAAGCCTGTAATTCAGTTTGAATTGTTTTACAAATTTTTCGTTTTCATTTAGGGTCTTTTTATATACCAGACTACTGTAAATTCAGAAATTATTGTGAGGTTTTTATTAGCATGATTATTGCTAAAAATTTGTAAGGGTTCCGTGGAACCCAGTGTCTCGCCTACTTTTGCTGTAAATTGCAGGATCAACATAAATGAGGGAAAAAATCAATAAAAATATTCCGCTTGATACCATGTTTGGATTGTAGGAAGCTTCTGTCCAAATTTGGTAAAAAATCCTGGATATTTATGAATCTAATAAATGTTTTAAAAACTTTAACTGCAGACTGGATGTAATGTTAACTGGAAGAAAAACTAAGTCCATTTATAAGTAAAATAAAGATACACAGGTACAAAATATTAACAAAATTTCCTTCTAGATACTAGCTTTTGATCATAAACAAGCTTATGTCTTAGTTTGGTACAAATAAAAAATAGTATAAGAAAGTTATCAAAATTGTAAAAAATTTAACCAGAGTGAATGTGTTGTTTCCTGGCAGAAAAAAAGTCCATTTAAAGTAAAATATGGAAAAAATGGATTTGTCATTTTACAAAATTTACTTCTGGATACTATCTTATGATCATAAACAAGCTTCTGTCCAAGTTTGGTACAAACCAAGGATAGTTTAAGAGAGTTATTAAAATTTAAAAAAAACTACAACCACAGAGTGATGTAATGTTTTCCCGCAGAAAAACTAAGTGCATTTATAAGTAAAATACGGAAAAAATGAAATTTTATTTTCACAAAATTTACTTCTGGATACTGTCTTATGATCATAAATAAGCTTCTGTCCAAGTTTGGTAGAAATCCAGGATAGTTTAAGAAAGTTATTTAAATTTTAAAAACTTTAATAACAGAGTGTATGTAATGTTTTCCCGCAGAAAAACTAAATCCATTTATCATGTTTATAAGTAAAATACGGAAAAAATGGAATTTTATTTTCACAAAATTTACTTCTGGATACTATCTTATGATCATAAACAAGCTTCTGTCCAAGTTTGGTAGAAATCCAGTATGGTTTAAGAAAGTTATTAAAATTATTATGTATAATGTATGGGCTTTGCTGATTGTTAAAGGATGTATGGTGACCTATAGTTGTTAACTTTGATGTCATTTGATCTCTGATGGAGAGTTGTCTTTTCTCATTAGTGTAAACAATTTTTTTTTTTGAAATAATTAGGTAATTTAAACATTACAATATAAGACACTTTTATTAGTACAAATGTATTAGGATTGGAAAACAAGTGAATTTTCACTTAAAATTACAAATTCCTCTCTTTTCTTATTGGCAATCATACTACATTTTCTTATTTTTATATTTACATTACCTTTCATCTTCTTGAGCGGTCCACTTCCTCAGTACAACAAGGGGGTCCTAAAAGGATGATTTTTAGTTGGCTAAAAAACCTATAAGATATATTATGATACAATTAACAGGTTTCTTTGCAATTATCTGGCAAATCACTAAAAAAATCAAGCATATATAAGAGTAGTTAAATAAATGTATTCTGTAATAAATACATACATTTCCCAAGTTGACAAGGCAAAACTAAGGAGGGAGCCGCAATATTGAATTGATTGGATCAACAAAGGTTCGATTTACTACAAGGTTGTCATTAATAGAACAACACCATCTCCAATTCACTGTTTTACAGTGATTTTATCCAAATTTGAATCGAAGAGGCAACTTATTAACCTCCAATTTGTAAGTTTTCATTTGTATGAAGTCATATTTAGCCATGACGTCTTTGCGCGAAAATCATTCATGAAGTTTCACAGATTTTTTTTGTATGTCAAATTTATACATTTTTTAAAACTCCATCGTATTATATCTTTTTGTTATCATGGTTATGAATTAGAATCGGAATACCAGTACTGTAGTTGAAGAGTTGTCACCGTGAATTGTGGATTTGACAGTTGCAAAGCAGTTTTACTGGTGACAGTCACATTTTTTTTTAAATCTGGGTAGATAAGTTTTCATTTTTTAAAGTAGGGCAAGTTGGCAGACCTTTATAACATATATATAAAATTTTTAAAATCCCACCTGCGATTTCTCAATGATATTTTTACAGTGTGCTGTACTACTTTTGGGACAAATTATATCAAAATTATAAAAAAACTTCATCGGCTCTAACTCTAAATATGGACAATTTTATATATAGGGCGTCTTGAAATCTTTTGACAGCTTATGAGGTACTAATTTTTAACCTTTTTCAGCTGGACCAAACTTTATTTTCCTAAAAAAAATTAGGGACCCAAATTTTTTTACACTATAAATTAATTTCACTATATGTCTCTGTTATGGCATAGTAGCCTACATCTTATATTTTTTACACAATTCATATAGTTCTATAAAAGAAAAGCAGAAGTTTTAGAAGCCCACTCCAAATTTAGGGGAAAATGGGCTAATTTCAAACCTGGATATTTAACTGGATTTGATCCAAAGTTGCATATAAAGTGGGGTGAGTTGGTAAGGTAGTTCCCACTTGGATTTTCAAGGGTTTAGGGGGGGCTATGATGAAAATGTTATCCTGCATTGTCGTTACTCTTTTTTTTTGGGGGGGGGGGGCTATGATGAAAATGTTATCTGCATTGTCGTTACTCTTTTTTTTGGGGGGGGGGGGTCCCTGGCTTTTAGATTTTTACTCAAAACTCGTCCTCTATATTTCAATTTCATACGACCCCCAACCATCAAATGATAGATGAATGAGACTGAGCTCCCTAAAAATGAGTGGAGCAATTTAAAAAACAGGCCGTGTTGTTAAAAAAAAGTGGGGCGTTTGGCGTTTTACCAGTGGGGCTAGTCCAAATAATTATGACGTCTTGAAAGGCTATTATAATTTTTTTCTTTGACGCCTTACATCGATGTAAGGCGTCAAAGAAAAAAATTATAATAGCCTTTCAAGACGTCATAGAGTGGGGTGCTCATTTTCGCCATATCTTTCCATGTTTTCTACAATTTATGTTTAGGTCTATATGTTTTTGAAGTAAACTGATATTTCTATATGAAGATAACTTCAAATGCAAAATATTCTTAAGCTTGAAAACGTGTTTGTTTGAAAATAATCATCTGAAAAGTTAGATTAAAGAGTGTCTGAATTTGCCTGATGTTTTGTCAATGGGGGACACATATTCGCCGTTTTTATATATCTATTTAAACCCAAAAAACTACAGCTTTAAACAATATTTTACAAGTCAATTTCATTAAAGATGGCAATAGCAGACATTTTAAAGGTGTACAGAACTGAAATTTAGGGCAATCCGTCAAAGATTTATTAAGAAATACTTCTTTCAAATTGTGTTTTTCATTCAGGAAATTGGCAGAAAATCGTTGCCCGTTTTTTGGTCCATTGCGGTAAGTGCCGCAATTTTGTCGTAGTTTAAAAAATAATCATATTTGTTTAAAAAAATTTAAGTTACCGGCATATTTCTTCCATTTCAGCCATCTTTTGAAGTATTTACACCTCAAAATTATAAAACGGCGAAATTGTGTCCCCGGCGAATATGCGCACCCCACTCTATATAATTATTTGGACTACAGTGGGGCGAGCTTTATACTTGCTTCCGTTTTTGTCAATTTTTCACTGATTTTCGGGGTTTACATGCATGACGTGGATAAAGTGACTATATATTTTTTCATGAAAGTATAAAACTAGTCTAACATCGTCCTAAAAATGTGCATGATTATATTTACCTTTCATTGGACAAGTACAAAAAAGTTATCCGGATACATTTTTGTTGCGATGACTTTTTTAAATGTATGTTTCGTTCTCCGGTTTCTTCCAGTTAATCAAACTCCGGACAGTGATCGTTTCCGTTCCGGAACTGTTTTCCTTTACTCCATCAATGTATTGTACGGTAAGCGGAAGAAGGGATCCCGTAGACCGCCCTACGTCACGATTCATGAATTATGCATATTCTATTTATAGGCTATTTTTAAACGATTCGGAAAATACTAATGCTAAAAATAGAATTTTCTTAACATGTAAAACTATCTTAAAAAAACGATGCAAAATCATTAACTTTCATGGAGAGTGGTAGAGGGTTATTTTCGTGGTACGTGATTGGGTTTTTTTATTTCACGTTCAACGTGTTTTTACTTTTTTATTTTACGTTCAGTCGTGCAAAACAGCGAGGTGTTCAACATGTTCTGCTTATGTAAATTTTATACGTGCTTCGATCGTGATTCAAATGCTTATTTTGCAAGCTTAGTATTTTTCAAAAAAAAAAAACACTAGACAGGGATCGTGACGTCAACATGGACAAGAACAAAATTGATATAATTTTGTTTCCGTGATGAAATGATAAGGCGGTAAGACCAATGATGTTGTTCCTTTATTTGCATTTTTAAAGTTCAGAATATCTTTATATATCTTTATATACTTTTTTAAAATCTGTAAATTATTTATATCATAAATGTGTACACACTAAATAGGGAATATTAAGTAAAACAGAGAGTTCATATATACAAGAGGACAGTGACTCAGTCACAAAAGGTTCACCTTAAAGTCTTTATTTTTCGTGCAACGTTCATGACAGAAATTATTTCACGTTCAACGTGAAATGGTGTCTTAAATAGGGAAATGTTCCGCATTACAGTAGCATATATCATTGTGCCCTCATTAAGCAAATACATATTCCTTTTTAAGATATATATGATATTTCACATATATATGACACACAGTAGTGGTGCCTTAATTATGTTGTAAAGACTTGCAAATGTCCCATGCACGTGATCCCATGGCTTTGAATATACTATGGAGTTAATAATATTTTTATTATTTGCTTAATAGAGTACTTTGATGTAGGCAAATTGAAAAAAACATGTAGCTAACACGTTCTTAGAAACGAGACATTACCTTTACGGGGTGTGAGGGGGTGGGGTTGGGGGTGCTGGTCTTCGTTTCCCCTGTTATTTGTTTATAATGAAGCTACATGTTCTATCAGGGCGTTCTACGGTATCTTCTGGGCGGTCTAAATGATCCCCTGTTGTCTGAACCTTAT
Organism: Mytilus galloprovincialis; assembly: GCF_965363235.1. NCBI lineage: Eukaryota > Metazoa > Mollusca > Bivalvia > Mytilida > Mytilidae > Mytilus > Mytilus galloprovincialis. Next base: position 59,852,509 of record NC_134850.1, on the reverse strand, counting down.
ATTTCTAGTTATAGAACGTTCTTTAGGATCTCCTATATTGTTTGTTTATCATGTATATAGCAAAGGACGTTCTACAGGATCCCCTGTTGTCTGAACATTATATATAAACTATAGAACGTTCTATAGGATACTCTGTTGTTTGTTTTTGAAGTATCTAATAGAGGAATTTTTACAGGATCCCTTGGTCGGTCTGTGTGATCCCCTGCTTTCTCAACATTATGTATCTACTACAAGACGTTCTAAAGTATCCCCCGTTGTTTGTTTTTCAAGTATATACTATAGGGCGTTCTACACGATCCCCTGGTCGGTCTACGGGATCCCCTGTTTTCTCAACATAATATCTATATCTACTATAAGACGTTCTATAGGATCCCCTATTGTTTGTTAATCAAGTATATACTAAAGGGCGTTCTACAGGATCCCCTGGGCGGTCTTCATGATCCCTTGTTGTCTGAACATTATATATCTACTAAAGGTCGTTCTATAAGACCCCCTGTTGATTGTTTTTCATGTTTATACTATAGGGCGTTCTACAGGATCCCCTGGGCGGTTTACAGGATCCCCTGTTGTCTTTACATTATATATCTACTATAAGACGTTCTATAGGATCCCTATATTGTTTGTTTATTATTTATATACTAAAGGGCGTTCTACTGGATCCCCTTGGCGGTCTACAGGATCCCCTGTTTTCTCAACATAATAAATCTACTATAAGACGTTCTATAGGATCCCCTATTGTTTGTTAATCGTGTATATACTAAAGGGCGTTCTAAAGGATCCCTTGGGCGGTCTAAAGGATACCCTGTTGTTTTTACATTATATATGTACTAAATGGCGTTCTATAAGACCCCCTGTTGATTGTTTTTCATGTTTATACTATAGGGCTTTCTATATGATGCCTTGGGCGGTCTGCGGGAAACTTTGGGTGGTCTGCAGGATTCTCTGTTTTTCAACATGATATATGTACTATACGTTCTATAAGACCCCCTGTTGATTGTTTTTTCATGTTTATACTATAGGACGTTCTAAAGGATCACCTGTTTTCTCAACATTATTTATCTACTATAAGACGTTCTATAGGATCCCATGTTTGTTAATCATTTATATACTAAAGGGCGTTCAATGGGATCCCCTAGGCAGTCTACAGGATCCCCTTTTGTCTTTACATTATATATTTACTATAGAACATTCTACAGGATCCCCTGTTGTTTGTTTATCATGTATATACTAAAGGGCGTTCTACAGGATACCATGGGCGGTCTACAGGATCCCCTGTTGTCTTTACATTATATATCTACTATAGGACGTTCTATAGGATCCCTATATTGTTTGTTTATTATTTATATACTAAAGGGCATTCTACTGGATCCCCTTGGCGGTCTACAGGATGCCCTGTTGATTGTTTTTTTATGTTTATATTATAGGGCTTTCTACAGGATTCACTGGGCGGTCTAGAGGATCCCCATTTGTTTAAAAATATATATCTACTATAAGACGTTCTAAAGTATCCCCCGTTGTTTGTTTTTCATTTATATACTATAGGGCGTTCAATAGGATCCCCTAGGCAGTCTACAGGATCCCCTTTTGTCTTTACATTATATATTTACTATAGAACATTCTACAGGATCCCCTGTTGTTTGTTTATCATGTATATACTAAAGGGCGTTCTACAGGATACCATGGGCGGTTTACAGGATCCCCTGTTGTCTTTACATTATATATCTACTATAAGACGTTCTATAGGATCCCTATATTGTTTGTTTATTATTTATATACTAAAGGGCGCTCTACTGGATCCCCTTGGCGGTCTACAGGATCCCCTGTTTTCGCAACATAATAAATCTACTATAAGACGTTCTATAGGATCCCCTATTGTTTGTTAATCATGTATATACTAAAGGGCGTTCTAAAGGATCCCTTGGGCGGTCTAAAGGATACCCTGTTGTTTTTACATTACTAGTATATATGTACTAAATGGCGTTCTATAAGATTGTTTTTCATGTTTATACTATAGGGCTTTCTATATGATGCCTTGGGCGGTCTGCGGGAAACTTTGGGTGGTCTGCAGGATTCTCTGTTTTTCAACATGATATATGTACTATACGTTCTATAAGACCCCCTGTTGATTGTTTTTTCATGTTTATACTATAGGACGTTCTAAAGGATCACCTGTTTTCTCAACATTATTTATCTACTATAAGACGTTCTATAGGATCCCATGTTTGTTAATCATTTATATACTAAAGGGCGTTCAATAGGATCCCCTAGGCAGTCTACAGGATCCCCTTTTGTCTTTACATTATATATTTACTATAGAACATTCTTCAGGATCCCCTGTTGTTTGTTTATCATGTATATACTAAAGGGCGTTCTACAGGATACCATGGGCGGTCTACAGGATCCCCTGTTGTCTTTACATTATATATCTACTATAGGACGTTCTATAGGATCCCTATATTGTTTGTTTATTATTTATATACTAAAGGGCGATCTACTGGATCCCCTTGGCGGTCTACAGGATGCCCTGTTGATTGTTTCTTTATGTTTATATTATAGGGCTTTCTACAGGATTCACTGGGCGGTCTAGAGGATCCCCATTTGTTTAAAAATATATATCTACTATAAGACGTTCTAAAGTATCCCCCGTTGTTTGTTTTTCATTTATATACTATAGGGCGTTCTACAGGATCCCCTGGGTGGTCTACAGGATCCCCTGTTTTCTCAACATAATAAATCTACTATAAGACGTTCTATAGGATCCCCTATTGTTTGTTAATCATGTATATACTAAAGGGCGTTCTAAAGGATCCCTTGGGTGGTCTAAAGGATACCCTGTTGTCTTTACATTATATATGTACTAAATGGCGTTCTATAAGACCCCCTGTTGATTGTTTTTCATGTTTATACCATAGGGTTTTTATATGATCCCTTGGGCGGTCTGCGGGAAACTTTGGGTGGTCTGCAGGAATCTCTGTTTTTCAACATGATATATGTATTATACGTTCTATAAGACCCCTGTTGATTGTTTTTTCATGTTTATACTATAAGACGTTCTATAGGATCCCATGTTGTTTGTTAATCATTTATATACTAAAGGGCGTTCAATAGGATCCCCTAGGCAGTCTACAGGATCCCCTTTTGTCTGAACATTATATATTTACTATAGAACATTCTACAGGATCCTCTGTTGTTTGTTTATCATGTATATACTAAAGGGCGTTCTACAGGATACCATGGGCGGTCTACAGGATCCCCTGTTGTCTTTACATTATATATCTACTATAGGACGATCTATAGGATCCCTATACTGTTTGTTTATTATTTATATACTAGAGGGCGTTCTACTGGATCCCCTGGGCGGTCTACAGGATCCCCTGTTTTCTCAACATAATATATCTACTATAACACGTTTTATAGGATCCCCTATTGTTTGTTAATCATGTATATACTAAAGGGCGTTCTACAGGATCCCCTGGGCGGTCTTCAGGATCCCCTGTTGTCTTTACATTATATATGTACTAAATGGCGTTGTACATATAAGACCCCCTGTTGATTGTTTTTCATGTTTATACTATAGGGCTTTCTATATGATCCCTTGGGCGGTCTGCGGGAAACTTTGGGTGGTCTGCAGGAATCTCTGTTTTTTAACATGATATATGTACTATACGTTCTATAAGACCCCTGTTGATTGTTTTTTCATGTTTATACTATAAGACGTTCTATAGGATCCCATGTTGTTTGTTAATCATTTATATACTAAAGGGCGTTCAATAGGATCCCCTATGCAGTCTTACATGATCCCCTTTTGTCTGAACATTATATATTTACTATAGAACATTGTACAGGATCCCCTGTTGTTTGTTTATCATGTATATACTAAAGGGCGTTCTACAGGATACCATGGGCGGTCTACAGGATCCCCTGTTGTCTTTACATTATATATCTACTATAGGACGTTCTATAGGATCCCTATATTGTTTGTTTATTATTTATATACTAGAGGGCGTTCTACTGGATCCCCTGGGCGGTCTACAGGATCCCCTGTTTTCTCAACATAATATATCTACTATAACACGTTTTATAGGATCCCTTATTGTTTGTTAATCAAGTATATACTACAGGGCGTTCTACAGGATCACCTGGGCGGTCTTCAGGATCCCCTGTTGTCTTTACATTATATATGTACTACATGGCGTTGTACATATAAGACCCCCTGTTGATTGTTTTTCATGTTTATACTATAGGGCTTTCTATATGATTCCTTTGGGCGATCTGCAGGAATCTTTGTTTTTCAACATAATATATGTACTATAGGACGTTCTGTTGATTGTTTTTCATGTTTATACTAAAGGGCGTTCTACAGGATACCATGGGCGGTCTACAGGATCCCTTGTTGTTTTTAAATTATATATCTACTATAGGACGTTCTATAGGATCCCTACATGGTTTGTTTATTATTTATATACTAAAAGACGTTCTATCGGATCCTCTGGACGGTCTACAGGATGCCCTATTGATTGTTCTTTTATGTTTATACTATAGGGCGTTCTAAGGATCCACTAGGCAGTCTACAGGATCCCCATTCGTTTAAAAATATATATCTACTATAAGACGTTCTAAAGTATCCCCTGTTGTTTGTTTTTAATTTATGAACTATAGGGCGTTCTACAGGATCCCCTGGTCGGTCTACAGGATCCCCTGTTTTTGCAACATAACATATCTACTATAAGACGTTCTATAGGATCCCCTATTGTTTGTTAATCAAGTATATACTAAACGGTGTTTTACAGGATCCCCTGGGCGGTCTTCAGGATCCCTTGTTGTCTGAACATCATATATCTACTAAAGGACGTTCTATAAGACCCCCCTGTTGATTGTTTTTCATGTTTATACATTAGGGATTTCAATATGATCCCTTGGGCGGTCTGCAGGAAACTTTGGGCGGTCTGCAGGAATCTTTGTTTTTCAACATAATATATGTACTATAGGACGTTCTGTTGATTGTTTTTCATGTTTATACTAAAGGGCGTTCTACAGGATACCATGGGCGGTCTAAATGATCCCCTGTTGTATTTACATTATTTATCTACTATAGGACGTTCTATAGGATCCCTATATTGTTTGTTTATTATTTATATACTAAAGGGCGTTCTATCGGATCCCCTGGGCGGTTTACAGGATGCCCTGTTGATTGTTTTTTTTATGTTTATACTATAGGGCGTTCTACAGGATCCACTGGGCGGTCTACAGGATCCCCGTTTGTTTAAAAATATACATCTATTATAAGACGTTCTAAAGTATCCCCTGTTGTTTGTTTTTAATTTATATACTATAGGGCGTTCTACAGGATCCCCTGGTCGGTCTACGGCTCCCCTGTTTTCTCAATATAATATATCTACTATAAGACGTTCGATATGATCCCTTATTGTTTGTAAATCAAGTATATACTAAAGGGCGTTCTACAGGATCCCCTGGGCGGTCTTCAGGATCCCTTGTTGTCTTAACATTATATATCTACTAAAGGACGTTCTATAAGACCCCCTGTTGATTGTTTTTCATGTTTATACTATAGGGCTTTCTATATGATCCCTAAGGCGGTCTGCAGGAAACTTTGGGCGGTCTGCAGGAAAATTTGTTTTCCAACATAATATATGTACTATAGGACGTTCTGTTGATTGTTTTTTATGTTTATACTAAAGGGCGTTCTACAGGATACCATGGGCGGTCTACAGGATCCCCTGTTGTATTTACATTATATATCTACTATAGGACGTTCTATAGGATCCCTATATTGTTTGTTTATTATTTATATACTAAAGGGCGTTCTACCGGATCCCCTGGGCGGTCTACAGGATGCCCTATTGATTTTTTTTTATGTTTATACTATAGGGCGTTCTAAGGAACCACTAGGCGGTCTACAGGATCCCCATTTGTTTAAAAATATATATCTGCTATAAGACGTTCTAAAGTATCCCCTGTTGTATGTTTTTAATTTATGTACTATAGGGCGTTCTACAGGATCCCCTGGGCGGTCTACAGGATTCCCTGTTTTCGCAACATAACATATCTACTATAAGACGTTCTATAGGATCCCCTCTTGTTTGTTAATCAAGTATATACTAAAGGGCGTTCTACAGGATCCCCTGGGTGGTCTTCAGGATCCCGTGTTGTCTTTACATTATATATGTACTAAATGGCGTTGTATATATAAGACCCCCTGTTGATTTATACAATAGGGATTTCAATATGATCCCTTGGGCGGTCTGCAGGAATCTTTGTTTTTTTAACATAATATATGTACTATAGGACGTTCTGTTGATTGTTTTTCATGTTTATACTAAAGGGCGTTGTACAGGATACCATGGGCGGTCCACATGATCCCCTGTTGTATTTACATTATATATCTACTATAGGACGTTCTATAGGATCCCTATATTGTTTGTTTATTATTTATATACTAAAGGGCGTTTTACCGGATCCCCTGGGCGGTCTACAGGATGCCCTGTTGATTGTTTGTTTTTATGTTTATACTATCGGGCGTTCTACAGGATACTCGGAGCGGTCTACAGAATCCCCTTTTGTTAAAAAAATATATGCATCTGAGATAGGAAATTCAATAGGTTCCCCTGTTCTTTGTTTATTATGTATATATTATAGGGCGTTTATGATCCCTTGGGTGGTCTGCAGGATCCCCTGTTTTGTCAACATTATATATCTATCATAGGACGTTCTATAGGATCCCCTGTTGATTGTTTTTCATGTTTATACTATAGGGCGTTCTACAGGATCTCCTGTTGTCTGAGCATTATATATTCTTCAGGATTCCCTGTTTGATTTGTATGCATCTAGGATAGGACCTTCTATAGGTTCCTCTGTTTTTTTAAACATGTATCTACTTTACGTATATACTAGAGGGCGTTTTATAGGATCCCCTGTTGTTTAATAGTCGTGTATCTGCATGCTGTAGGGCGTTCTATAAGATCTCCGGGGCGGTCTATAGAATCACCTGCTGTTTGTTCATTATGTTTCTAGTATAAGACGTTCTTTAAGATCCTCTGGACCGTCTATATGTTCCCCTGTTGGTTGTTCATCATGCATCAATAACAGGGCGTTCTATAGGATCCCTTGTTGTTTAATAATTGTGCATCTGCTATAGGGCTTTCTATATGATCTCCGGTCGGCCTATAAGATCCCCTATTGTTTTATAATCGTGAATCTGCTATAGGGCGTTCTATAGAATCCTTGGGTCGTTCTAAAGGACCCCCTTTTGTTTGTTCACCATGTATTTTCTAGATGGTGTTCGATATAATCCAAAGGTCGATCTAAGGGAGCCCCTGTTGTTTGTTCATCATGTATCTATTAGAGGGCATTATATAGGATCCCCGGGACTGTCTATAGGATCCCGTTGTTGTTTTTTTTTATCATGTATCTACTAGAGAACGTTCTATATGATCCCCTGTTGGGTCTATATGATCACTTCTTGTTTAATAATCGTGTGGCTGCTATACGGTGTTATATAGGATCCCGGGGCGGTCTATAGGATCCCCTGGTTAATTTTTTCATTATGTTTCGAGTATAATGCGTTCTATAAGATTCTCTTGACCGTTAATAAGTTCCCCTGTTCGTTGTGCATCATGTATCCACAACAGGACGTTTTATATGATCCCCTGGGCGGTCTATAGGATCCCCTATTGTTTAATATTTGTGTATCTGCTAGAATTATCCACTTGAAGGTGTCCTATTTAGGATCCCCTATTGTTGAATAATCGTGTATCTGCTATAGGGCGTTCTATAGGATCCCCGGGGCGGTCTATAGGATCCCCTGTTGGTTGTTCATCATGTACCTATAATAGGGCGTTCTATAGGATTCCCTTGGTGCTCTATATGATCCCGTATTGTTAAATAATCGTGCATCTGCTATAGGGCGTTCTTTAAGATCCCCGGGTCGGTCCATAAAATCTCTAGGTCGGTGTATAGGAGCCCTGTTGTTTGTTCATAATGTATCTATTGGAGGGCATTCTACAGGATCCCCTGTGCGGTCTGTAGGATTCCCTGTGGTTTAATAATTGTGTATCTGCTATAGGGTGTTCTATAGGATCCCGTTGTTTGGTAATCACGTATCTACTAGGGAGCGTTCTATGGGATCCCCTGTTGGGTCTATAGGATCACCTGTTGTGCAATATTTGTGTATCTGCTATAGGGCGTTCTATAGGATTCCCAGGGAGGTCTATATGATCTCTTGTTCGTTGTTCATGTATCTATAACAGGGTGTTCTATACGATACCCTGGGCGGTTTATAGGATCCCCGGGTCGGTCTTAGGATCCCCTCTTGTTTAATAATCGTGCATCTGCTATAGGACGTTATTTGTTATCCCTTTCAAAGGGGGCATATTGTCATTGTTCGTTTCTTTTTTTTTCATTTCGTTTATAGTATATCTTCTTAAGTGTATAATATATCTTATTGAATTAATAAGATATCTTATAAAGTATATATATATAAGCTATCTTTTAAAGTTGATAAGATATCTTATAAAGAGTAAATTATATAAAATATCTTATATATTATATATTATATGAGATATCTTGTATAGTATATTAGATATCTCATATATTATATATGAGAGAGAGATTTTATATATCATTTGAAATATCTGATATATTATATGAGCTATCTTGAAGTTAGAATAAATAGTAAAACGGCTTGCCATATATACTCATTGAATCTATTATCATTAATAGACAGTACATCATCAATATATCGGAAAGGGATATTAAAAGACGGGTCAATTTCTTTTCTCCTGTCTGTACAAATATATAAGAATACAAAAACAAATAGAATTGGCATTGCGAGCAAACGCGGATGTCATACTGTTGTCAAGTTTCCAGACGACCTTGCCATTGCTAGGTTACCGTCAGCAATTTTGAAATAAAATGTATACTAAAAAAACACAACTACCTACTGCTAGGTACATGTAGTTCTGAGGATCATACAAATTGTTGACACCTACTTTGTATATTGAATATCATGACAGCCAAGGTATAAACAATAGGGGATCCTATAGACAGACCCGGGGATCCTATAGAACGCACTGTAGAATATGCGCGATTATTAAACAAAATGGGCTCCTATAGACCGCCCAGGGGATCGTATAGAACAACCTGTTATAAATACATGATGAACAACCAACAGGGGATCTTATAGACAGCCCAAGGGATCGTATAGAACAACCTGTTATAGATACATCATGAACAAACAACAGGGGATCCTATAGACCGCCCCGGGGATCCTTTAGAACGCCCTATAGCAGATGCACAATTATTAAACCACAAGGGATCATAAAGAACGCATATGGGAGCATAAATATAACGCCCTCTAATAGATACATGATGAAACTACAGTGCTCCTAAAGACCGACCCTGGGGTTTTATGGAACACCTCTAGAAGAAACATGTTGAACAAACAACAGGGATCATATTCACCGCCCCGGAGAACCTATAGAACGCCCTATAGCAGACACGATTATAACACAACAGGGGATCCCATAGAACGTTCTTTAGTAGATAAATCTAGTGAATACATGATAACCAAACAATGGGATCCTATAGAACGCCCCGGGGATCCTATAGAACGCCCTATACAGATAAACAAGTATTAAACCACAGGGGATCATATCGACCGCCCATGGGAGCATATATATAACGCCCTCTAATAGATACATGATGAAAAAACTAAAGAGCTCCTATAGACCGACCCTGGGATTTTATGGAACACCCTCTAGAAGAAACATGTTGAACAAACAACATGCAGAGGATCCTATGGAACGACCCGGGGATCCCAAAGAATTCCATTTAACAGATGCGCGATTATGAAACAATACGGGGTCCTATAGACCGCCCATGGGATCCTATAGAACAACATGTTATAGATTCATGATTAACAACCAACAGGGGATCCTATAGACCGCCCCAGGGAACCTATAGAACACCCTATAGCAGATGCACTATTATAACAAAACAGGTGATCCTATAGACCCAACAGGGGATCCAACAGAACGCTCTCTAGTAGATAAATCTAGTGAATACATGATAACCAAACAATGGGATCATGTAGACCGCCCTGGTGATCATATAGAACGCCCTATACAGATACACAACTATTTAACCACAGGGGTTCATATCGACAGCCCATGGGACAGTCATACCTGTACAGCGTCCTTAAGTAGATATATAATGGTCAGACAACAGGGTATCCTGTAGAACGCCCAGGGGATCCTGTAGAACGCTCCTTAGTATATACACGATAAACAAACAATAGGGGATCATAAAGAATTTTCTATGGTAGATATATAATGTTCAGACAACAGTGGATCCTGTAGAACGTCCTTTAGTATATACATAATAAACAAACAATATATGGGATTCTATAAAACGTTCTATAGTAGATATATAATGTTTAGACAAAAGAGGATTCTGTAGAACGCCCTTTAAAATAAACAATAACAATACCAACAGGGGACCCTATAGAACGTCCTATTTTAGATATATAACGTTGAGAAAACAGGAGATCCTGCAGACCGCCCAAGGGATCATAAAAGCCTTATAGTATATACATGAAAAACAAACTACAGGGGGACCTATAGAATTTCCTTTCTCAGATGCATAATTTTTAACAAAAAAGGATCCTGTAGACCGCCCTTGGGATCCTGTAGAACGACCTATAATATAAACATAAAAAACAATCAATTGGGTGTCTTATAGAACGTCCTTATAGTATATATATAATGTTCAGACAACAGGGGATCGTGTAGACCGCCCAGTGAATGAACAACAAACAACAGGTGATCCCATAGAACGTCTTATAGTAGATATATAATTTTGAGAAAACAGGGGATCCTGTAGAACGTCCTATAGTATACACTTGAAAAATAAACAACAGGGGATCCTAAAGAACGTCTTATAGTTGATAAATAATGTTGAGAAAACAGGGGATCCTGCAGACTGCCCAGGGGATACTGTAGAACGCCCTATAATATAAACATGAACAACAAACAACAGGGGACCCTATATAACGTCCTATAGTAGATATATCATGTTGAGAAAACAGGGGATCCTGTAGAACGCCCTATAGTATACACTTGAAAAACAAACAACAGGGGATCCTGTAGAACGTCTTATAGTAAATAAATAATGTTGAGAAAACTGGGGATCCCGCAGACCGCTCAGGGGATACTGTAGAACGCCCTATGTTATAAACATGAACGACAAACAACAGGGGGCCCTATAGAACGTCATATAGTAGATATATAATGTTGAGAAAACGGGATTCTGCAGACCAACAAAGTGATCCTATAGAAAGCCTTATAGTATATACATGATAAATAAACAAAAGGGGAACCTTTCGAAGGTCCTATCTTCAATGCATAATTTTCATAAACAACAGGGGACCCTGTAGACCGTCCAGGGGATCATGCAGAACGCCCTATAGTATAGACTTGAAAAACAATCAACTGGGGGTCTAATGAACGTCCTATAGTAGATATATGATGGTAAGACAACAGGGGATCCTGTAGAACGCCCCTATAGTATATACTTGAAAAAAAAACACTGGATCCTATAGAACGTCTTATAGTAGATAAATAATGTTGAGAAAACAGTGGATCCTGCAGACCGCACAGGGGATACTGTAGAACGCCCTATAATATAAACATGAACAACAAACAACAGGGGACCCTACAGAACGTCCTATAGTAGATATATCATGTTGAGAAAACAGGGGATCCTGTAGAACGCCCTATAGTATACACTTGAAAAACAAACAACAGGGGATTCTATAGAACGTCTTACAGTAGATAAATAATTTTGAGAAAACAGGGGATCCTGCAGACCGCCCAGGGGATACTGTAGAACGCCCTATAGTATTAACATGAACAACAAACAACAGGGGATCCTATAGAACGTCTTATAGTAGATAAATCATGTTGATAAAACAGGGGATCCTGCAGACCGCCCAGGGGATACTGTAGAACGCCCTATAGTATAAACATGAACAACAAACAACAAACAATAGGAAATCATATAGAACGTCTTATAGTAGATATAGTATGTTGAGAAAACAGGGGATCCTGCAAACCAACCAAGTGATCCTATAGAAAGCCTTATAGTATATACATGACAAATAAACAACAGGGGAACCTTTAGAAGGTCCATTTCTTAAATGCATAATTTTCATAAACAACAGGGGACCCTGTAGACCGTCCAGGGGATCATGCAGAACGCCCTATAGTATAGACTTGAAAAACAATCAACTGGGGGTCTTATGACATTTTATAGTAGATATATGATGTTAAGACAACAGGGGGTCATGTAGAACGCCCTATAGTATATACTTGAAAAAAAACCACTGGATCCTATAGAACGTCTTATAGTAGATAAATAATGTTGAGAAAACAGTGGATCCTGCAGACCGCACAGGGGATACTGTAGAACGCCCTATAATATAAACATGAACAACAAACAACAGGGGACCCTACAGAACGTCCTATAGTAGATATATCATGTTGAGAAAACAGGGGATCCTGTAGAACGCCCTATAGTATACACTTGAAAAACAAACAACAGGGGATTCTATAGAACGTCTTACAGTAGATAAATAATTTTGAGAAAACAGGGGATCCTGCAGACCGCCCAGTGGATACTGTAGAACGCCCTATAGTAATAACATGAACAACAAACAACAGGGGATCCTATAGAACGTCTTATAGTAGATAAATCATGTTGATAAAACAGGGGATCCTGCAGACCGCCCAGGGGATACTGTAGAACGCCCTATAGTATAAACATGAACAACAAACAACAAACAATAGGAAATCATATAGAACGTCTTATAGTAGATATAGTATGTTGAGAAAACAGGGGATCCTGCAAACCAACCAAGTGATCCTATAGAAAGCCTTATAGTATATACATGACAAATAAAACAACAGGGGAACCTTTAGAAGGTCCATTTCTTAAATGCATAATTTTCATAAACAACAGGGGACCCTGTAGACCGTCCAGGGGATCATGCAGAACGCCCTATAGTATAGACTTGAAAAACAATCAACTGGGGGTCTTATGACATTTTATAGTAGATATATGATGTTACGACAACAGGGGGTCATGTAGAACGCCCTATAGTATATACTTGAAAAAAAACCACTGGATCCTATAGAACGTCTTATAGTAGATAAATAATGTTGAGAAAACAGTGGATCCTGCAGACCGCCCAGGGGATACTGTAGAACGCCCTATAATATAAACATGAACAACAAACAACAGGGGACCCTACAGAACGTCCTATAGTAGATATATCATGTTGAGAAAACAGGGGATCCTGTAGAACGCCCTATAGTATACACTTGAAAAACAAACAACAGGGGATTCTATAGAACGTCTTATAGTAGATAAATAATGTTGAGAAAACAGGGGATCCTGCAGACCGCCCAGGGGATACTGTAGAACGCCCTATAGTATAAACATGAACAACAAACAACAAACAACAGGAAATCATATAGAACGTCTTATATAGATATATTATGTTGAGAAAACAGGGGATCCTGCAAACCAACCAAGTGATCCTATAGAAAGCCTTATAGTATATACATGACAAATAAACAACAGGGGAACCTTAAGAAGGTCCATTTCTTAAATGCATAATTTCCATAAACAACAGGGGACCCTGTAGACCGTCCAGGGGATCATGCAGAACGCACTATAGTATAGACTTGAAAAACAATTAACTGGGGGTCTTATGAACGTCCTATAGTAGATATATGATGTTAAGACAACAGGGGGTCCTGTAGAACGCCCTATGGTATATACTTGAAAAATAAACAACAAGGGATCCTATAGAACGTCTTATAGTAGATAAATAATGTTGAGAAAACAGGGGATCCTGCAGACCGCACAGGGGATACTGTAGAACGCCCTGTAATATAAACATGAACAACAAACAACAGGGGACCCTACAGAACGTCCTATAGTAGATATATCATGTTGAGAAAACAGGGGATCCTGTAGAACGCCCCATAGTATACACTTGAAAAACAAACAACAGGGGATCCTATAGAACGTCTTATAGTAGATAAATAATGTTGAGAAAACAGGGGATCCTGCAGACCGCCCAGGGGATACTGTAGAACGCCCTATAGTATAAACATGAACAACAAACAACAAACAACAGGAAATCATATAGAACGTCTTATAGTAGATATATAATGTTGAGAGAACAGGGGATCCTGCAAACCAACCAAGTGATTCTATAGAAAGCCTTATAGTATAAACATGACAAATAAACAACAGGGGAACCTTTAGAAGGTCCATTTCTTAAATGCATAATTTTCATAAACAACAGGGGACCCTGTAGACCGTCCAGGGGATCACGCAGAACGCCCTATAGTATAGACGTGAAAAACAATCAACTGGGGGTCTTATGAACGTCCTATAGTAGATATATGATGTTAAGACAACAGGGGGTCCTGTAGAACGCCCTATAGTATATACTTGAAAAAAAACCAACAGGGGATCCTATAGAACGTCTTATAGTAGATAAATAATGTTGAGAAAACAGGGGATCCTGCAGACCGCCCAGGGGATACTGTAGAACGCCCTGTAGTATAAACATGAACAACAAACACCAGGGGGCCCTATATAACATCATATAGTAGATATATAATGTTAAGAAAACAGGAGATCATGTAGACCGCCTAGGGGATCCAGTAGAACGCCCTATAGTATAAACTTGAAAAACAAGCAACAGGGGATCCTATAGAACGTCTTACAGTAGATAAATAATTTTGAGAAAACAGGGGATCCTGCAGACCGCCCAGGGGATACTGTAGAACGCCCTATAGTATACACATAAAAAACAAACACCAGGGTCCCTATAGAACGTCATATAGTAGATATATAATGTTGAGAAAACAGGAGATCCTGTAGACCGCCTGGGGGATCCAGTAGAACGCCCTATAGTATACACTTGAAAAACAAACAACAGGGGATCCTATAGAACGTCTTACAATAGATAAATAATGTTGAGAAAACAGGGGATCCTGCAGACCGCCCAGGGAATACTGTAGAACGTCCTATAGTATAAACATGAACAACAAACAACAAACAACAGGGGATCATATAGAACGTCTTATAGTAGGAATATAATGTTGAGAAAACAGGGGATCCTGCAGACCGCCCAGGGGATACTGTAGAACGCCCTATAGCATAAACATGAAAAACAAACAACAGGGTCCCTATAGAACGTCTTACAATAGATAAATAATGTTGAGAAAACAGGGGATCCTGCAAACCGCCCAGGGGATACTGTAGAACGTCCTATAGTATAAACATGAACAACAAACAACAGGGGATCATATAGAACGTCTTATAGTAGATATATAATGTTGAGAAAACAGGGGATCCTGCAGACCGCCCAGGGGGATACTGTAGAACGACCTATAGTATAAACATGAACAACAAACAACAGGGGGCCCTATAGAACGTCCTATAGTAGATATATAATGTTGAGAAAACAGGGGATCCTGTAGACCGCATAGGGGATCCTGTAGAACGCCCTATAGTATACACTTGAAAAACAGACAACAGGGGGTCCTATAGAACGTCCTACAGTAGATATATAATGTTTAGAAAACAGGGGATCCTGCTGACCGCCCATGGGATACTGTAGAACGCCCTATAGTATAAACATGAACAACAAACAACAGGGGACCCTATAGAACGTCTTATAGTAGATAAATAATGTTGAGAAAAGAGAAGATCCTGTAGACCAACCAAGGGATCCTATAGAAAGTCTTATAGTATATACATGACAAACAAACAACAGGGGAACCTATTGAAAGTATTATCTTAAATGCATAATTTTTATAAACAGGGTATCCTGTAGATCGCTCAGGTATTCTGTAGAACGTCCTATAGTATATACTTGAAAAATCAAACAACATGGGAACCTATAGAACATCTTATAGTAAACAATAATGTTGAGAAAGCAGGGGATCCCACAGACCGACCAAGGGATCCCGTAGAAAGTCTTATTAATACTTGATAAACAAACAACAGGGGAACCTATTGAACGTCTTATAGTAGATATATAATGTTGAGAAAACAGGGGATCCTGTAGACCGCCCAGGGGATCCTGTAGACCGCCTAGGGGGTCATGTAGAACGCCCTATAGTATACATTTGAAAAACAAACAACAAGGGATCCTGTAGAACGTCTTATAATAGATATATAGTGTTGAGAAAACAGGGGATCCTGTAGACCGCATATGGGATCCTGTAGAACGCCCTATAGTATACACTTGAAAAACAAACAACAGGGGATCCTGTAGAACGTTCTCTTAGCCTAGTAGATACATCAAAAACAAACAATAGGGTATCCTATAGAACGTTCTATAGTTTATATATAATTTTGAGAAAACAGGGGATCCCACAGACCAACCAAGGGATCCAGTAGAGAGTCCTCTAGTATAAACATGATAAACAAACAACAGGGGATTCTATAGAACGTTCTCTTAGTCTAGTAGATACATCAGAAACAAACAATAGGGTATCTATAGAACGTTCTATAGTTAATATATTATGTTCAGACAACAGGGGATCTGGAGAACACGCCCTTTAGTATATTCATGATAAACAAACAATATGGGATCCTATATATATTTTTTCCAAAATTTACAGGGCCCATAAAGGGCATAGAATCAGATACAATGGATTTACATAATTGGTAACAACAACAATAATAGAGGCATATACATATATATTTGGAATATAAGCATTGGTCAGAATCAAGCCAAAAACCACATATATATTGCGAATAAAAGAATTATAAAATTACATTATATATGTATTTATTCTCAAATTGTTTACTTGACTTAGTGTCAGTGTTCATATCTGATCTCCTTAATTCAAAAAAGTCACCAATATAACAGCCCAGTTTTTCCATAAGAGTAACATTTTCTTGGGTCAAGAGCCATACAATTTAGAAGATTTATTTAAATTTATAAAATTATAACAATTGTTAGAAATGTCTTGGAAAAAATCGTCCCTTTGAATATCATAAAGAGGGCATTCTAATAAAAAATGAAGCTCATCTTCAACTTTACCGAGTGAGCAATTAGAACAAAGACGCTCAGATCTTTCTACATGTTTTTTTGAATTTCTGTTTGTCTCAATTTTTAAAGAGTTAGCGCTTATTCTTAATTTACAAATTGACTGTCTTTTTTTTGAAGTCCTGTAATTCTAAATATTTTTCTTTTTTAAAACAATTTTTTCCCTTTTTCGGAGTTAATTGTTTGATACTTCAGTTTATTCCAAAATGTGAAATTACTTTTACATAGTTTATTTTTAACATACTGACATAAAGAACCAATTGATTGGTCAAAATTTGGTAATTCAATCTCTCTCTGAATATAATCTATACTAGAATGCCATGTATTTACATTAGAACTATGTAACTGTATGTTTACAACATTTAAATGCATCAAATAATAATCCTTCTTTCAAACGTTCCAGTCTATGACAATATTTTAACATTGATAAAATTATAGTAAAATACATAGGAAATCTACCAATCTCTGACATTACAGCTATATTACTT
Organism: Mytilus galloprovincialis; assembly: GCF_965363235.1. Classification (NCBI taxonomy): domain Eukaryota; kingdom Metazoa; phylum Mollusca; class Bivalvia; order Mytilida; family Mytilidae; genus Mytilus; species Mytilus galloprovincialis. Next base: position 59,834,863 of record NC_134850.1, on the reverse strand, counting down.
GACTTTCTGTTTACACCAAGATTATATTTCATAAATTTGGTTTGAGCTTTTTCAGAAGAATCCTGACCAAAAGCTTGTTCCTATAGAAAGTTCTATACTATAGTAGATATATATATAATATTCAGACAACAAGGGATCCTGTAGACTGCCCAGGGGGATCCTGTAAAACGTCCTTTAGTGTATACATGATAAACAAATAATATAAGGGATCCTATAGAACGTTTTGTATATAGTAGATATGTAAGGTTCAGACAATTGGGGATCATGTAGAACGACCAGGGGATCCTGTAGAACGCCCTAACAGTAGCTTTATTGTAAACAAGTAACAATGGTTCCTATAGAGCGTCCAGCTATAGTAGAATGGTCAGACAACAGGGGGTCAGATTACAGATTCGTTTCTTTAAACGCAGACCAGTTTAAACACCCTCTCACACTCCTGTAAAGCCTTAGTACGTGTAACATGTTTAACATGTGTAAGCTACATCTTTTTTCAATTTGCCTACATAAAAATACTCTTTTAAACGGATAATAAAAATATTATTAACTCCATAGTATATCCAAAGCCATGGGACCACGTGCATGTGACATTTGCAGGTCTTTACAACATAATTAAGGCACTAAGTCCTTCTGTTTATCATATCTATATAAAATGTATCATGTGTATTTTAAAAAGGAATCTGTATATATATATATTTGTACTATGATATATGCTACTGTAACATGTGTAATGCGGTACATTTTCCTTTTTTTCATGTGATAAAAATAATAAATAAAGCAAATTCACCGTGTTACATGAAAGTTAATGATTTTGAATCGGGTTTTTTTTTAATAGTTGTACATGTTGAGAATATTCTATTTTTAGAATAAGTATTTTCAGAATCGTTTATAAATAGCCTATAAATAGAATATGCATAATTCATGAATCGTGACGTAGGGCGGTCTACGGGATCCCTTCTTCCGCTTACCGTATTGTACCCACTGCCACCGGCTTTCGAAATTCGTTCCAAATTTTGGAACGATTGTCTACGCAATAAATTTCCTCAGAACCATTAGTTACCGGCTTGAAAAACGTCAATTTTATAATTTCTTCCCAAAATTTAAATAACTTTTCCTAGATATAAAAAATGAGCAATAAATTTACGTCCCACACAGGACCTTTATTATGTGTGCATTCATATCTCAGTTATCTTCCCCAGCCCTTTGGAAAGTAAATATGGAGGGAAACGTGAATCAGATATATGATCATGATTATTAAAATATGGAGTTCAGGAATGATTGGTAATGTGACTATCCACCAAAGTTCAAATGATATTGATTTAAGCAACTTTAGGTTATATGGTATAACCTGCATGTGCTACAGTCTTATTTAGTAATCTCCGTCATTTTGTCATGTCAAACCTTACAAAATGTGACATATTTTCACATGTGTTCCAGATCTTCTTACCTACAATAGCAATTATAATGTTTATTCAGTTTTATTTTATTTGTAACAACCACACATCCAAGAGTTATTGCAGGCTTGAACTTTTTTCTGACATCATCAACTCAAGTTTGAATATAGTCAGTCTTTCATTTCATCAATCATGACAGAGCTTGAGGTGTAATAAAAGTTTAAAACAAGAAAATCCATGAAATCAGCATTTATTTACGTTGTATCTATAATAATTTTTCCAAAAGTGAATTGTTAAAATAAGTTTGCTCCTTCCAAAATATAATGCTCTGTTGGCATGGTTGGGTGCTGCTATATACTACCCCGAGAAGGAACCCTGAACAATAATGGACACAACATTCAAGCTTGATACAGCTCTCAATTTGGATTGTGATTATCATGATTATATATTTATTTGACATAGCTTGATTTCTGGCACAGATTAAATGTGGATTAAGAACTTTAAATTTTAAAACTGGATATTTCCCTTATAATATATGTACATGTAATATGGTATAATATTCAAAACATAAATACATGTTGAGATTCAGCATGTCAAAGAATCAGAAGAATTGAACTTTTAATGAAAGCTAACTAAGTTTAGTTTTGAACTGTTAGGACTTCAATGTGGACTAATTTGATAATGGGGCTCAAAATCTAAATTCATGGTTAGATTCAGCATAACAAAAAACCCTTAATAATTTTTTTTATAAAAATCAAAACAACTTTAATTTTGGACCGGTTGGACCATCTTGTACAGATCCGTTCTCTTATACTTTAGTTATTGTCTAAAAACTAAATGTCTCCCAATGATGACATCACCCTACCATTACACAGCCACACATTTCAAGCAGTTGATTGAAAAAAATTATCAATGCAGTTTAAAGTTATGTGACTTCCAAGAGAGAAAACAAACCTGCCCCCTTTTAATAGATGAATGGTACATGTAGATGTAATGGTCCTAATAACTATAAATCCTATTCTTGTTCAAGCATTTTACCTAGACACCTATGAAATAATTCTTTGAAATACTGAAATACTGAACCTTGCTGCATTAATTTGTATTGTATTTTTATTACTGCTCATCAAAACATTATCTTGACCCCTTCTCTCTTACATTATTGTACATATATACTCTTTACTTTTACTGCACATTAACTAATTTCAACTATTTAATATACATGATTGGGGACTGGGTTTTAAGCTAACAGATACCTTGGTAGCTGTTACACCCAAATTATGTCCTGATACTCTTGGCATTAACAATAATTGATATTGGAGTTGTGTGCATTAAATTTAAACCAGTAATGAATATATGTACTGTAAATCAATTGCTTATATTTCAAAAACTTTGAAAAGGAATCAGGTCCAATTGCCTGTTTGTCACTGCTAAATTATTGTCTCACTAGAAATTAAAATCTCATAATTTTTATTCAGTTAGGAAACACAAGAGTGCACACGCTGAAATGTCTGGCCTTCTTTACTAATCATTGATATTATGTTGATAGTCCTAAAGATAAAGCTGTATTTCAACTGTCACATAAACTTAACATTAACCAATGAACCATGAAAATGAGGTCAAGGTCAGATGAACCATGCCAGGTAGACATGTACAGCTAACAGTTTTTCCATACAATAAATATAGCTGACTTATTGCTTATACATGTAGTTTGAAAAAAAGAACAAAACACAAACTTTAACACTGAGCAATGAACTGTGAAAATTAGGTCAAAGTCAAATAAAACCTGTGCAACTGATATAAAGATCATAAAATATTTCCATACACCAAACATAATTGACCTATTGCATATAGTATTAGAAAAAAACAAACTCAAAAACTTAACTTTGACCACTGAACCATGAAAATGAGGTCAAGGTCAGATGATGCCTGCCAGCTAGACATGTACACCTTACAATCATACCATACACCAAATATAGTAGACCTATTGCATACAGCACAAGAAAAAAAGACCAAAACACAAAAACTGAACTATTACCACTGAACCATGAAAATGAGGTCAAGGTCAGATGACACCTACCAGTTGGACATGTACACCTTACAGTGCTTCCATACACCGAATAAACTCGACCTATTGCTTATAGTATCTGAGATGTGGATTTGACCACCAAAACTTAACCTTATTCACTGATCCCTGAAATGGTCAAGGTCAAGTGAACACTATCTGATGGGCATGAGAACCTTGCAAGCTACGCACATACCAAACATGGTTATCCTAAGGCTTTTACTTATGATAAGAGAGAATTTCACATTACAAAAAATCTTAATCTTTTTTCAAGTAGTCACTGAACCATGAAAATGAGGTCAAGGACATTAGACATGTGACTGAAGGAAACTTTGTAACATGAAGCATCTAAATAAAAAGTATGAAGCATCCAGGTCTTCCACCTTCTAAAATATAAAGCTTTTAAGAAGTTAGCTAATACAGCTGCCGTCGCCAGATCACCAAAAACCTGGAAGCTACATGGAGCTTGAATATCTCATATGGTAATATATGCCATAATTATTTCAACATCAAATTCTTGACAAAAATTGATGTCTTTGTAGTAAGAGCAGTTGTAATACTGCATTGTTTTATGCATAAAATCTACTATTTAATCAAAAGTGTTTATAATGTATCCATTTTAAGATCGGGTTAACCCGGTTTGCACAATAATAATTCATTTGCGAGATAATTTAATTCCTGGTTTCTTCTTGTTGATAGCAGATCTGTATTTGTTGGGCTATAAATTTGAATATATTCACACTTTTTGATGAATGATGGCCAATTGAAAGTTTTAAACTATTCTGTTAATTGTATTCAACTTTAAGTATTGTGTTTTGTGTTGTTGGGATGCTGTCCAATGAACCTATACCCCACATCTCCTTGTATCATATGTTCATATATTTGGAAAAAAGTTAAATCATATTTAACTGTATTATTTGGCTAAAATTGAGTCTGAGATAAAACTATTCTTTATTTCTATTTTAATTAATAACAACAATACATGTATGTTCATGCTTAATTTATGAAGACATGCAATTTTTTGAAAACAAAAATTTAATCAAACGAAAAGAAATATTTAAAAATTGCACACAAATTTCCATGCGCAGCTAGTATGCACTTCAATTCACTCATAAAAACGTGAATAATCCTTGTTTGAGAGTGCATTAGTCTTGTTATTTGTAAGTGTGAGTCTATTCCATTTATGTATACATGTAGAACCTCTACAGGCTTTCAATGCGTCTCATATAACTTGGTAAACTTCCAATGATTAGGTTGACATAATTGTGATCTGAAAATATATAAACATTTTTTTTTTAACTTTGTTACTTCTGGTTTGATGTACAGTAGGTAAGGGATGTATATGGTATGCCATTGTTTGTCCATCCATCCTTTCAAATGACAACACTTTGTTCAATATCTCAAAGTAGAAGGGGCTAAATAAAAAAGGTTTTACACCATTTTCAGAAAATAATGGGTTTTTTTTTTACCAATTTAAGAGTTACTATGGCAATAAACTTAGACAAAATTTGTAAAATTCTTGATTTTCCTTGTTTTTTTGGTCAAATAAAAATATATTTTAGACTTGATATGTGTGCATCCAAGAAAGTTATACATTTCCAAACATAATGTGTCTTTTTGAAATAGTTGACAAACATTTTATATTCTTGGACCAAAAATAGTCCTTAAATATTATAGTCTTCTTTGCTTTGAACAATTTCTCATGAAATTTTAACACAAAATTTAGATTGAGTTCACTTTTAATTTTGATTTTTTGGAGTCTGTTGTTCAAAAGTTGCAGGACCTATCAGATTTAGGGTTATTTTTCACACCTCATATTAAGCTTCAGTTTGCTTAAAGTCAATAATCTCATATCTGTACTGAATGTCTTTCAGTTGTTTGTATACTTGTACCGGGCATGTCCCCTCTTTTTTTTGGTTAAATGTATTTCTTTTTGTATCCATCTGATGAGTTAATACTTTTTCAACTTATTTTATAATTTGTTCTTATTTTGTACTGTTATACCACTGTTTCAGGTAAGGGGAGGGTTGGGCACCAGCTTTCATGTTTAACCCTGCCACATGTTTATGTCTGTCCCAATTCAGGAGGCTGTAGTTCAGTGGTTGTTGTTTGTTGTATCACATATTGTTTTTTTTTGTTCATTATTTTGTACATAAACTAGGCCAAATTTCTTGTTTCAATTGTTTTACATTTGTCATTACAGGGTCCTTTATAGCTCTCTGTGTGGTATGGGATTTACTCATTGTTTAAGACTGTATGGTGACCTACTTTAGGCTACAGTTGTTAATTGCTGTCATTTTGTCTATCATTGGATGAGTTTTCTCATTGGCAATCATACAACATCCTCTATTTTATACAGTGTAGTTGTATCTAACAATTTGATCATATAAATAATATCACCATATATATAGGAAATATAGTAATATTTAGAAAAACTTTTGTATTTGTTTTAATATATAATTTGGTCTTGTATTATATGCTCAAATATATCTAGCATTTGTCTAGTAAAAACTAAATTTTGTGAACAACCAATTTATAACTTTCATAGAAGATATACTTACGGTGTATCAATTGATTCATATTGAAGCTACATGTACACTGTACATGTATATGTAAACTTTCTCACAGTTTCATTCTGTCTGGTTCCAAGTCTTAACAATTACTGTTAAAGTCTCCAAGGAAACTAATTCAATAACTGTGTTCAAAGTCATTCTGGTTGACATAGCTGAAATTAATAAAGAGATAATAAAATAAGTTTAACTAAAAATAAAGTGTTGCATTATTTATTAAACATATATGACAGAGTTAAAATGACTTTCAGATGTGTTTAGGTTTTTAATGCTTATGTTTGAGACTCAAAGAATTTATCATTAATTATGTTTATATTATATATTTTACTTGGACAATAAGTTAATATATATCCAATTGATAATGGACATTTTATAATCAAAGTGACAATAATGCCTCAGGGCTTAATCCTTTATCCTTCTTAAATTAGGGGCAGAATCAATTTGCGCCAATTGCAGTTTTGAAAAGGTATTAATTGCGCCACTCTCTTTTATTTTGTTGGTATTAAATGCGCCAATAAATGAAATGAAATTGCGCCACATTTACCTGTAAATATTTTTTACTTATATCATACCTGTACATGTTTTACCTATATCATACATGTACTATAATCAACTTTTCCATTTAAGATTTAACTATACACTCTATCATCAAATTTAAGAAAACTCACCAAAAAATAAATTGTTAAGTAATAGAATATTTTGTCACGAGTCAAGATGTATTCTATACCATTAAAAAAATAGAGTCCAATAGAGGAAAACCGGTCATCATGTTAAAGAACACAAATTCCGTCAGGCATTGTAAAGAAAACTGAAGATATAAGGTAGAGATGTACAGTTAAGTCCTGTTGTGCTAGGCTATTCACAGATGAATCGTGTGCAATTATTTTGAATGGAGAATTGATCATATTCACGAAACAAATGCAAAAGAAAAGCAAGCGATATGTTGTCGGAGCGACCTTCAAAATTGATAAATTCAGAGCTAAATAAAATAAAAAATAAATAAAAATGGCGGAATTAAATGATTATTTTATTGGCGCAAATGATACCTATAGTTTTGAAAATTAGGTGGCGCAAAAGAAGTATTGGCGCAATTAAGTTGTGGCGCAAATGAGTTACTTTTTGGCGCAAAAAGATATCGCCCTAAATTAGAGACATTGCTAAAAGAGTTGTATTAATTATTTATCTTTCTTTATCTGGATAATAACTTGTTTATATTTGTCAACACATTATGTAATAATTGATTTTTATCTTATTGTTTAATTCTCATATATATATATATATATTGTACTATTTTGTAAAAGATATAAGTTTGGAAGTCACAGGCTTGGTGACAAGTTCCAGTCTTGGAAATAAATTATATACTAAGTGGAATTAATCTTCTGTGTATTACTACTAGTTTATGGTGCATGGTTACTTAGGTTTAACATTTAGTTGTGACCAAATCCTCATATCAGTCTCCTAGTTTTAGACTGTGGATTTCTTGGTTACACATATATGAATAGATAGTTCGAAAAATATGGGGGAGGGAAGTATAATTGACAATTAAAAACTGAATCCAACCTTTTTTATAATTCATTCACTCTGTATTATCTTACTATACTAATTAAAGAAAGTTATTGAGTGTTTAACTGTCACATACATTTGTAACTGTAAAAAAGATTTGTCTACATTTATAATCGATTTGATAAAATATGGCTTCTTGTCAAACTCAGTTTTCATTTTAAGAATTAATTTGAAACATTGAAGTATTTTAGAAGATCAATGTAAGTACATGTAATATATTTATTCCATATGACAGCGAGTCAGGATAATTATCTAAAAATAAAATAATACCTAATATACACTTTTTGTTTTATTCATCATGCTCATTATGATTCAGTCTAAACATTGTGCTGTTTTGTCACCATCTGTAAGATAAAAAAAAACAACATTAGAACTGATCACTGGCGTCCTAGAATTAAAGTCAACAGTACATTTTTTGCAGGAATAAAAGATTTATTAGGAGTACATGTATATATATAAGGCCAAATTAAATAATATCTATGAAAAAAATAGGGAATTTACTTTATTCAACATTGGAGGAGATATTATATTGTAAAATGCTTATTGAAAAGACGACAAAAAAAAACTCTAAGGCAGGCAGCTATTTGTAACCTTAAATCATAGGGTAAATGGGGAAATAGGAAACACACATATTTTTTTATTTGCCCTTAATGATTTTACTTGGGGGGGGGGGGGGGGGGGGTTAAGACAGGTATTATTACATTGTATAAATTGACCGGATAATAATTCAATAAAATATTCTTCAAATAAATAGTAATACCAGGGATTGAAGTAAAAATTTTAACATTGTAGCCCACAGCTTAAATTTTATAGCCAACATATATATAAAATAATATATATAAAAAAAACATTGAAGTAGCCCACACTTAAATGCTTGTAATTGTAGGGCTATTGTTTGTGGACTCATGCTAATTTCAAACCCTGAATACTGAAATGAAAATGTTCCCATCCAGACTATTGTACATTTATTTTGCACATGACTATGATGACATATATATAATAAAAGCAAAATTCATAATAAATCTAGTATGTGTGTGTTACCCTGTGTTATTTTGCAAGTAAATACATTGTATAATAGTTTTATGATTGTTTTATTTCTTTATTCCATGAAATTATATATCATGTATAGAGTACTGTCGGGTATTTTCGACCAGAGGCAGTTTTCGACCACCAAACATTTCGGGAGCGATTTCATGCACGCGAGGCGTCGTTTCCGCATCCTTTCCGCGTGCAGATCTGCAGAACTAAATATTTGTCATGGAAGGTTAGGTTATCTGCAATTCACGGAAAGAAGTAGTAAGTTATATAATTTGTAACGGTTGTCGTGGAAAATCTCGCCATGATAAAAACAAGTATTACGTCATGTGTTAAAAAATATCTGTCTTTCAACAAATGATTTCAGTAAAAAACACCTACTGTTCAAGCATGAAAACCTAATGACACTGTTCGCTAAATTCCTGGGAATAAAAATGAACACATAAATGAATAAATCAGACGCATTTTAAAAAATATTTTGCCGATAATCAACTTATATCCCTTTCACACGTATTTCGCCTATTTTCGACCAGTCTTGTATATTTTGTGTTACTATGGACGCTTTGTTTACGTTTTTCAAGGCTACAGTGACGTCACAATATGAATGACGTAACGAAATCGGGCACCTTGTATAGACAATGTCATAGTCAGAAGGACAATGTTATCGCAATTGGAATGTCGAATACACTGTGATTGTAATTTTTTTACTAGCTGAAAATAAGAAAATCAAAACTTTATCTGAGCAACAAGATCAAAATGCAGTCTGCTTTTGAAGGATATTTTTTAGTCCAAACTTATTTTTTTCCTCCGCGAAATCAAAGCAATTTGTCTACGTGTCAATAGAAAACCCGAAGACGTTTATAAAATACTCCCTAAAAGAGGGTGGACGGGAGGGGTTTGACAAGGGGTAGCAATCACCACTTCCCTTCTTTTAATATCAACTTGAGCTAACAATCCCTCCCCTTTACTCCCTGTTCTCATTCCCCTTAACCCGACCCCCTTATTTTACTCCCAGTTACTCCCGATTATCGCCTCCCTTATCCCAGGGACCCCATGTCCACCAACTCCTACCTGTTTTCTCTGTTGTGTTTGTTTTTCTCGTGGTGCACTTGGGTCACCTTCCAGGTTGTTAAAATTTAAATGTTTTTGTTCACTTTTTTTACTCTAAAAATGTACATGTATTAATATAATTAAGAAGGTGTGGTATGAGTGCCAATGAGACAACTCTCCACATTGTTTGTTTATATTATATTAGTATTTTCGAAAGTGTGTAATCATATTTGTATTTAATTTAATGCCTCAGTTGCTACAGGTTGGGGTTTTTTCTGTCTGTTTTATTTGCTTCATCTTTGTCCCGTAATATTCCAAATATCCTGTTTATGATAATTTCCTTCATTTAACTTGTCTTGGAAATGCAAAATGATGGGGTCTACTAAATTTGTATGTACATGTGCAAAATAAAATCGTATTGATACATGAAATAGATACATTTAAAAAGCGATAAAAACAGGATATCTTCAAGTATAAGTGATTTCCATTTAACCCCATTTCGTCTCGTTTGTACATCCTTAACGCCTGGATTAAGTTTCAATGAAGTCATAAAATACATGTATCATTGCGTCGGCGCAATTTCTTGTTTAAGCAGGTTTTTACCTCACCCTTTTCTGCTTTCAGATTTTCAAATACAATGGGATACAAAGAAATAATGACCATTTCAAAGAGGCATCATAAACCCCACCACCCGCCAGTGTATATGAATAATAATATCATAAAAGAAGTTGAGTCGCACAAGCATTTAGGGGTAATTATAAATGAAGATGGAAGCTGGAACAATCATGTAAAAATGATTATTGATAAGGCTATTCCTAGATTAGCATTATTTCGAAAGTTAAAGTTTAAACTTAAAAGGAAACATTTAGAAACTATTTATTTATCTTTCATACGCCCAGTCTTAGAATATGGGGACATTGTCTGGGATAACATACCTAATTATTTAAAAACATCTCTGGAAAACTTACAACTAGAAGCAGCAAGAATCGTTACAGGTGGTACTAAGGTAACATCGAGACAGTTGCTGTACGATGAAACCGGTTGGGAAACTCTCCAGTCTCGGCGTGATAAACATAAGTTATTAAAATTTCATCAAATGTTTCACGGAGATTGTCCTGATTATCTTTCTGTTTTAGTTCCAAATCAGAGACTAGATCTACACGACCACAGGACTAGGGGGTCTTCAAATTTACAAACTGTATTATGCAGAACAAGCTATTATCAAAAGTCATTTCTACCAGTCGTAGTAAACCTTTGGAACAATATTCCTGACGACATTCGTCTAAACCAATCAAAATCGGGTTTTAAAACTTATCTTTCTCAAAATATTAATAAAATACCGATATATTTTCACTTCGGCTGTAGAAGAGAACAGATATGCTTAGCAAGACTAAGGCTCCAGAGTAGTGTTCTAAGGGACCATCTATTTAAAAAAAATCTAATCGAGAACTCACTGTGTTCCTGTGGTCGAGTAGAAACTACCTCTCATTATTTCTTCAAATGTCCAAAATATAATGAAATTCGAAGGGATACTATCGGGACGATCTCTTGTTCTAATCTTAAGATTATTTTATATGGGGATAGTCTAAAAGCTGACGAGGACAATATGCAAATATTTCATAAAGTTTCTGAATACATTAATAAAACAAAACGTTTTGAAAGTTAATCTAGTATGTGTATATATATATTATATATTTAGACTTTTTTTTTTAAATATGATGTTAAATCGAGTGGATGACCCGGTGTAGTTGGTTGTGGTCGGACGTGTGTGTTGGTTCCAGTGACTGTCTAGAAAAGTAAATAAGAGTTGACTGTTTCTTGTTTTTTTTATTTTTTTTCTTTTTTTTTCTCACTTTTTATTTTTTTCCTTTATTTTATTTGTTGTATTTTTTTATTTTTTGTGTGTGTGTGTTTATTTATTCAATGTATCATATGCTACCATAAAATGAATATACTGTTGGCACGTAATATTGTATGCTAAATAGATGTTTTTTGTTTTTTTAGGGAGACGGATTTATAAAAGTTTTTCCAAACTTGTTTCCGAATCCCATATTTGTACTTTATGTAACATTGTAATATTTGTCTTGAAATTGTTTATTAATAAATATTGTTTAAACTAAATACAATGGGGAAACGAAACAAGTACAGAAATTATGCTCTAGAGGATATCAAAAATGCAGTACAAATGGTTGAAAATAAGTCAATGTCAATTCGATCCGCATCACGACAATACAATGTTCCAAAAACGACTATTATAGACAAACTTAATGGCAGATCTAGTCTTCAAGCAAGATCAGGACCTAGTCCGGTATTATTTGATAGTGAGGAAGAAATGCTAGTCCACTGGGTCATAGATATGGCAAAAATCGGCTATGGCCAAACAAGACAGCAACTTCTGTATACGGTGAAGACAATTTTGGATCATGACGGTAGGAAAACCCCATTTAAAGATAATTTGCCGGGTAAGGATTGGTTATATGCTTTCATGAAACGCCATCCTGAGATTTCTACTCGCACTCCGCAGAAACTTGGTAAGGAACGCGCAGTTATATCTTGGCAAAAAATAAAATGGTGGTTTGAAGATTTTGCAAAGTACCTTACGGAAAATTATGAAGAGGGAATAAATATATTGAAAGATGCTTCCCGCATATATAACGCAGATGAAAGTGGTTTTCCGCAAGATCCAAAATCTGGTAAAATTTTGGCTGCTAAAGGCAGTAAGAATGTGTATTCAACATGTTCAGCTGACAAATCACAGATAACAGTTCTTGCATGTATGAGTGCAACAGCACACTACTTACCACCTATGCTTGTATTTCCAGGGGAGCGTTTCCGGTTTAATCCACTAGAAGGTTTCACTGAAGCAGTACTTGGTCGGACAAAGACTGGTTGGATGGATTCCGAACTATTTTACACCTGGGTGCGTGATCATTTTATTACTGCCATAAAGGACCGAAAAGTAAAGCTACCGGTTATTTTGCTGGTGGATGGACATACTAGCCATATTAGTCTGGAAACAGCTCAGCTTTGTAAGTCTGAGAATGTTATATTGTACTGTTTGCTCGAACATGCAAGTCATATATTACAGCCTTGTGATGTTACTCTGTTTGGGCCTTTGAAGAAGCACTGGAGAGATTCAGTGAGAGATTACCAGTTCAAAAATCCGGGTGAATTTGTCACAAAAGGTACCTTTGCTTCTGTATTTAAGTCGGCGTGGGCAAAAGGAACAACAGTTGATGTAGCAATTAAAGGTTTCCGTCATACGGGGCTTTATCCATTTTCAGTTGAAAGTGTAGATAAATCTAAAGTCGAGCCATCTGAAGTATTTGCCAGGGCAAAACCAGACCAGGATCTCGGTAATGACGACGATATGAATTGTAAAGATGCCCAGGTTGATAGTCGTCCAGTTACCAATAGTTCTGGGACCTACAATCTAGATCAAGAACCCGTACAAATTGCTGATGAGGCGGATACAGAAATTGCTTTAATGCCATCTGAAATTTTTGACTCTGTCTCATGTGAAACATCACATACAATAGTTGAAGAATTGCATGATCATCCTCCTTGTCTTTATCCAGAAACCATCATACAAGTTAATCCATGCAATGTCAATGTAACACCACACAAAGACGAAAACAAACAATCGTGTGAAAAAGCACCTTCATCATCTTTTGAACTCTTACTTGTTACTCCAAGTGAACAAAAGACTCTCAAGAAAAAGAAAACTCGCACTGTACTACCAAAAGCCGTATCGGGATCGGAAATGATAAAAATTTTAGAGAATAGAAAACAGCAGAAAGAAGATGAACAGGAAATGAAAGAAAAGCGTAAGATTGATAGAGAATTAAAACGCAAACTAAAGGAAGAGGAAAATGCTAAAAAGAAAGAGAGAAAAAACGAGAAAAAGAAAAGAATGGAAGAAAATAAGAAACGTAAATTATCCAAAAAACAGAAGAAATCGGAGAAATCGACTACTTCCAGGCTTTGTTCCAAATGTTTACTTGAAACAGACGATGTTTATATATGTTGCGAGATTTGCTCCTCCTTTTATCATGCAAAATGCTCTGGTGTTGACTTTTCTTGTGTGCATATTGACGACATCGTTAGCTTTCCATATGAGTGTGATGATTGCCTCTAAAAACCGTCAGATATATTATGTGACAAAATTTTCAAAATGAACGTATGACTTGTTACAAATTCTATATATTTATTACTACAGTGCAATTATTTAAAAGAAATAATATTGCTACATGTATACTGTGATGCATTATCTGTTGTTATTTTCGATAGTTGGAACACATTTTTTTGGGGAGTCATTAGTCTTTGGTACGGGTGTGTGTTGCACAGTCTTTAGTTTTTTGTGTGGTTCTTGTTGCAGTCTAGTTTTTTGTGGGGCTCGTGTTGATCAATCTTTAGTTTTTTGTGGGATTCGTGTTGCAGTCTTATGTTTTTGTGGGGTTCGTGTTGCGCAGTCTAGTTTTTTGTGGGTTTCGTGTTGCACAATCTTTAGTTTTGTAGGGTTAGTGATGCCCAGTCTTTAGTTTTTTGTGGGGTTTGTGTTGCTCACTCTTAGTTTTCTGTGTTGGGTATGTGTGGACTGTCGTCGTATTTTTTTAGTTTAATTGTCCCTTTGGTATCTGACTCCCCCCCCCGTATTTTATCTTAGAATACAGAACATTTTGAAAAATGATAAATTCAGCGTGGCTTTGGCAATTTCTTATAATCGTTTTTCTGATAAATACATTTTTGTCATAAATAATTACTTGCCGTAACTTTAGGGAGAAACTATTTTATTTTTATTTGTTTGAGGGGGATATCATAATGTAACTGTTAGTCCTATAATATATTAACGTTCAATGCATATTCAAGCGCGTGTTCTTTATCAATCAATTATATGGACCGTAAAAGGGCACACTGAATGAACAATATCACGTGCACCACTATAATTATTCACACAAAGAAACACTTACTTTATTCATCTGACAATGTGATCTTATCAATACAGGTCACGACAATTAATTTAAATTCGCACAAGTATTCACAAGCCCCGTGCAAGCAGTTGTAGAGGTTCATTTTTTCTTGTGAAATCCGCTTAAAACTGGTAATTCGAAATTTTCAGAAACACAACATTGATTTTTTTTAAAGCCTGCATGCCTGAATAATATCAGTTGCTGATCAAAACTTGTAACGTTCTTGTGAATACCGGAACAGTATCACTTTGAGAAGTTAAATTGCCGTTTATCTCCACTTACGATGGCAAAATAATTATCAATTAAACACTTCATGAACAATTGATTCTGGGGTCGAACCATAATATAATGTTATCAGTGATATGACAGAAGGAAATTAGAAAGTGGTCGAAAATGTCCGACCGTGGTCGAAAATACCCAAACATGGTCGACAATACCCGAATATTTAACAACGTCAAAATAGTCATTACTAATGCAATTATCAAAAATTAAGTATTGTTTCTTCGACGACAATAATGTCCAATATGTAAAGATGTTCACTTGTAACGTGAAGATGACCATTGTTTTTTCTCTGACGTCACAATCGAATTTACCGTTAAGTGGTCGAAAACTGCCGACGTTGCCCTATATCTGAATCGAGTTTTGAGAAAATTTATCTCTAATTTAATCCATATGGAGCAGCTTCTCGGGTAAATTTAACCACTCAGACTCGCACAACATTTTATGCAAAGTCGATAGTTTTCAAGCCATAATTGACCACAATCGATTTCTTCGACCTAACGATACAGAATTTTGCAAAGTTTCTATTTAGTAAAATTATTTGAATTGAGTGTATTTTACTTACAGCTATCGTTTTTATTCATGTATTATGGTAAAGTTGATAACAGATATCCTCATTCATCAATGGTCGGCCATATTTGCTTAAGTAGCAACAAAAGGTCATCACGGGTCAAACCACTTGAAGAGCGCGTAACGAAAAAAGCCGAAGGCAGTGATTAGTGTAGAGTAGTATTCGGGCCCGTATGCGGATCGGAACTGGAACTGCCGGGGAGTTTGCCAGTTAATCGGTAATGTAACCCATTTCAGTATATCTGTTTACAATAGCTTTTTGAACCATCTGTTTGAAAAACCAAAGTTCTTTGTATCAACTGTCTGACCATTTCAAACATCAGCAGACGAGCGTCCTTTCGCGTCATATTATACAAAAACGACCACGGTGAAAAGATTTCCGGTTTTCCGTATTCGAGGATCCAAGCTTTCGTACATTTACGTATAATATCATATCATTTATGTGAGAGTTAACTTAGTCTGGAATCGAGAATGGGGAATTAAATAAGGACAAAAACAAAGTTAGTTAAAAAGCAAAAATATAGAATAAAGGATCATTATTCTCAGAGCATATATATGTCTCTGGAAGAATCATGAGAATAAAGAAAAACTAAATAAAGGATATTCAATCAATTATCTATTATTTATAACTCATTCACATTTTGTTCCATGATGGTGAAGTTTGGAAAATTGACAAACGAGAATTACTCAGGCTAAATCAGAGAATAATTAAATGCAACTGTTAGACAGTTAGAGTGTAATAAATAAAATATCATGTACATATATTTTACAAAATGAGGTCACAGAAAACACAGATTTTTGTTATTACTAATATAATAAGAGTCTGCAATTTGAGTATCACTGTCAGTGGCGGTTCCAGAGGGTGGGGGCAAAGGGGGGTGTAGAGGGGCATACGCCCCCTTTGCTTGGACATTTTTTTTGTAAACTGATTAATCAGACAAGACTTCAAGACAAGACTTCGAGAACTTTGCCATTTGCCGTGTATTTTTTTTCATGCGACAATTCTTTACCTTAAATGATGTCTTTTGCTGGTATTTACTGATTATGTTAAAGTCGCGTGATTCGCTATAGTGGAGTTGACCAGTTCGCCGTAAAAACGTCACTCAGTCATTTTAAAATTCAAATTACAGTAACACCTGGATAGACTGAGGATGACAATCAGGACATTTTCAAAGCGACACAGGATTGAGCAAGAATGTATTGACTTCTATTTCACAATTCCACGAGACAGAAACGGTTATAATCTATTACACTTTCATAAAAAAAAAGCAATATTATTTACCTACGAAAACATGTGTTACCCAAAACGCCTCAGCGTATTCTAACTAGAAATAACATAGCTGAATGATGATCCTCAGTCAACATAAGCTCTAGATACGAACCATTTGTTTGAGAAGGCAGTCTGAGATATTTGAAAGAAAAAATCTGACTGGTTTTTGCCTTTTAAAAACAAAAATTATGGCCGTTTCTGGATTGAAAACAATAATCTTGTCCACTTTTTTGCTTTAAGAAACGAAAATTTCGAACAGAATTATTTAGAATTAAATAAACATGATGAATAAAAAACCGGGCATATTTTTTGGGGGCGGGGTTTTGCATGTGTGACTGGAATGTCAACTTGTTTCGCCGAACTGATATATTTAATACCTTTTTTCAAGACCATACTGCAAGCAGCTGCTCAGTGGTTGTGGCCTTTATGTCTCCAGTTGTCGATCGTCATTCATAAACTCGTTGTCATTTTAGACTTATTCGTAGCCTTTGGTTAATTTGGAACCCCTCACTTCCCTTAATTTTGTTGGTTGAAACATTTGGATAAAAATTGCTTGTTTGTCTTTCTTAAATCGTGTCGGTCGTATTGTAAATTTCATCGAATAGCCAGGCGTATATCTGGTTTACAACAAGAAATCTGTGAGGTTATTCTAACTTAACATACAACAAACGAGAGTTTTCCATGTCTATTTTTTACTGACATTCCCACATGTAATTATATATCAGTACATAGCTTTGGTTCCATACTATCATTTTATGAAAGACAATTAATAGGGAGAATACAGCATACAAATTTAAAATGTCCAACCCTTACACTTTACACCAACTATAAAATATACATGCCCAAATAGGGAACCATTAAAAATATGCATTTTACACTTATTTTATTTTTTTAGCCCTAAAAAGTCCCATTTTTCTTCAAAGAAATCTTTAAAAAACTTTGCTCCACCCCCCTTTCTAAAATTCTGGATCCGCCCCTGCCTGTGACCGTGTCCAACAGTTGTCAGTGAATTAGAAATTTTACTATAAATCTGACAGAAGTTCAGTTAAGAATCTGTGACAATTTGGATTTTCCTTGTAATATTATTAGGAAATGTCCTATAAATATAAAAAAAGAAGATGTGGTATGATTGCCAATGAAACAACTATCCACAAGAGACCAAAATGACACAGAAATTAACAACTATAGGTCACCATACGGCTTTCAACAATGAGCAAAGCCCATACCGCATAGACAGCTAGAAGTTTTAAATTCCTACTGCCTCATTCGCCTCCGTCATTTAAAATTACATCATACGCGGATCCAAAAAAAAGGGGGGGGGGCTAAATGTTGGACTTGACTCTGTTTGTCCAAGGTTAAACAATATATATATTTTGTTTTATAATTCTCAAATCATGAACTATGCAATTATTTTTAACACTATCTTCTCATTATATTCAACAAAAAGCTCACCAGTTCTTATCTTCACATGTTTGTCAAAATGACCAATCAAATCAAAATTTTACTTACTAAATTTGCCGTGAAATATTCTAAAACATAAGTTGCCAAATGTTGAAGTTCCTAACTGTTTATAATTCACAGTACCTGAATTCACTCATGTATTTCCCCCCTTTTTTTGAGAAAAAAATTGATTGATTATATAAGGAATCACTGAAGCATTACAGGAGCAATGACCAATCAAATCAAAATTTTACTTACTAAATTTGCCGTGAAATATTCTAAAACATAAGTTGCCAAAGGTTGAAGTTCCTAACTGTTTATTATTCACAGTACCTGAATTCACTCATGTATTTCCCCCCTTTTTTTGAGAAAAAAAAATGATTGATTATATAAGGAATCACTGAAGCATTACAGGAGCGACACCCCTCTTAGGCAGCCAATGGGCCCCCAATTATGAAAATTTCTAGATCAGCCACTGCTTATGAAAATTGCTGGATCCGTCACTGGCACAATTTTAGTTTTATGTCATCGCAAGTCCAACGGGTTACTGTTGTTTTTATCCTCATTCTTTTGACTTTTCTCAATTTATTGGATTTATGGCTGTAATTAACTACTACTTGAATTGGTATCCAGTACCGTACGGAACGAAGTATGTAGACTAAGTGTTTGTCGTGATTTAAACACGATAGTAGTGTTTCTTTCCCCTAAACATCATGAGCCGCATTGAACAGGAAAGATAACCTCAGACCTCAAACAGTTACACTCTGAAATATTTTCAAGTACTTTCTATATGCTCATGTGTATTTTCTTGTTAGCATAGTTTTGTACTTGGACAGATAATCAGAATGATCAACAATCATGTATTGGCAATGTTAATTGGTCACGTTTGTTTGACTGAACATGCTGAACAACCAAACCAGGTAATTTTTAATTTTGATAGCCTCACATGTCATGCATGTACAATGTTAATGTATATATACATTCAGTCATTTTTATAACACAAGGGTTACAAATAAGAAAATCCTAAATAAGATATGCAAATCTATAATCAAGTGCCATAACTTACTGTATGAAGCACCTGTTTGTTCTGAGACTACTATAACACATATATATATATATATATATATGTGTGTGTAACTGTTATAATATTCTCAGATTTGGTTTAAGAATTATAAGGATTAAAGACATTTTTCAAACTCACAAACTTTACCAATGGACTTTATTCAGTTAGGGAGTTAATCACCCTGGTTTATACATCACTAACCTCTAGAAAAAAATGTTAAATCCTAAAATCATTGAGATATTTAATACTGATAAAGCTATATTACTATATTAGTCCTTCAAATAAATCTAGGTATCTGAAATTTGAAATCAAAGATGCATACACACATATATATTTACAAATTCCACCCTTATGACTCTACAATAGATAAATATAAAACTTTTTGTAGTTGCATCTAATCCACTATCAAGGGAGATAATTTATGCCAAATAAAAAGATTAGTAATAAATTCTTTTGATGATGATATGTGCCCTTTTTATGGAAAATCTTAAGACAAAGGTGAACAGCTTTAATGATTAAATTCTTCAAATAGAAAATGGAATAAATATTGGAATACATAAAATTCAGGTGAATTTGTATCTCATACTTGTATGTTAGGCAGCAACCATTTGATTTTCTGGGGGGGGGGGGGGGGGGCTATGGTTTTTTTGGAAAAAAAAGTTTGTTTCCAGTTTTTGGAGAAAAAAATAATTTGTTTTTGATTCTGAGAAAAAAAAATTGTTTGTTTCACCCTCAGCTGCCACTATATGTAATGCTAAAATTGAAAGAAAAAAATTGTTTTTGACTTGTCGCGAAAAAAATAGATTGTTTTTCGCCACAGGCGAAAAAAAAAAATTGTCCAGAAAAAAAACCCATAGCCCCCCTCAGAAAATCAAATGGTTGCTGCCTTACAAAAATTGATTTAACAAAATTTGCCTGTGTAATTTACACATGTGTTACACATGCGTTTTACTATACATGTGTTACACATGCAAATATCGCATGTGTCACATGCGTTATCCAACACATGCGTGACACAGGTGTATTTCTGACACATGTGATTCACATGCGTGTGTTACGCATGTGAACGCATGTGTACAACACATGATTCCCATGCGTGGCAAGAAACATGTGTATTACGCATGTAACACACCTGTGACACATGCGTTTTTAGGCACATGCGTGACACATGTGTGGCATTTTTGCCCTAGTAGTAAAGGAAAGTTATTACCGTTTCAATTTGATTAATTAGGAGTAATTTCCTTTGGGTGAATTTCAGTAGTATATTTAGAAATTTCTAGATTATTTATCTAAGAAATTCATCAAGATAGCGGTAAGTATTGTTGAATATATCAATCAAATGCAATTTAGACGGGTTTTTACTGAGTTTGGCAATCAACGGTGAAAAACTTGTTGTACTATCACCACGTGGTAGTTGTGTATTAAAAAATTTCTACATTTAAGCGTGATCATCTTAAAGGTGCCTTTTTGATGCTGCCAGAAACAACTGTCATCAATAAAATCATAACATTGTGTCTCCAAAAATCTTTATCTACCAAGGGCGGAGAGAATAGGACTGGATCATAATCGTTGGCTAGCAACGATACGAGTAGACATAACAAAATATATTGTATTCTTTCATTTTTGTAGTTTATATAAGCTTATCATGTTTTGATAAGTTTTGGACGTTCAAAATATTAGGACTCAAGCCTTACTGTAGGTGACATTTACTAATTCAATATCAAAATGCTCACGTATGGTTCAGAAAAAAAATTGAAGTTCTTTTCTTCGTACATCTTATTGTTAGGAATGCATGCCATTTGGTTTACTTATTGGACCTCTAATAGCTGATTACATAGATTCCACACCTGCAATAAGTGTGTTCCGATATTTCTCCACTCGATACAGTAAAATTTTAATATTTTTTAAGCGCGAGGCTTGCCATACTTTTAAGATCATTAAAATTTTTAAAGGTAAGAGTAACGAAAATGAACGCCTCTAGCGGAAAACGGGAAAATTGACGTTTGTTGCTATGGGAGTTATCTCCCATACACCAGAAAAAATATTTTCAAGATGGTCAATTTGGTGGAATAGTATTGAATGCATCTCATCAAAATGTAACAAAAATTTAAGTATGTAAAATGAAATATCTTGTAACAGTTAAACAGTCCTTCTCTTTCATCAAAATGAAAGTAACTAGGCTTGTCGTGATTGGTCGGAGAATGATTGAGTTGGATTTACTAGCTGACAAACAATAATGCTTGCAAGAACTTCTATTCACCATAATGTTTCTACAAAACTGTTTAAAGTACAAATAATGGGTCTCGGAAGTATTTGGTTTATACCTTGGAGTAACTGCATGTCCATTTATTAACTTACTATACGCTGGTGATCGGCACAGATCAGAGACTTAACTTGAAAATCGGGAATGTTGATATGGGACGTGAAAACGAAATGTAGTATTGATAAGAATATTATAAACACGTTCATGCATTACACACATACACTCCCATAATAACTAATTAACGCTTAGACTATAATATATTGTCATTTTATATATTAAAATGTCATACCAAATATAGTCACAGACTTATATACAGTATTTTGCATTCAAAGAAACAAAATTTCCCAAAACAACAGTTACTGTCACAGTGAAAACGGCTATAGGACGTTTTTAATCCTCGACAAGAAAGAGGTTAATACTGATAATCTATAGAAGTGATTTGATATTCCTTAGAGTTCAATTGCTGCCTGTTTGACATGACATTTGTGAAATATAATGTCGGAAATTACAAAAGATAGAGGGACAGTAAACGTGAACGAGAATAAAAAATGGAGATGGTGCCTTATACATGCATGCACGGACAAACGGGAAGAAAACTGTCTTTCAAAATGAGCGAAAAATTAAAATAAATGTTACATGTTGCTTTTCAGTGAATTTGAATTGAATGGAACATAGCTTCCAGCATGAACAAGAAGCAAGGAAAATAGAGGTCCACTGCATGAAAATTAGTGATTTACTCCTTACCGCCACTTCAAAAAAAAAAAATTAGCAAATTAAGTACATATATTATACTGAAGATTTAGAAATTTCTGTGGCATCAATCAATTCATTTTAAGATGCGCAAGATTTCAGAACTACAGTTCTTTCGATTTAAGTTGATATCGTTTTAATATATAAATGAGCAAATGCTGCTATAAGTATTTTTTCTCAATTTTCGCTGAAAATAAAACTTTGCTAAATATTCTACGAACAGGAATATTGTTTGCATGAATTACGAGGTACATAATGCCGTTGGCGATTTCCAATCACTGCAACATCTAATTAATACGTTAAATCTCCCTCTAATACGGTTCTTCAACATCACACGCAGCTATTCAGTACAATGTTACATGTAGCTTGATCATTACAGCTCACAAAATCTAGACTGGATCCATTAATCAGAACGTCATATAATGTGTGTTCAAAGTCCGTGTTGAACGATTTTTAAATAACACATATCTGAGTGGGGGATAGAGCAGATTGGTACCCCGTGAAAATATTGTCAACCGCGGCGAAGTCTAGTAAAAAAAAACAAAAGATAAATAAGTTGGAATGTATATACATTTGTTTATAAATATTCACATGTATGCACCGTCCTCACTAAACTAATTGAACAAAACCAACGATAGGAAAACAAGTAGGGATACTATGCATCAAACTTTGAAATTTTCTTTTTGTTTGGCTTTTGCTTATAATTTACATTTATCCCACATCTCTTTCGTGTCATATTAAACACACCATTTAAGTTTGAAAATGACCAGTACTATTTGAATCGTAGTATGTGTTCATTTTTGTGTTGTGTTCTCGTGCCATTGAAACATAATTTTATATATTTTATATGGATTACCTCCTTGAACTATCGGGGAAAGTTTACTGTTGTGGGGTTTTTATGCACACGTCGTAGCGGAGGGGCATTACGTTATACACTTGTCCGTCTGTCCGTCTGTCTGTCCAAAAAATGGTTTCTGTTTCTAACTTTAGTTTGCCTCAACCAAATGTAGGAAACTTTTACACAATGCTGATATCAACAAAACACAGATCTACTTTTAAAAAAATTTGGCGTCACTTTTACCGTTCTAGAGTTATGCCCAATAAAAAATTGAAAAATTGTTACAATTTTCGTTTCCGTTCTCTGAGTTTAGTTTGCCTCAACCAAATGTAATGAAACGTATACACAATGCTCATAACCATAAAACTTAGATCAAGCACAAATTTGAGTACAGTCACTTTTACAGGTTTTCTTAGTTATGTCACTTTATAACATTACATGCGAGCGGGGGCATCATCTGTGTCCCATGGACATATTTCCTCATTTATTTACTATTGTTTGTCTGTTGGCCGTTTTTCGTTTTTTCCCCATGACATTGTCAGTATGTTTTCGGCTTATAAGTTTGAATTTCTCGTTCCGCGGTATATTTTGCCTTCCTTACTGTAGAGCAGCAATACTGTGGTCAAAAATGTGAATATTGAATGTATATCGTCACTCGGAGAATCTATTTTAATGACAGATCTTTAATTTATTGTTTTTGTTAAATATGTTTATAAACATATGTATTTTTTTTTCTAAAGATGTCCTTTAATATAATGTTTAATCATTCCAGAAGTACGTTATAAATGCATAGGATCTCGTATAATCACTGAGAAAAAATAATAGATAATCAATCCTTTTTCAGACAGGATAATATGCTCTATAGCGCATTTGAATATCTAAACAAATTATTATGAAGCCATCGTTGTCTTTACATTTCTGCTGATATAGCCTTGACGTTGCGTAATCCTTACGACCAATAATTCGCCGAGAACAGATTTATCACTAGTGAGGAAATGTGAAAATAGCGCAAAACTTATAGAAACGGTACTTTTTCCGCTGTCGAAGGTTGTATGATTGCATATACTTAACATCATCATCATTGAAGAGGGACGAAAGATACCAGAAGGACAGTAAAACTCATAAGTCAAAAATAAACTGACAACGACATGGCTAAAAATGAAAAACTTTGGTGGACATTTTTTACTACTACTAGTATACAATATTTCAACATGCTCATCTCGAAATAACTCGTAGTGTAGTTTTAAGAAAATGAAAATGGCCATTGTTATATAATAGCTAGTTTTTGTGTGTAATCAGTCATTCCCAAATAATGGGTACAATTCGAATGTAGACACTGTTAAAAAATAAATTTCAGCTGAGCAGAGAGAGCGTGCTGTTTTCTTCTGTGTCTATATCTAGTCTGTCACTTTTTTAAGTTTTACTTACACCATTTTAGTTGTTTTCAAGTTTTAGCATTTTTTGTAAGACAAGGTAAGTATGAACGTATCGGAGGTTAGTGTTGTATAAAGTCACCTTAAAAATTGCATTAGAGAAAAACACAAGATGTAAACCAAGGCTCATATGAAATGGGTTACATTTACCACCATAACAAAATGATTTATACGTTTTATTCTGTAAATATTGAAAGCAAATACCAATTTTAAGGTCTGAATTAATATAGCGTTTAAAAAATATTCAAATTAGTAGTTTTCACAACTTATTTAGTAATGAATTTAAACTAATGAAATGTTCTGTTGTATAATATTCTAGTTTCATAATACAGCTTTCCAGGAAAAACTCTATTATATATGTTTTGAATCACTGGTATGTATTTGTTTATGCTTGTAAATCCACACCCCCATCATTGTTACGGAGGTTAATATCAAACCAGTACCTAAATGCTGATACATAGTTACACTCAACTCTTTAATGCTAGCTTTTCTAAACAATTTATTGACATTACAAACTAAAAAACTATCAAGTTATATGTTTCGTTTAGTCAAATGGACTTGTTCTTGTCAAAATCTCCGAAACGATTCATGAAATTTCACTCAGAAATATTTTTACCTAAACCGAATAATGTTAACCTTAATTTTATATTACAAGTTACCAAAAAGTAAAAAGTATTTACCATATTAGAAAAAAAATATAATTGTTCACTGCCATTATATTATACTCGACTATGAAGTTTTGAAGTCAATTAGTTTCATTTCGAAAATTTCTATCCTCCGTAACGGCAATTAAAACCTCCATAACGGACAATTCCAGTTCTTACCAACACCAAACATATAAATGAATGTAAATATTGGAATTAAATGCCAAACAAGACAACAGAATCAAACATTTTTCTTAGTAAATCCTTAACGAAGAAGAGTAAAGTCCTGTTAGAGAAAAAAACTTTTTTTTCCCTTAAATTTCTATCTTCCGTAACGTAAATCAACGATGTCGTCTATGATTGACATCACCTTTTGATATTTATTAGTGATAATTGATGGACTGATTTGGTATCTATAACAATGTACAAGAATTTCAATTGTAATGATCGTGTTTACATGCATGTTTGGATTTTTTTTTATTTGCATAACCTCCGTTACATTGATGAGTCCTAAATAATCTTGAAAATGTTTGCTATACACATCTGTTAAAGTTATGGTTGTCGTCGTATTTACACAAGTTGTGTTGTAGACTATTTTATATCTAAGAAAATGGCTGATATAACGTTTATTAAACGTTATAATGTTGCTCACATAATAGGGAAAAAATAAGTTAACCTACCTTTCTCAAAACAATAATTTTTTTCTCAATATCTGTATTTTGTTTGTCTGTTTCCTTTATAATAAATGCTGTCTGCTACAAAAATGACTTTTGGCAGTGTCAGCAACCGCTGATACTGATAAAAAAAAGTCTGACAACGTAACTGTAAATAACTGTGTCACGGAGGTTATTTAAACGGAGGTTAGTTTTATTTTCATTATACATGGAAATATGTAACAATATTGTTGAGTTGCTTTCTCAAAACTGATTATTGAGAAGCTTTATGGGTGCTTTCAATGAAATAATGATCATTTTGAGTTGTCCTTGGTTAGTACGTTCCAGAATACGCGTTATGTAGGTTAGATCCTTATATGCGACAATCGAAAAAACGAGAAAAAGATTTTTTTTTTTGATTTTTCGTTTCATTGCAATAAAAGTTAAAGGCAGGATTTTAAAATTTGATGTATCAACTTTGCTTAAAGTCACTTTGGGCATGTTTTCCAATCATATAAATATGGTTTGACTGTACCTAAAGATACGTTACGGTAGGTTATACGTTTATCGGCGACATTGGTTAAATGGGTAAATCAAAGTGTATATTATAACTTTTGATTCTAAAATATTTTTGTGGTTAAAAATCAATATAGTGTGAAATAAAAAGTGTAAATCTAATCATGATTCAGATGAAATTAAGTATTTTAATTCACACCGATATTTGGAGTTTTTCTTGGCGACATTCGGAATTCGTGTGATTTCCGTATTTTGAATAGAAAATCACACAAATATATTTACGATTTACATCACAAAAGAATATGATTTTATTTTAGTATACATATTAATCACTTAAAACACGAAAAAGATTATCTGTGACATATATTAAGCTTGCATTTTGTGGTTATTTACCGGCGACACTGTAATTTTGTAATTGTACCCATTTTTTGGGAATGACTGATTACATTTCAACGTTGTGTCGTAAGTCTCCTTTTATGTTTGATGCGTTTCCCTTGGTTTAAGTTGTAACCCGGATTCGTTTTTCCCTTAATCGATTTATGAATTTCGAACAGCGGTATACTACTGTTGTCTTTATTTGTGATCAGAATATTTACTTTAACATGTAACTCTGTATGGGTTGGCGGAAAACAAATCATCGATCGATGTTTACTAATATACTAGACTAGTTTGAAACATCAAAAATATTTCACAATAAAAGTCGACTAATACAAGGTTTTCTACAATTCTAAGAGTTAAACTTTTCAACAATTTGAAGTAGAGCACACCAATACATGGTGTTACTATTGAACGTGAGATCGCGACAATAAAATAAATCCAGTAAATAGATTACATGATGATTTATAAAGCTTATCTGCTACGTAAAGTGTTTGCCTTGTTATTGAGGTGATTTACAGAGTTCTTTGATGTTCTTTGTTGTCATTGAACAAATATATACAGTTCACTTTCAATCATAACTTCTAAAGGATATTAATTAAGAAATATTCAATGATAATTTCTATACATACGAATAAATAAAAAGAAAAGAGTAATCATTTTGTTTCATATCTGAACATTGGTAAACTACTGTCAAATTTATCTCTGTTTAATTTATATTTTCAGATATTAATGAATGTTTACGTAGCAATTATATCTGTGACGATCAGTGTATAAATACAAATGGTTCATTTTATTGCAAATGCAATAATAATAACAGCTCTTCAGCAGAAGGAATGACATGCTTAGGTAAAACAAAATGAGATGAAAATTTAATGTCAACCAACATAACAATTGGAAAACAATTGTAATATCCTGACTTGGCACAGACACTTTCAGAAGACAACAATAGGATAAAAAGAATGTTAGAGCTAGCTGAATCTCCAACTGGTTCGACAGTGAATAATACTTTCAACATTTACATCCAAAATTGTGTATTATATTAAATATATATATGAAATGTAAAAATAAACTAAAAGATACAAACCAATGTTCAAAGAATGCACAAAAATATAGAATCGCAACTGTGAACATTTCATATACGTACCTATACCCAATGTCCTGTATTTATATTTGCATAGACGTAGTATGTATTTCTATGCCAAAAAAGACTGTTTTAAACTGATTATTGTTTTTACTTTAATTCTTACTCGATATTTCCTTTTCTTGATGTGTTGATTTTTCAAATCAATAGGTGGTTCTTTGTATATCAGTTATTGGAGGTCAACATAATATTTTATAGTCAACTTGTCTTTCCCCGGCATTTTCAATGATAACGTCATGAAAAAAGCGACCATGCCTGGTGACGTAATATAGAAGTAACATTTTGTAGAATATTTGAAACGAAAGATTAAGACTGTTTACATCTTATCTACAAATCAATAGAGAAACAAATTCCACCAGCACATCTCCTGAAAAAATGGTAAATTCCTGTCGCCTGAATAAATATACTTTCGGCATCATTTTATTAAAATTCAACATTTCTGTCTTTAATAGAAGCTAAGTCTATATTTCGCCATTTGATATTGGGACTTTTCATTTTGAATTTTCCTTGGAGTTCAGTATTTTTTTATTTTTATTTTTGTTAGTGTGTTTTTTTTTCTCAATCTAACTTCAGATATATTACCGGCCGCGATTGTTGTTAAGTTATCTCGTCTTGTCCTGCAGAGATGTCCTATCAAATTTCATGATTGATAAATTGATGGTAAAACCACACATCTTTGTTGTATTAGTTGTGGATATTATGAACATTTTTGGATATAGATCTACGAAAATCAAATCCAATATGACTTTTACACTTAATGTGGTTTACCAATATCATAGAGTTTAGTATATACAAGTGTGTAGGGTATCAAATGAAAGGTCAGGACGGATTTGAGCTTTCTAAGTAATTGGCTTTGCTGTTCACCACTATTCTCACAGTTGAAATATGTATTCTAAAACCCTGACAAAAAAAACATGTATTCGTTGTTTTCAAATACATACTTTATAAATCATTATTATTATTATAATGTTTTCTGTTGATTATTATAATGTTTATTTTTTTTCCATAACGTCACAAGTTCAACATTTAAACATTTTGAAATAAAATTAAAAATAAACTAAAAATGGTAGGGCCTTCTTGCATGCAACAATGTATTTAACATGATATGAATCCCGGTGTATTATCATTTCTGGGAGAAAATATCACGGTAATTTAAAATATTATTCATCATGACTTCTTTCTCATTTGAACAAGAACACACATTTGCCGGACGGAGGGTAAAACTTACATATCATAACAGTGGTATTGTTCAAATATTTGCTTCCAATTCAAGTACATGCATTATTATTATTCGAGTGTTCAAATCTATTTTCGTTGCTGTAAAATTTGAGAAACGACAATTTTTGATTTTTAAACAGTTTCAGATTTGGTTCAAATCTTGAAATTTTTATCAAACGAACAAACAAATATTTTATTTGTCAATCACGGCACCAAAAATAAGTAGAATTAAAAACCAATTGTTCAGAGAACAATTAAAGGTCTTTCCACCAGTAAGAATCTATTTAAAAATGAAAATATTAAAATTTGATTTCAAATGTCAGTTTCAGCGTCAAATGACAGATTATTATACGCGGATTCCAAAAATATATGGTTTCTATATAAAAAAGGGAGATACTCTTTTACTTCCGGTTTAAAAAGTTTACTTCCGGTATTGTTTGATAGTTTACTTGGCACTGATTCTAAAAATATATGGTTATATATACTTTTACATTGATTTAGTACAAAAAATAGCTACTTCCGGTTTACAAAATGTCTCTTCCGGTTGTCTTTTTAAAGGTCACATTGCTTACAACCTAATGCAAAAAGTCCCATGGCTTTATCATGTGTGCATATGAGGTAAACGCAAAGGTCAAAATCTAGAACGTTAAATAAGCATATGACCTTGAGTTCAATTTCAAGGTCATAAACCAAGGACCTCAAATCAAAAGACTCTAGTCCTCTGCTTTATATTGTTAATGAGTTATATTGCCATACGTATGATATTAGATTTAAAAAGGGGGAAAACTCACGTCAAATGTCTACTTACCCTTTCGAATAAGATTTATGTGTTACGACATGTCGTAACTAACAATTTTATGGGAATATTTTGTCGATGTCTTATATGGTTTCTGAAAATAAGAGATAACAAGCCAAAATCAAAATATTAATCATGACCTTGACCTTTGACCTTGACCTCATTTTCATTTTTTTGGACCAAGGCCCTCAAATCAAAAGACCCTAGACCTCTATCACTTATAGGTTTCCAGTTATATCACTTATATCAAATATAAAAGAGGAAATAACTCTCATATGGAGTCTCCAAATAGCTTCGGTCAAAATTAATCAAATCATTCAGAGGATATAACGAGCAATTTGGTAAAAAAATTGTTGGTTTCTTATACAGTTGCGAAGATTAAGCGATAACAAGAAAAACAGTGTTCGGGGAGATAACTTTTATATGAGAAAGTGTTCGGTTAAGCAGGGTCAGTTTCAAAAGAGTATAAACTGTTCGATATCATATATCAAATATCTAAGCGACATCTTGCGAAACAAAAAAAACAGCGAAGGGAAAAATTAGGCGGAAGAAAAAAAAATAATAATCAGAAGAAAACCAATAGGTCTTTCCACGGAAAAGTGGAAAGACCTAATAATAACAGTATAATTGTCAAACATGATATAAAGTGAATTAAAAATTGGTTAAGCAAAGTACATAAAATGATGGATTTTGATTTAATTGATTAATATTAAATGTCAAAAGAAATAATTTATCGATTTCTATTTGATCTGCTTTATGTGTTTTATTTTTATCTACGTTTCACATTATTAAATTTTTGCCTTTAATTAATTGATTGATTCGTGTTAAAAACCATTTTCAACACTATTGTTAAATTTCGTGGCGTTCAATGTTTATGGATGGAGCTGATTATTGCAAGGGTAGTAGAATCATAGATATTTTTTTTAAATTTGAATGATATGTTGCAGATCTTGGTAATGACAAATCAAGTGTTGCAGTAGTTCTCGGGACAATAATACCTATTATATTCGTAACAGTAGCAGTACTTTTTGTAATATTCCTTAAAAGGAGACATAACAATCAAAGAGCACAAGAAGGTATATTCAATTATAACGTAATGATGTTTATGTATCTATATGATATGCTATTCATGATCAGGTTCCAGAAATGGTAAATAATGATCCCGGCTAAGGACCTATATTCTAAGACAGCGAAAGTGCTATGAACACAAAATATTCATATTCAAATCTTATTATATTTTTTAGAGAAAAAGGTTCACCAAATATAAAAAAGAAGATGTGGATAATTGCCAATGATAAAACTCTCAACAAGCGACCAAATGACACAAAAATTAACAACTATGGGTCACCGTAAAACCTTTAACAATGAAATAGCCAAAGTAGGCCAACTTTTTAATCCTTCTTTTTATTGTATATCTTTTTCAATAAAATGTTTCCTTTTGTAACTTTTGAAACCACAAAAGTCAAATTACATGCAATTTATTTATAAAACCTCGACTGTTGTTTTTTTTCAGAAATAAATTTAGCCACAGAAAACACAAGGGCCCAAACACCTGTAACATACAATCTTCCTGTTTCTTGCACTTTGCGTAAACAATATATTATCAAATCGTCAAGGGATTCGTACCAATACATTACGAATTGTACAACTATTGACAAAAAATTAGTATTTACAAACTCCACAAATAACCGACTTGTAGTAGTTGATGCAGATTGTAGAAGTGTCCGATACATGCCATTGTATCATGTTCCAGAGTATATAACAAAGATTGGCAGTACCACAGTGGGAGTCTCCTGTACAACAGATAATGTCATATTACTAATAGATATATCTACATATTCTATTGTACACACAGTTAACACCAGTGGTCACTGCTACGGAATATCTTATAATAACAATCATCTGTACGTTATTATTGGTAAAACACCCACTGTGATGAATCTTGCAGGTAAAGTCAAACGTACTTTACCTTCGAGTTCGCATAAAATAAAACATATAATCGCAAGCAGAAAGTATCTGATATGCACAAACAGTACAACAATATTCTGCTTCTCTATGAAAGGAAGTGTAAAATGGATGTTTAAATATGAAAAGTATAAAACTTTTCGTGGGATTACGACAGATCAGAAAGGAAATGTGTATGTGACGGACGAAAAAACTGACACTGTGATAGCAGTATCAGACGATGGTAAACATAGAGAAATTCTCAGGAAATCAGATGGACTAAACAAACCGATTGGAATTTATTTTGACAAAAAGGACAATTCCCTGTTGGTTTGTAATTGCAAATGCGGAATGGCTTATACTTTCGATGTTACGTTTACATAGTCATGAACATGGATGATTCTTTAAAAATGTACTGTTATTAGATTTGCTTGATCGCAAAGTCGTTTGTTACAATTTTAGTGCCATACTTATAACATATACACATTAGTTACCTGTATGCTTTTCAAGGACAACAATAAAGGCTGGAAAATATTAAGGGTCTTGTGAAGTGTTCTTAACTGTTTAATAAATGATACTTTGATACTTTATGTAGCGAATTGATGAGAGCTAAAAAAACAATTTTAATTATCTTTAATGGCAAAGTGTATTCATACCTCAAATCTGAATCTGTTAATAATTAGGTAAGTAGTTTTGCAAATCTCGAAACGCAAATATGCAAATTTCATCAAGTATTCAAGGCTTTCAATTAAAAACTCGGGTTTATTTTTTATAGTGATTCATTTAATAACACAATGTTCACTGTTGTACCCACATAGTTTTGACATTTGAACCTATTATGTATGTTGGTTTTGTTCACGTATCGTTGTCAATTTAACGAAATTTGAGGCGACTGTCAATATGAACCAATTGTGCCCTTCTTCTTGTCGACCTGTTTCTTTATTATAATGAGGCTGACTTCATACAGGGACTTCTTAGGAAGAAAGATAAGAAATGAGCAACCTCTTTTAACTTTACGTTCCGCTATAAAGATGATGTTCTTTCACTAAATAATACAAAATTTGGTGACTATGTTGAACATATCTATCCATCGAACTAGAGCTAAATGATACTACAGATACAGTTAAGTGTGCCTCATATCTTGACTTACATCTAGAAATTGACAATGAGGGTCGGTTGGAAACAAAACTTTACGACGATAAAAAAGATGATTTTCAGCTTCCCAATTGTAAACTTTCTATTTCTATGTAGCAAAATTCCAGCAGCATACGGAGCAGATATCTCCCAATTGATACGATATTCCCGGGCTTGTTTTTACTATCATGATTTCCTTGATATATAAGGAAGCTATCAAAACAAGAGTTCCAAATGGTGAAGTTGAAATCATCTCTTCGTTGATTTTACGGACGCCAGCACGAGTTGGTTGACCGTCATGGAATAACCTTTTAACAAATATGATATCTGATATGTTCCTTATGTCGTTACTACAATACCCTCCCCTTTTACGAACGTGAACTACCGAATAAGACTATTTACCGGATTTGTAATAACTTGAGCAACACGATGGGTGCCAGATAGGGGATAGGATCTGCTTACACTTCCTGAGCACCTGATACATGTAATATCAGGTTCTCCGACATTTTTGTAAGTGTAATAAAATTAAAACTGTTTATGTAGCCCAGTAGTCAACACATCGGTGTTGACATGAATATCAATAATGTGGTCATTTTCTTTTTATAAATTTCCTGTTAACAAAAGTTTAAATTTTTCGAAAAACTAAGGATTTTTTTATTCCAGGCATAGATTTCCTTAGCCGTATTTGGCACAACTTTTTGGAATTTTGAATCCTCAATACTCCAACTTTGTAATTGTTTGTCTTTATAAATATTTTGATATGAGCGTCACTGATGAGTCTTATGTAGACGAAACGCGCGTCTGGCGTACTAAATTATAATCCTGGTACCTTTGATAACTATTTATGTAAGCAATCCTAGCTAGTGAAATATTGAGTAAGAGATCCTGCCACACATACTTTCCTCCGTGTTGTTAATGACAATACATAGAAATCCTGTGACAAATTCCGTTCGTTTTTTTTGTGTCATATTCGAGGAAATGAACCTGGACATTTGCTACAAAGCTAAGACATATTCAGGAAGTTCTGACAGAAACGTTCCATCACTTTTGTTAAGGATTTAATTACAGAATCTAAGATGCTGGATATTGAAGTTAATGTCGTACATGTATGTTATAGAACCTAGCGATACCCTACCTTCTATTACAGGCTTGAAGTGTATTAAGTATATCTCATAGAGGGTTGAATATAACAAACGTATTAAAAATTCATATGATAAAGGTCTAAAGTTTGAATGATTCGTAAAAGAAAAATATGGAGTGTCAACCCTGTTTCTTGTACATAAAAAAAGATTAAATCAAACATCTATAAGTATGGGACGCCAAAACTTATGACCATTTTCATTATATGATGTGCATTTACCTTTACATGATATGCACTTGTCATTATATGATGTGCAAACACCTTTATATGACGTGCAAATATGCTTATATTATGTGCAAGTATCTATATATGATGTCCAAACATCTTTACATGATGTGCAACTATACTTATATGATGTTCATATATACTTATATGATGTGCAAACATTCTTATATGATGTGCAAATATCCTTATATGATGTGCACATATACTTATATTATGTGCAAATGTACTTATATGATGTGCAAATATACTTATATGATGTGCAAACATCCTTATATGATGTGCATTTTCCCTTATATTATGTGCAAACATCTTTATATGATGTGGTTGTGTCATTATATTATGTGCTTGTAATCTTATATCATGTGGTTCGGTTAACTTCATTATATGATGTCGAAACGTCATTATATGATGTGCTTTCATCGTCATTATGGTCAATGAACATGAATACGATTAGAATTATTACTGTCGACGTCATAACTGATTTCGATCTGCTTCTGCAGAATTAATATAAACCCGGATCAAATCTGTAGCTATCATTTGTAAAATGGTTGAGATGTAAAAAGAAAAAAAACCTTAACATGTTTGTTCCTTGATTTAAGATGAAAAAAAAACACTACAGATATTATTGGAAAATTGTCAAATTGTAAATTGCAAAGTTTAGTTTTAATCAATGGGTCTACAATAATGAACATACGAGGTCTGCAATAATGGGCATACAGTTAAAGTTGTTAAAAGTAAAGAAATGATTCTTTTATGCCATGCATAGAGCATGGCATAAAAGAATCATGCTTATTGTACTAGGCTTATATTTGACAATATCTTTATATCTAGTGTTAGCGGCTTTTGAAAAAAAAGTAAATACATGAATGTCCAGTATGTTCATTGTTTAGTAAAGTTTGCTTTGCTGATCATTTTAGCTGTGGAAGTTTGTCTTTATATATCACTTTTCTGAAGAAAGACACAAACATGGACAAAATCCGGACATTGATAGGGTAATGATCTAATATAATGGACCGGTCATTTGCAACCCCTATAAAGAGGGGATAGGAAGTAATTAAGGGAGCCTTTAATTTTGATTTTTTTATAAATAAAATGGTGGTATTTAATTGTTTATATTTATAGATTTGACGCAGTATAATGTTTTTGCGATGTGTTCGTTGTCCGTAAATACTTTGTTACCAGACAAAAACTTTTTAGAAATAAGGGGCCAAAACGGCACTTTATTCTTAGGGTTCTTTGATATGCTGAATCTAGCAATATATTTAGATTTCGGATATTGGACAATATAATAGGTAATTGCCCAATTTCAACTTACATATTAGACCACATTTATTATGTGTCACAAACCTATATTGTCAGATATTGAATGATAAATTAATTCAAATTCAGACCTGTATAAAGCTTGAATGGTTATGTCCATTCTTGCCCTTACTTTTTAGGGTTCGACCCTCATCGTACTCTCTCCCCTCCCCCCCCCCCCCTTCCCAGTAAAATTTAACAGTTTTGACTCAAAGGACGTCACTTTACGCTTAGCTCCGCTAGCCTGGTCTGTTAAAATCTGAATCCTTATTTTTTCAACAAATAATATCTTCTAGCAGAGTATGTTTCATCTGACACTAGTTATATTGAATAAAGGTGTGATACATATCAAACGTTTTTTTGTTGTTATTACGAACAAATGTATTGAGAAAGGTGTGTGTAATTGTTCTCTGGTGGGGTTTTTTTAGGAGGGGGGGGGGGAGTTTATGTCTTTGGAATGATTGTTTTTTTTTTTTTTCCTATTTCACAGTAATGACTTTGAAAAAAATAGAGGAATTCCCATCTTTCCTATCCCGTCCCCGCCACCAATGATGAAAATGACAATTATTATAATTTATTATTTTTAAATTTGTTCTTATAATATAAAAAAAAAAGAAGATGTGATATGATTGCCAATGACACAACTCTCCACAAGAGACCAAAATGACACAGGAACTAACAACTATAGGTAACCGTAAGGCCTTCAACAATGAGCAAAGCCCATACCGCATAGTCAGTATAAAAAGCACCGAAATGACAATGTAAAACAATTCAAACGAGAAAACTATTTTGCTAAGAAAAGGTTTCTCCATAAATACATTTGTAAGTATCAAGATAATAGGCAATAAAACAACAAAACTCATAAGAGCCAAAATTGCCCCAAATGGGACCTTAAAATTTACCATAGAATATATTCAGACACATTGCACTATAATTATTAATCTATTGTAGTTTAAAGATAAACGCAAAATATTAAAAGTCACCACCGTAAATTTTCACTTAGAAAAATTTAAAACACAACTCTCTATCTGTCAGAGACCTCCAGGCCTCAGTAAACAAAAAAAAATACAGTGTTTTTATGTTCATTCAGACACAAATATAATTAAATTACAGATATTGTGTGTCCAAGCTATGCTTACTCGGATCTGAGAACGCTCCATTCTATTTTTGTCTCGCCTTGGCGGAGTAAAAAAGCGAGACATAGGTATGCTTTTTCCGGCGTCGGCGGCGATTGTGTCAACAATGTATTAGTTTATGATTAGGTCTAGTTTAAGGTTAACCTCATGTGATACATGTAGGTCAATCATATTTTGTATGAGGTTGTATAAGCATTGTCACATCTCATTTCCATGGAGATTATTTGGTCCTACCCCTTCAGTCATGGTCTATTGACTTCAAAATTTTTACTTATTTTACATGTATTAGGTTTTGATTAGGTCAGTTTATGTGGAACCACAAGTGGTAGATCAATCATATTTGGTATGCAGTTGCATAAGCATTGACATATCTCATTTTTATGGAGATAATTTTGCTCAGCCCCCTAAGTCATGGTTTATTGACTTTGAAATTTTTTTCAAGTTATCATGTATTAATTTGTGATTAGGTCAGTTTAAGTGGAACCATTAGTTCACACCAATTTGCTTCCTTGTTCGACGGACCCGCCCGCACCTATTTTTTTCAAAACAGAATTCTTTTATTTTTTTTATATTCCCGCTTCCCGCATCCGGAAATGTAATCATGTCCATTTCCCACACCGTTTTTTTTTGTAAATATTATAAAAAGATATCAACATTTGTTTTTAAAATCACAGTCTAACCTGTATATAACGATTTTAAACATAAAAGCACCCCACCACACTGTGTAATTATCTGTGAGAATATTTGTTTCAGCATGAAACCTATGTATCCAAAGAGGGAGTGCTCCGATATAAATTTATAACAGCGGAAATACCTGTAAAGAACAAAATATTGGTTTCTTTCCCCCTTACTTATATTCCCTATCAAAAAATGTTCGTTGTTAGAATAAAGTACAAAGAACTTCTGAAGGATTTGCCTTCAACTGCAATTATATTAGTAGCAGTTGCTATCATGCCAGCTCCAGACCTTAATTTGATTGAAGGGTTGTGTCTGCATCGTATGAACATTTTAGTCCAATACCTCCCGTTAAGAGTTCGGTATCATACCATCATAAAATATACAAGTAAAACATAACCCGTATCATAGCATATCATCAAAGAGAAGACTAAGCTTGTATGAGACTTAGAATTAATACCAGTTCAATTGACATTTTAGTTTAATATGATTAATCATATTTTAAACGTTTTAATTGATATTAGATTTTCATTTTGTGTCGAGCATTACCGAGAGGATGCATA
The DNA here is from genome assembly GCF_965363235.1 of Mytilus galloprovincialis. Lineage (NCBI taxonomy): Eukaryota > Metazoa > Mollusca > Bivalvia > Mytilida > Mytilidae > Mytilus > Mytilus galloprovincialis. The sequence continues at coordinate 59,796,853 of NC_134850.1, read as the reverse complement.
TTTTAATCCGATCAGGAAAACCGTTTTATATAACGATCCGACTGTTACAACAATTTAAAATTAGCTCACTCAGTTGGTAATAGCATGAATACAACATTGTTTTACATTCTTTTGAGGGATTCAATTATGAAAGCATTTAAAATCATTGAAAGTATCTACTCCGTGTTTGAATCTTCTGCATGTTTCGCAATAATGTTGGTCATTTTGGTAATATAAGCTACTGTTCTTTAAACTCGTTTATTTATTTCAGAAACATTTTTAACCGTTGAAGAAGCTGTTACCAATGCTCAAACTCCTGTACAATACAACCTCCCTGTTTCTGTAATTTCACGCAAACAGTTAAATACCAAGTTGCCAGGGAATAAATACAACTGCATCACAGACTGTATAAAAATAGATAAAAGATTGCTGTGTACAAACTCCTTAGATAAACAAATGATATTTTGCGATACAGACGGTAACAATGTCCAATTAATGTCTCTGTCTTATACTCCACGATATATGACAGAGGTAGACAAAAATACTAAAGCAGTATCGTGTAAATTTGATAAGGTCATACTGATAATAGATATATCCAAATTATTAGTCGTAAATAAAATTATAACTAAAAAAGATGCTACGGGATATTATATAATTACAATAACCTGTACGTTGTTGTTGGTAAACTACTCCATGTGATGAACATACAAGGTAAAGTGTTGAGTAGTTTACCATGTCCTTTATCTTCAATTTCGAGCAGTACAAACTGCATTAATATTACAGCAAACAGAGATAGGTTGTACTGTGTTAACAGCAATGCAGTATACTGCAGCTCTTTGGATGGGAGATTAATCTTGAAGTTTGAAAATAAGAAGTATGAAAGTCTTCGTCGGGTAACAACTGATGATAGTGGGCATGTGTTTGTGACTGACGAAGAAACTAAAACAGTGTTGACAGTATCAGGTGATGGTAAACATCAGGAAATTTTTAAGGAATCAGATGAAATAAAGAAACCGGTTGGAATTTATTTTGACAAAAAAGAAAATATCCTGTTGGTTTGTAATTGCGAGTCCGGAAGGGTTTTACGTTTTGATGTTAAGTTAGTTCCTTGCATTCCAACAAATTTGATCATTAATAATACTTTCAAACTAAAGTAAAGTGTATTGCTACATGCAACCGAAGATACTATCTTTATTTTGCCTCTCTTTGACAACGTATTGCAAGTGCTAGTCTTCTTCGCATGTTAAAGTGATATATTGAACTAAGGGGACGACCATTTGATATTCTGGGGATGGGGGCAGGAGGACTTTGAAAATAAATAACTCAGCCTTGATAAACACAAAAATAAATGGTTTGTTCTGTGGAAGTTTTAAAATAAATTACCTGACTTGCAATGTATTGAAAATAAATAACTCAGCATGTCTAATCGGAAGTATGAGATGGCACCAGGTTCTTCATAAATTCATCTTTATTCCCCAAACAAATCGGGGAAATACTTCCCAATTTATTTAATATAATAGTATAAATAGTATTAAAATATACTTGAAATGTCTGAAAATTGGTTTCTGATTTAACTTCAGGTATATTGTCTCAGGAAACCTTACCTCACTTTTGTTATGTAGGCAATTTCAAAACCAAACGCAATATAAAATTGTGTTCAAGGCGAGTGCCTTGCAAGATGCAAGTTCTGTTTTACCTCAGACGTAGCCCTGATTTTTTGGGATCAATGTTTTTATGTATTTGTCTTTTGTTCATTGATTGTCCTTCTGTATTCTGTTAGTTTTACATTCCTTTTGTAATCTAGCAATTTTGTTATGAACTTGATCATGAGTTTAAAAAAAGACCAGCAGTCACAGATTTAACTATGTGAATTCCATTTTTGCTTTATCATGCACATTGGTCTTTTGATGGTGTCACTAGAAACGTTAGTCTTACACTGAATTGATACATTTGCTTTGAGACCAACATATTGTCAAATTATTAAAACAAAACTTGCATTTTCAGATTATGAAAGGGTCTTCGGAACATGCAGAAAGCGTAATTTTGTATCAGTTGTTCTATAGCTTCTTGGGCCTTCAGTGGCTCCAAAACCCTTCAAAAAAATCATCGCTCTGTTCGGCGAAATTTGTTTGCCAATACTTATAAAAGAGGCTAATGACAACCAAACTTCAATTTTATGTATGTATGCAATACATGTATATGCAGTCTGAAATATAAAAGATTCATTTCTGCAGAGGAGGGGGAATAATCCTGATTAAATGGTACATAAGGACTTGACTATACATGTATTGTTTATAATAAACTAATCATTTAAAAATTGTATGTTTTCGAATATCATGTATATCATAAAAGAGGGACGAAAGACACCAAAGGGACAGTCAAACTCATAAATCTAAAACAAACTGACAACGCCATGGCTAAAAATGAAAAAGACAAACAGAAAAACAATAGTACACACGACACAACATAGAAAACTAAAGAATAAACAACACGAACCCCACCAAAAACTAGGGGTGATCTCAGGTGCTCCGGAAGGGTGAGCAGATCCTGCTCCACATGTGGCACCCGTCGTGTTGCTTATGTGATTACAAATCCGGTAAATAGTTTAATTCGGTAGGTCATATTCATGAAAGGGAAGGGGATTGTAGTTACGACGTAAGGAACATATCCGATATCATTTGTGAAACGGTTATTCCATAACGGTCAACCAACTCGTGATGGCGTCCGTAAAATTTACGAAGGGATGATTTCAACTTCACCATTTGGAACTCTTGGTTTAATAGCTTCCTTGTGAGCAGCAAACCTCTATCAAGAAAATCATGATAGGAAATGCAAGCACGGGAATATCGTATCAATTGGGAGATATATACCCCGTATGCAGGTGCTGCTGGAATGTTGCTACTTAGAAATGGAAAGTTTACAATTGGAAAGCTGAAATCATCTCTTTTGTCGTAAAGTTTTGTTTTCAACCGACCCTCATTGTCAATTTCTAGATGTAAGTCAAGATATGAAGCCGACTTAACTGTATCTGTAGTATCCTTTATCTCTAGTTCGATTGGAGAGATGCGTTCCACATAGTCACCAAATTTTGAATTGTTTAGTGAAAGAACATCATCTATATAGCGGAAAGTAGAGTTAAAGGATATTGCTAACTTCTTATCTTTCTTTCTAAGAAGTTCCTGCATGAAGTCAGCCTCATAATAATAAAGAAACAAGTCGGCGAGTAGAGGGGCACAGTTTGTTCCCATTGGAATGCCGACAGGCTGTTGAAAAACACGTCCTCCGAACGTAACAAATATGTTGTCAATCAAGAAATCAAGCATCTTGATAATATCAGTTTCAGAGAATATTTTTTGTTTGAATCAGAGTGATTCTTTACAAAGTATGATTTATCCCTCCCTAAGACAAGATACTTGTATTTTATGTATGACTTTTTGACCAAATGAGAAGCATGGTGGATGTTGCACACATAACAGGAAGCGCAGAACCTTGTGTACGCATACAGACTCGCTCTTTTTTGAGTTCATCCGATTCATTCAGAATTTCCTTGTCACTTTGATTTGACTCTCCTTTTATCATGATACAACTGTCGCCTCAGCAATAAGCGGTGTCATCAGAGCTTTATTTATTTAAATGCAAAACATAACCACAGCGTACACAGGACGTCTAATCAATTTAATAGAATCACGTCAACCCTTTGAACGTGTGTTAATATCAAATACTTTTTATTTAAACACATTATATTTCCTTTATGAATAAAACATGCACATAAAAAAAAAGAGATACGAAAATATTACTGATTGAACACCTTGAGTTTCATAAGAAAAACACCAGATTTTCACAAACATTTGAATCTCAGATATAAATCTGTAAATTTATTCTTCATACAATGTACAACTACCCTAAGTATACATTGCCGTATTTGACACCATTTTCGTAATTTTAAATGTTACATACTATAACTACGTTTTTGAGTTGGTCATCTTATTTCTAATGTTCAAGTGCTATTGGTGGGAAGTACGTCAGTGAAAACAGGCGTCTGATATACCAAATGTTCAGACTTTATGTTTGTGAGTTTTCACATATTTGAAAAACGATATATTAAACATGAATGTCAATGTTTTGCTAAACATTATTTACATTTAGACTTATATAAGTCGAAGATAGTCACTTTTAGGGAACGACCATTCGATATTCTGGGGGAGGGGGAGGAAGGGGGCAGGATGATTTGTTTTTGATCGGTTATTTTTTTTTTTGTAAAATAAGAGGACAGATTAATCATTTTCTGCACTATTAAAGCAAGATTTTTAATTTTCATTAAAGCCAGGGCCTAATTATATTTATGTAGAATTACTTATTTTTAATCATTAATTAAAACATTGTTGTGACGTCATTCTATAGTTTACCTGGTCTTTATTTCAGTGATTGGATTGTCATTTACCTGCAAGAAACCATTATGTTACCTTTACTTGTCCAATATTAATAAGAATAACCCTCTTCTTGCTTAAAAATATTGGACAGCTAAAGGTAGCAAAACTGTTTCTTACAGCTAAATGATAGTTAAATCACTGAAATAAAAAAAACTATAAGGATGTACTTAGTTGAGGTTTTGGAATTTGTGTCAAATGTTCGGACTCCTTGGTGTTTTTCCATACAATACAAGATAAATAGTTTGCCCCATGACACCCATTTATTTTTTTACATAAGACTTAAGGTGGCTCGGGACTATTCGACTGCGCATAGTTTCACGCATGAATTACAAAAGTATTTGTCGTAAATTCGATATAATTTTTTTAAATATTTTGAGTGATTAGAGATGTTAAATCATTGTAGTTATGTGACTAATAGAATATTTTCGTTATTATCCGTATTTGTTAAAGGGTCAAAATAAAATTTCACCCATTTTCACCATTTTCCCGACAAATTTGGTTTTAAGGCAAAATAAATGTTTTTCCTTATCGGTGACCTTTGTTTTTTATTTGCTCATTCTATGAAGCTATAGTTCAGCTTTTTCTATTACAGTTTTGGACCAAGTGTCATAGAACGTTTTTTTGATATTCGATAAAAATATGTCAACACCTCTATTTTCCCTATCATGTCGTTGAAAAATGGTCCCTTTTACATACCTGTTTAAAAGTAAAATTTTGATCTTGAATGGTCCGTGACCCCCTATTTTTTTTTGATCAATTTGATACACTTTCTGTATAGAATAAAATAACAAAAAATACGGCACTTCTGATAGAAACTTCGAATAGGCCCGAGCCACCTTAATAGCACATAAAAGGTCATTTACCAAAATTTTAGAAGATTCTTAATTTTCTTTCTTTGATTTGAGACATAAATAATACCAATGCAAATATAAGGTAAAAGTTCTAGTCAGCCATTTCCCGCCATATTTTAAATATCAAATATCTCGAAAAGGAGCTCCATGACCCATCAATATTTTTAGCTTATTTTTATCCTTAACCAATCCTCTACCTGCTTACAGTATCAATTTTAAATTCTTGATTTATTCAATTTCACCTAAGTAAATCCTTAAGGTGGTATGGAAGTCTAAAATAAAAATGATAGAATTTGTTCATACTTTGCCAAAACGTTGTATCTATTGATACATGTTGAAAAATATAATAAAAATGATAGGTCACCGCGCATTTTCTCAAGCTACAGGACGGGACAAAATGACACATTTTGTATGGATTATACAGGAAAAAACACCATTTTGTGATAAGAAACTAAACAAAATGATAGAATTATGAAATACTTCAGGAAAAGATAGCTTTCAGACACTGCTTTGAGAATATCAAAAGAAAATATAGGGTCACCGTACTTTTTTCCGGCTAAAATACAAAATAGGAAAATTCCATACAGAATCCTTCAGAAAATGCACTTTTTTAGAGTTACCTCCCCTTAAAATGACAATTTAAAAAAAAAAAACAACCAAAAATAATTAACATTTGCAAAAATATCAATATTTAGAAGTTATATTCTTATAAATTGGTACTTTTGAATAAAAATGTACATTAAACATCTGCATTCCTGCATCAAATTTTGCTAACTTGATGGAAAATCTGGACCTTTGATTCTCTGTTTTCTACAATCCAAGATGGAGGAAGACACCCATACCACCTTAATTACCCTAATTGTTTTCATCATGTAAAGAAATATACAACCAAAGTACAAATGAAAGTTAAAAAGTTAAAAAAAAATTTTTTTTTATAAAAGTCAGCTTCCAAATTGAATACAATAATTTTGTCACTCATCAAAACGGTTTCTTGAGGAAAAATATCACTTTCAAATTGATTTTTAACACTATCAATACTTATAGCACAGCCATTTTTCTCATGTTTTTGTTGCCTTTATGAATTTCTTTTTCAAAAGAATTATCCTCG